>NC_045559.1:50848687-51155255 GCF_009819795.1 Aythya fuligula | reverse complement strand
GACATAACATTGTAGGAGCCATATAAAACCAACCAGTAAGAAACTAGTAGAAAACAGAAATTATTTTGGAAAGTGTTTTTAGAAGAAAAAAAAAAATATTTTGCTAAATTTATTTTCTGACTTGTGTTATAAAACCAAAGCAAACTTGGGTTTTTCAAAACCATAGGATGATGGACATAAAACTTAATAGAAAGATATGAATTTTCATCGATGGTAATAGTGCATTTTATTGAGACTGAATTTCCAAATAAAAATGTTTCATTCCAATTTAACGAACAGTTTTCCAGTTCTACACAGATATACAAGATACTAAGATAAGAGCAGAGATATTCTACATGCTTCAGTTTATTTTCTGGAAAGACAAATGATGATAACTCAAACATAAATGCTACAGAATGGCTCATGTCACTAGTGTTAAAGCTGAAGAGATTTAATAACTTTTTATTGAAAACCTTAGTCTTTTATTTATAATTTTATAATTTTTATAATATAATATTTATAATGAAACCCTTTGATGAGGCATAATATATAGTAGAAGAGTTTTTTAGATGTTTTCTCATTCATTCATTTCATTAATTTCCTTTTTATTATTATCATTATTTTTGCTAAAGTCATTGCTGAGTATCATTTGTTTAACATATAATTGTGTAAAGAACTCCTCAAAAATCTATACAAAAAATACCCTTTACTCATGACTGTGAAGACAAAACAAGTGATAGAAATGGAAATAGGGCAACGTTAAACTTCACCCAATAGATTTTTGTATAGCTTTTTCAGAACTGTCGATGGTAGTGTAAATCTTGTGATAGAATCCAAACTCTTCAGTGACTTCAGTGCCAAAGAATACTTAAAAGGCAACAAACCTCAAGCTCCTAAACTAGACATTTTGTTTTAATTTTACTCTTGCACTCCACAGAAATGTTTTATGTGTAGCAAGTTTTTCTACAGTTCAGATTTGCTCATAGTGTATAAAAAGCTATTTAGAAACATGTAAGAAATTATTAAATCCTTAAGCTATGACATACTTTCCTGTTGTCAAACTTGCATTCTAGCTTTCTTTCTACTGTATATTTTTATCTGTCTGTCTGACTGTCTCTTTCTCTCTTAAAGTAACTTAGAATATTTACAGTATCAGTAACTCATGGATCTTTCTCAATGTTACCTTCTAGCTATTTTCAGAAGAACTTTTTAGTCAGTTGGGTGTATGTTTACTAGCTTCTCCTTCCCCAGGTAATTCTCATTGTAAAACTCTTTGTAGGAAATATCTTGTAGTTATAGGATTACAATTTTGTACTTTATTGTCTTTAGGTTTTATAATTCCTTTGCCATCTAGACACATCATGTTACAAAACAATAAATAAGTGATTACATTATGTGGGTTGTATTATGAAAAAGACGCAACATCATGACCATTAAGAAACATAACGTTACCGTTGTTGTCATGTAATGTGTACAAACCTTGGAGAACACTATTTTAAAATGACATTTGTTTTTAAATGGTCCCAACAGCATGAAATTCAAATATATATATATGAAAGAGAGAGAAAGAGAAAGAGAGAGAGAGAGAGAGAGAGAGAAAGACAGAAAGAAAGAATGAACTAATGAACCTTGGGAACCTTGCAATGCTGTTTCCTTTTTCCTTTTTAACTAGTGGTACTAGTAGTTCCTTTTTAACTGAGGCATCCCAAACTAATATAAAAGATGTCACTTTAATAGTGAACCAGTTAAAAGGTATGCCACAGACCACACATCATTAGCTCAGATGGTGTGTCTTTGTTATTCAATGGAAGCTGAAATTTTCACAACCTTTTCTCTACTTGTGAATGTCTTGTCCTTTCCAGCACCATACCCTTCCAACAGTGTATGCCCCAGGGTGTAATCTAGGCTGACACTGAGGTCAGAGCAGACCAGTCTTGTGCCTTGTCTGTCCCTGGCCATTCATGCCTTCTTTTTTCCCTAGTCCTACTTCCTACTGAGGTTGTTGCCATCTCTTCTAGTTCTGCCAACTCATGGACAGCTGCTAAATGTATTCATGTTAACCATGCTGACTTGGGAATTGGGACCAGATTAGGGGCACAAACCATTTTACACGGATCAGTGAGAACCACAACAGCATGTCTGACTGTCCTTATTGTACAGAATTGCTGCAGTATGTTCCCATTCACAAGCCTCAGATATTTGCCTTTTGAATGCTGGTGTACTAATTCTCATGGTTTTACAAAGATTTCTAGCCTCTGGCTAATTTTGCATGTTCTCTTTTCTATGGACATTTTTTTTTCCTTTTCAGTTATCTAAAAGCTGTTGATTTTCTCAGTTGCTGAGATGATTCTGAACATCAATAGCCTCATGGACTATTTAATTTATTGCATACAGGAGTTGCTCTGTAATTATGAGCAAGTTACATTGTCTGGAACACGCATGAGCCTTCAGAATGTGAACAAAATATTATAGTAAGGAAAGATGTGAATGTGCATTCTTCAAGCTTGTGTGTCATGTTTGCTATAGGTAGTACATGATGCACATGAAGGGGATTTGGAACCACATTACTTGGGATAGCTGAAAAATACTGAGACATTTGTGTGGCATCCTTGCCCATGGCAGACAGATTGGAACTAGATGATGTTTAAGTTCCCTTCCAACCCAAGCCATTCTGTGATTATATGATTCATAGTGTTAAGAGTATATAGGTGGAGGAATGTGTTCTTTTACAGATCTTTTTTGCAAAACAACAAATAGGAATTTGGCTAAGCTATTTTTATCTTTCCTTATCTAAGAAGTCAGAATTAGTTGTTATCAATTCTGATAATAACTCAATAAATATTATTTTACAGAGCCAGAAATATTGTTGCTAACCAAAAATCTACTGCCAAACACTTCACCTAGAAATTCAACACAGCTTTTGACATGTTACATTTTGGTTTATTTTGGTTTATGTTTCTGAAATTTGAAATAATAAAAAACAAAACAACAAAAACCCCACAGATAATTTCATTCTGTTTTGAATTTGGCTCCATGAGAAATTGTTTAAAATATCTCATTAAATGTTATTTACCAGTCTGTACATACACCTGATTAATCTCCACAATAAATACATATTTATAAGACACTAGGTGCTAAAAGTCAAACTAATATAGAGAAAAAGTATGTATTTTAATCAATTGCTATAGGCGCTGTCATTTCATAATACGTACCATTATAATATGTATGTAAATAATATGTATCATTTGTATCATTTTAGATAATACATAGATTTTACATAATATGTATCATTTTAGATATAACATTGAAATGTGTTTTCTAGAGAATTATTTCCAGTATCAGTAACCATATGGAAGAAGAAAACCACTAAAAGAATGAAAATAAGATGGCTTATATCACCTGCATAACTTGTTTTGTTCTCTGCCTTCAGGCTTCAAAATCCACTTCCCATATTTTTTTCCTTTCTTTAAAAATAATGTACATCAGTTTAATTTATCCCAGGTCCCAACAGAAGGATCAGATTTTAAGCATTTAATGCTGTGGTTTCAAATCCAATTTTACAGTGTTCATCATTTCAGAAGTAGTAGAATCCAAACAGAGCTTTTATTTATTTTTTTATTAAAAAAATAAAAAGAGAAAAAAAAAAAGAGAAAAAAAAAAAAATAAAAGCTCAAGCATTTCAGTGTGTACATTCTTTTATTATTCTTATTTTAAGATATAGTTTTAGCATGAAGCTGTAACCTAATAAAAGCTTCTCAATGTGTTGTTTACAAATAATTCTGAGATTAAGAATTGTTTCTAATTTAAAATATGTAAAATATGTAAAAGTAGTAAAACCTTGCGTCTATTTGCACATTTGTGTGTATTTCTTCCTACAAGACCTACTGAAACTAGTGCACAAGAAGACACTATTTCAAACTACCAGGAAAAAAAAAAAAAAAAAAAAAAAAAAAAAAAAAAAAAGAGCCATTGAACGATTGTAGAATAATTGCTTTGCATCTGTATGTAAGTACACAGTAGCTGGTATATCACCATTGTTCCTTCCTCCTCTTGGAATCAGTTGAGCAGTTTTGGTTACCTTTAGAACTTGACACTAGTTTGAATGATACAGTATCATCTTTTATTCTGAGCATGCTCTTCGTAGAACAACCACAACAAAAGATTCAAACAATCTCTACTGCTTCTATGATATGTGGTGGGGGCAACCTCTGCCATCTGAGCCAATCTGTATGGATGTGTTCACTATCCTACTAGTCAAGTCTGCCACCCTTACAGTATTAGTGTCTGTGTTTCCACTGCCTGTAGGGTGCAGACCCTACAATAAAGATCATAAGAATAAGATCAAGGGCTCATGAGCCAGCAGTGTGCCCTCGTGGCCAAGAGGGTCAATGGGATCCTGGCATGCATTAAAAGGAATGTGGCCAGCAGGTCAAGGGAGGTGATCCTCCCCCTCTACTCTGCCCTGGTCAGGCCTCACCTGGAGTACTGTATCCAGTTCTGGGCTCCCCGGTACAAAAAAGACAGGGATCTTCCGGAAAGAGTCCAGCAGAGGGCCACAAAGATGATACGGGCCCTGGAGCATCTTCCTTATGAGGAAAGGCTGAGAGACCTGGGTCTGTTCAGCCTGGAGAAAAGAAGACTGAGGGGGGATCTTATCAATGTTTATATATACCTGAGGTGTGGGAGACAGTGGGATTTGGCCAACCTCTTTTCAGTGGTTGTGGGGACAGGACAAGGAGTAATAGCCACAAGATAGAGCACAGGAAGTTCCGCACCAACACGCGAAATAATTTCTTCACGGTGAGGGTGACAGAGCACTGGACCAGGCTGCCCAGCGAGGTTGTGGTGTCTCCTTCTCTGGAGATACTCAAAGCCCATCTGGATGCCTACCTGGGAAATCTGCTCTAAAGAACCTGCTTTGGCAGGAGGGTTGGACCTGATGATCTTTTGAGGTCCCTTCCAACCCCTTCAATTCTGTGGTTCTGTCATTCATTAAGCAAGAAATAGCTATGCTATTTCCAGCAAGTAAGATTTGCTTTATACGTTCTTCCCTGCACCTCAGTGCATAACAAGTGCAATTCTGAGGTTCAATCTCATTGACTTCAAAAGTGGGTCTGTTACTCAAAGTCAGTGCTGGGTCTACAGACCAAACAGAAGATTGGAGTGAACAATAATATTTTTGGGGGTCCACAAAAATTACAACTGATGGAGACCAGAAGGAAGCATTGTTTGCGAAGAATACAAGTCAACACAATACATCAATGCAAAACAGAGGACTAAGGAGAATCTCCATCCTTTACTGGATGTGAGGAGGAACTTAGTTACAAAAGATGAGGAAAAGGCGGAGGTGCTTAATGCTTTCTTTGCCTCAGTCTTTAGCAGCAAAACCAGTTGCTCTCTGGATACCCAGTACTCTGAACTGGTGGGAGGAGATGGGGAGCAGGATGTGGCCCTCACTATCCATGAGGAAATGTTTGGCGAACTGCTACGGCACTTGGATGTACGCAAATCGATGGGCACAGATGGGATCCACCTGAGGATACTGAGAGAACTGGTGGAGGAGCTGGCCAAGCCACTTTCCAACATTTATCAACAGTCCTGGCTATCGAGGGGGGTCCCAGTCGACTGGTGGCTAGCAAACGTGACGCCCATCTACAAGAAGGGCTGGAGGGTCGACCCGGGGTACTATAGGCCTGTCAGTTTTAACTCAGTGGAAGCTCATGGAGCAGATTATCTTGAGTGTCACCATGTGACACTTGCAGGGCAAGCAGCTGATCAGGCCCAGTCAGCATGGGTTTATGAAAGGCAGGTCCTGCTTGGCGAACCTGATCTCCTTCTAGGACAAAGTGACGTGCTTGGTGGATGAGGGAAATGCTGTGGATGTGGTCTACCTTGACTTCAGTAAGGCTTTTTACACCGTTTCCCACAGCATTCTCCTCAAGAAACTGCCTGCTTGTGGCTTGGACTGGTGTACGCTTCATTGGGTTAAAAACTGGCTGGATAGCTGGTCCCAAAGAGTTCTGGTGAATGGAGTCAAATCCAGTTGGAGGCCGGTCACTAGTGGCGTTCCCCAGGGCTTGGTATTGGGGCCAGTCCTCTTTAATATCTTTATTGACAATCTGGATGAGGGGACTGAGATCATCCTCAGTAAGTTTGCAGACAACACCAAGTTAGGTGCATGTGTCGATCTACTCGAGGGTAGGAAGGTTCTGCAGGAGGATCTGGATAGGCTGGACCAATGGGCTGAGGTCAGCTGTATGAAGTTCAACAAGGCCAAGTGCTGGGTCCTGCACCTGGGCTGCTACAACCCCAAGCAGAGCTACAGGCTGGGAGATGAGTGGTTGGAAAGCTGCCTGGCAGAGAAGAACCTGGGAGTGATGGCTGCTAGTCAGCTGAATATGAGCCAGCAGTGTGCTCAGGTGGCCAAGAAGGCCAATGGCATCCTGGCTTGTATAAGAAGCAGTGTGGCCAGCAGGGCTAGGGAAATGATTGTCCCCCTGTACTTGGCTCTGGTGATGTCACACCTCAAGTACTGTGTTCAGTTTTGGGCTCCTCGCTACAAGAAGGACATCGAGGTGCTCGAGAGAGTTCAGAGAAGGGCGACCAAGCTGGTGAGGGGTCTGGAGAACAAGTCTTACGAGGAGCGGCTGAGGGAGCTGGGCTTGTTCAGCCTGGAGAAGAGGAGGCTCAGGGGCAACTTTATTGCTCTCTACAGATACCTTAAAGGAGGCTGTAGCGAGGTGGGGGTTGGTCTGTTCTCCCATGTGCCTGGTGACAGGACGAGGGGCTAAAGTTGTGCTAGGGGAGGTTTAGGTTGGATATTAGGAGGAACTTTACTGAAAGGGTTGTTAGGCATTGGAATGGGCTGGCCAGGGAAGTGGTGGAGTCACCATTCCTGGAGGTCTTTAAAAGACGTTTAGATTTAGAGCTTAGTGATATGGTTTGGTGGAGGACTTGTTAGAGTTAGGTCAGAGGTTGGACTCGATGATCTTGAGGTCTCTCCCAACCTAGACAATTCTGTGATTCTGTGATTCTGTGAAGTCCTGGCAGTGGGCTTTCATAAGTGCAATAAATGACTACCAAATACAGGACTGTGTCACATATGTGTTTGATAATAGGAGAAAATATACATGTCAATGTTAACTACCCATCTGACTTTCCCAGAAAATCTTTCTCTTTTTGGGATACTCCCCTTAGGGAAATCTCTAGCTGATTATAAACCAAATATAAATTTAACACATGAAATGGTAATTGTGAACTGAAAATTGGTTAAATGAATATTTTTACTGCACAAAATTTGCTGTTGGAGGAAATTTGGTTACAGTATCCTACCAGAGTGTAAACCACTAGTGATGGTACCACTGAGGTTACAGGCATAATGATGAAATGGCATCTTGGCATCTTCTTTGTGATCACTATAAGATTAATTGAATTAACTGTCAGTTCTCAGAGGCTGTGACATAAGACTGTACAAGTAACCAGTGTATGATGTTGGAAAGGAGCCAAAGATTTAATAGATATAGAAAGTGAATTACCTTCTTCACTATGAAGGGGCTCCTGCAGGTCAGGGTTCAGACACATTAGTGAGGTAATGTAGCAGAGCTTACACTGATACTACTTCTTCTAGTGATGGTTGTAGGAGGTTTGTCTGTTGGGCATCACAGATGGCCCTAGACTGACTTCACAGGGTGGAGAACACACATTTTTGACATAAACATAAAATATCAGATATTTTTATCAGATATTTGACATAAAAATCTGATAAATATCAGATACTCTCCCCTTAAAAAAAAAAAAAAAAAGATAAAGAAAAAAGAGAGAGAGAGAAAAAAGAAGAAAAAAAAAGAAGTAAAAAATGAAAGAAAAAAGAAGAAGAAAAAAAGAAAAAGAAAAAAGAACAAAGAAAAAAAAAAGAGTTGCAGATTATTGCTTATATATAGCTTCCCTGTATTGCCTTTTCTTTGGAAGGTATTGTGGAATGATAAAATTCACCCCCTTTTTAAAAAAGTGCAGCCAAAAATAGCCTGGACATTTGATACTGAAGTTGCTCTTGTGCTACCCATTTAAGTTATGTATCAAGTCTAAATTTAATCAAGGCCACATTTTATTTATACATTTCATGCATTAAACTCATTTAAACTTTTAGTCAGATTTCATTAGAGGAAATACTACCGCGCACATCATGCAGTAGTAAAGCTAATGTGCTTCAGGAATTTGAAAGGATTTAGAGATTGGAGGGTCTGATTTCCAAATTTCTTCTTCTTTTTCTGCTTAGTGCTTGGAGCAGGTCTGTATGCTGCATGCAGTTTGTTTCCTAGGACACTAATACAGTCAGCATGCTCTGTACAAATGTGTAAACACAGACATTCCCTGTAATCAGTGCTTTTGGTGTCTTAAGGCAAGATTATGTTTTTTTTAGGAAATGTAATTTATGTTCAGGATTAAATTTCTCCTCCAGACTGATAACGTCTTGAATGTTGAATGAGATCATAAATATTGTGTCCTGACTTTTTGTCCTCCATCTTAGATCTTCATTGCCTATTTTAGTGTTTAAGGAACAGGAGACTGAAATAAATGTATCTATAATGACTTACTTTTGCTTATATAGAAATATAGTCTGCAAGGCTTGATAACATATAATAATAATAGTTATAACTAAAATTGTGGACAACTACAATAACACTCCTAGTCAATATTCTTGTTTTATTCTGATCACTTCTAAGAGTGAAAGAAAGAAAGAAAGAAAGAAAGAAAGAAAGAAAGAAAGAAAGAAAGAAAGAAAGAAAGAAAGAAAGAAAAAAGGAATATAATAAAATAGTAACATAGTTCTAACTAAATTTCACTCTTCTTGTTTGCCAGATCTATTCTGGTCTGATGTTCCCTGATGCTGTCATGTCAACTGTCTATGAAGTTGTATAATCTGCACACTGTCTTTTATTTTAATTGAAAAAAAGTGATTATATACATATACATATATATATTGCAGACTCACAAGACAGATTTATTTATCTTTGCTACATAAATAAATAAATAAATAGTCTGCTTTTACAGGCAAAGCAATTGGATTTTATTGTCATGTGGGGCCTTTTTTTCCTGCAGTTGCAATTGCACCATACACCCCAAGAATGGAATTTTGCCATTCTCGTGTGTATTGTATCATACAGTGCTGAAAAGTCAGTACATGGCAAAGCTTTAGTGACCCAGGGCATATTTGAACTTGTGATCTGGAGATGAAAGACTTCATATTTAATTCCCAGTCCCATGACTCATCCAGTCCCCCAGCATAGTTTTGGTTTGGGAAAGAAGCTTTTGAATTACAAGTGTGTAAAAAGCTTTCTGACAGAGTTGCAATTTTAAAACAAAATGGCCTGATTTACAGTCATGTTGAACCCTCAGAGTCCCACTGAATTAAGAGTATACAACAGTCATAAAAACAGAACTTACTTAGCACCTGTCTTCAAACCACTGCACAAAAGGTAAACATTGTTATAGCATCTAGGGATCATGACTCCAGATGCATATATGAGTCTGGGCTTTGAAAGGAATGGCTTATATAGCATCATTCCTTCTCTCCTCAGACTGTGAGGAAACCACTACAAAAGAGCTTTTGAAGACACTGGACATGTGGTGTGTCCTGAAGGGCTAACAAGACTAGGAGTTCTGCTTTTTGACAGCAGAGAGTATGATTGCATCCCTGTTTGTGTCCCTTTGTCAAACTCTAATGTTTTACCTCCATGCGTTTTGAGGAAAAAAAAAAAAAAAAAAATTTCCTCTAGCAGCAAATTATTCCCCCAAGCTCAAGTACTTTGTTTCTCTGACAGAAAGGTGTTTTTTTTTTTCTTTTCTTGTTTTTTTTTTTTTTTTTTTCAACATGGAGTCAGGCAATCAGAGGGTGTGTGTGTAAACATGGAGCTGCACAAAAGAACTGAAGTCTCCCCTATTGTGTATATTATATTAGTTCAAGTCTCAAGCCAAGTACCTCAATGGTACTCACATTATCAGCTAACCTTCAGTGTAAGACAGTTGTCCAAGTGGATAATTTCAGGCAATCATTCTCAGATCTGTCTCATATTATTTAACATTCTCAGCTCCTGCCTACCTTAGCGGTATGAACACAGCTTTGGAAGGCTATGTGCTGTGGTTAACTTAAACCCACACTCATGCACAGCCAATGAAAGCAATGTAAATGTTCTTAGGTCTTACATAACTTCTTAGCAATTGAACTCCCTTGAGAATACATAGACATACCAACCATTATTCCTCACAGAAAAAAAAAATTGGAATGTGGTAGCTAAGTTAAAAATAATTTTAACAACAGTATCCAGGAGAAATATTGCCAAGATAAAGAAATCAGATTAGGAAAGTGACAAAGTAACTTGCGACCTCAATTAAGCAGAAACCTCATGAGATCCTTTCCTTTTGCATTTTTAGCATCTTAAGCATCTTTAACACAGATTGTAGCACTTCTCTGAACAAAAAAAAAAATAAATAAAAAAAAGAAAAAGAAAGAGAGAGGTTTTCTTGCTAATATGAATAATAAATTACTTCTGGCTTTAGCTAGATAAAATATGTGTCATCATAAAATGGATTAATTTAATAAGTAGAGACATTATAACTAGCATATGAAGCTACAGTGGAAACTTCTGTCTGGTGTTATAGTACCTGTTTCGTGGAAATTTATGTATGATTAAACTCTAATTTAGCCTAGGAAAAAAGCTAAAATGCAAACAGCGAGGAACATACATGTTAACAGGAAATAGAGCTATAGCAGTTACTTTATGCAATTTTGCTGCTCCCTCACTGCCTTTGAATTGGCACAAGATGGTCATACTAATTTCACATGTATCACTTTCCTTGCTAACCAAAAGACAGCATAGAATCCTGTCTGGAACCAGGAAATTTTCATCCTATGAACATGAAATTTATAGATATCACTTTTAAATGGATGACACGACTAAAGTAACTTGAAAATACAAGGCTTTGAAAACAAAGCAAGGGATTCAACAAATTCTGTGGCTTGCTTCAGCTGCATAGGGATTACATCTTTGAGCCAAATTACATAAAAAGTTGAAGGTGCTATTTGCTGATCTAATTTTGGTGCAGGAGATCTATATTTCTGCAGATTTTTTTTTTTTAATTATTATTTTTTTATTTGTCAGCCAGACTTTGTGAATGCTAGAATTAAGTTCACTTCTTTTTAAGACAGAAAACAAATATAACTGCTAGGTTTACCATGGTTTTAGACAAAACTATTATTCCCTTCCATGGTCCTTGGAGAAGGAAGCAGTTCATTTTTAGTTTGCTCTGTATACAGATATTTCTTGCAATAATATTGTCAGCCATAAAACAACAACAGCAACAACACTTAGTATGAAATTGGAATATAGTTTTTCTTTCTACTGAAATTCAAACTGACAGGAGTTTTTTGAAAATATATATTTTATATTAATCACTTTACACTGGTTTAATGCATTGCATTTCAAAAACAAACTAAAGGCGGTAAAAAATGTTGAAAGCTCTGGTGTTTCTTTCCTCCACTAGGTGTCACCATAAGCCAGTGGCTTTGGATGTGAAAATGTAAGAAAAAAGTTTGTTAGAACAGAGGTTTTATATTCAATCCTGGAGGCTGCAGTGGAATAATTTTACTTGCTAACCACTGAAGAAAGCCCAGTCCAGCTTTGAGATCAACAGAAAGTTCTGCTGATCTACACCACACTGAATATCAGAGCAGGACTGAAGATGTTCACCAAAAAAACCCACAACAACCAACCAAACAATCAAAAAACAACAACAAAATTCACAATAAACAACAAAACAACATCCTCCCCCCAAACAAACAAACAAACCAAGACAAACAAAAAATAAATAGACTATTTCTATAAAAGTCTTTAAGAGAGTTTTAAGATTCCTTAATGGTGTTTATGAAAAATTGAAGATTTGATTAAAAAAATAATAATTATTTGAGATCAGAGAGTGGAGTTCAACTGTTGCTGGAGCAATTCCTGTAAGGAAGAGCTTTTCACCTGATTTCAGAGAAAAAATATCATTGTTTCACCCATCTATGGTTTTAACCTTCCCTTTTCCATTAAAACACCTAACTCCAATGTCTCACTCATCTGTCATGGAATAACAATTTAATAGAATAGTATAGAATAGTATGAGGTGACTCTTACGCAGAAATCACAGCATTGCCCCCTTCATCTGCAACAGTTGGATCCCATTGACACCTAAATGGTCTTTGGCTATGTCTGTGATGGAGGTGAGGGGGGTGGCAGAAAAAGAGAAGAAAGGCAGGTGTTATTATTATTATTTTTCTGGTTCTGTATTCACTTATCTTGTTTTTATTCCTTTTTATTTCTTCTTTTTCACAGTAATACTTGATGCCACAATAAAATTCTAGACACTAATTGGATCTATTGGTTACAATTTTTATTATTATGGATGCTTATTAAGAATTCTTCTAGCCTACTTTATGAAAAAAATATTGAGACTTTTTGTGAAACTTTCTCTACATTTTAATTTTAGCCAGACTGCATTTACAAAAAGTACAGCCTACTTCTGTGGTTTGATTCCTTGCTGCACACTTTTAGTCAAATTAGGAAATTCAAAAATAAAAAAAAAAGTCATGAAAACACAAATTTGAAGGCATAACTTGAAGGTTGATCCATCCATCCCACACGATCACAGCACTTTACTGTTTTTGTTCTTTGTACTGAAAGTGAGTTAACTCTAGAAGTCTGAGGATACAAAAATAAAATGTATTTGAACACACTTGAGTACACACAGACTGACTGTAAAGTAGGTAATGTTGCTTTTGTTCACCACTCTAAATAGAAATTTCACACTTTCTGTGTTGACTTGGATTTTCTTCAATCTTTGTTTCCAAGGCCACCAGGTAATGGCTCCCCTTAGAACTGTTTTGAAGAATAAGAGAAAATATTTTGTAAAAAGTGTTGACCTTTCATCATAAAGTGACCCAAACAATATTAAAACAAAATAAAACAAAACAAAAACACATCAATAAACAAAGGAAATGCTGCTAACACCTGGTGAGTCAGGACCCCTACCTGAAAAGCCAATGTTTGAGAATGAAATAACTGTTCTGAAATTTGTGCCTGTCTCCTCCAAACCCCACAAAAGGAGTCATCTATCTATTCTGTTCAGGTATTTTTCATATATCCTACATTTTGTAGCTTTCAGAAGCTGTTGTGTGTATATGCCTTAAGGGATGGCCAAGAAAGAGCACTGGTCTTGAGCATGGGTAAGGTGGTGTAGAGAGGATTTTACCTTTCTGGTGAACTCTGTAGGTTTGAATTAACTTTTTATTTCTTTTTTTTTTTCCTTTTTATTTATTTATTTATTTATTTTCCCCATTAATCAACTACAGTCATAAATACCATTTGTATTACTCTAATTAAAAATGTGAGTTAGCTCTTTTCCCTTTGTACTGGAGAAGAACCACACCAGCCAGCTTAAGAGATAAGACAATGACACTGATATATATATGTTTTTTAAAGGATCCTAACTCACTGAATGAACTACAGTGGTAGAAGGGTGTCACAATGCTCTGCTACCAGACTTTTCATAGTTGGCATTGAGAAAGATCAAAGGAATCTTACAATATGTGCAAACCTCAATTGAGAAATTCATCTGAAAACATCACAGCAATTTGATTTTGATTTCAAATAAAAATATTTTACAGGAAATGCACTGTCAGGAGTATAATTCACAAGACTTTTAGCATAGAAGACAGATCATTACTGGATGTTTGTAAGCACTGTGATTTACACTGCTACTGGTCTGATCTTTTCAGTTATTGGAAAATCCAATGACCTCAAAAATACCACACAATCCATGCAAATGACAAAGAAATGGGATAGTAATGTAGCACAAAGCTCCAAGTAACCCTGAACTAAAAAGAGGTTGTGGGAATTTCCTTTAGTTAACATGAAGTCTGAGAACAAGTAATTGTACTAGGAGATGGAAAAAGTAGAGAAAACTTAGGCTGCAACAAAGGATTAAATTTCTGGTCAAAGGATTCTGGTTCAAAAAATAAAATAACCATATTCCTTTTTATGTTTCATATTTTTAAAGAGTCGCTAGTACTGTTCCCATCTATGAAAGTGTTTTGAGTAGTGAAGCCTGAAAAGAAAGAAAAGCTGAGTATAGAGTGAAAGTTAGGTCTGTTTGTTTGACTTCAGTGAAAACTTGCTTTCTAGATTAAGGGAATAAGAGTCTTCATCATTACTCAGCTTTACAAAGGCACTAATGCTGCTGTGCACTCTTTGCCAATTACTTAGCACCAATCTGGAGAATGCTGACCCTCTTTTATTTAATCTGTGTGGGTCTACGTCTTGACTCTCAAAGCCATTATTTAAGATGACCAGATATATTATAGTTCTTGCAATACTTTACAGCATCAGACAATGAATTTTGCCTTCAAAACACAAAATAGCATTCTGGGATACTTTACTTTGAATGTCTCATTTATCTTTAAAATAAATTAAGTTTTATAAAATTATTTGGTGTCTTGCCTTGAAATCTTTTGCCAGGTTGTAAGTAGACCAAATAAGACTACTAAATATTTAAAATATAACACAAAATCCTAGCTTCAGTAATTAGTTACTCAGAATTTGACTCACTGTATCACACACACACACACACTCATATATATTTATGAATTATTTTGAAAACAAAGACAGGAAGTTTTGCTGCTAAGCGTCTTAACTTTCATAGCAGAGAGTAAGGCTTGAGGCATATTATTTCTAAGATGCCACCACTGAAGGTAGTACAACACATCAGAGTTATGCATTGGTTTTGGTAGTTATCAGAGGTACATACAAGTAATTTTTTATTCTGATGATAGATTCTCAGTAGAATTTATGGAATGATTACAAATTTTCTACTATTGAAGTCAATGGGATGCTTTCCTGCAATTTCTACGAAGACATTTTATAAACAATATCGGGCCTTCTTCCTAGAGAAGAATTGTTCTGCAAGGTTCTGCCCTTGTTCTGCAAGGCACCAAATGCTGCAAAACTCAAAGAAGGCTGTGTAAAAAACAGATTGAGTCAGGCTGATTGATGATTCCTGGCTACTCCTGGCTATATTGTTTTCCCACAGAGAACAATGATCACAGTTATAGATACTTACATTTTGCCAATGAGCATGATATTTATTAACCAAATTCTGTGACATTGTAGGTATTAGTTAATAGCAAACATTATACTTGAAAACATATGAGTACTCAGCCTCCCAACCTGGAATTCTGGTATAGGGAACAGAATAAGCCTCCTACACTTCAGGTGGAAGTAATTAGAGACCTGCTGCTCCACCTGGACTGTCAGGAGTCCATGGGGCCAGATGGGACCCACCTGAGGGTGCTGAGGGAACTGGCAGATGTGATTGCTGGGCTGCTTACCATCATCTATCAGCGGTCATGGTCATCTGGAGAAGTCCAGATGACTAGAGACTTGCTGATGTGATGCCTATCTATAAGAAGTGTTGTAAGGAGGACCTAGGGAACTACAGGACTGTCAGCCTGACCTTGGTCCCAGGACAGGTGATGGAATAGGTCATCTTGAATGTAATAATGCAGCATTTGTCGAACAAGTGCAGGACCAGGCCCAGCCAGCATGGGCTCATGAAAGGCAAGTCCTGCCTGACCAACCTCATCTCCTTCTATGACCAGGTGACCCAAATGGTGGCTGAGAGAAAGGCTGTTAAACTATTCTACCTAGACTTCAGCAAGGCCTTTGACATAGTCTCCCACAGTGTTCTCCTGGAGAAGCTAGCAGCCCATGGCTCGGACAGGTACACTCTTTGCTGGGTTAAAAACTGTCTGGATGGTCGGGCCCAGAGAATGGTGGTGAATGGAGTAAAATCCAGCAGGCAACTGGTCGCCAGTGGTGTTCCCCAGTGGTCGGTGCTGGGGCCAATCCTTTTTAATATCTTTATTGATGATTTGGGTGAGGGAATTGAGTGCACCCTCAGTAAATCTGCAGACAACACCAAGTTGGGGGAAAGTGTCAACCTGCCAGAGGGTAGGAAGGCCCTACAACGGGACCTGGACAGGTTGGATTGATGGGCAGAAGCCAGTGGGATGAGGTTCAACATGGCTAAGTGCTGGGTCTTGCACTTTGGTCACAACAACCTCAAGCAGTGCTACAAGCTTGGGGAACAGTGTCTGGAAAATTGTGCAGAGGATAAGGATCTGGGGGTGTTGGCCATTGCTTGCCTGAACATGAGCCAGCAGTGTGCCCAGGTGGCCAAGAAGGCCAACAGCATCCTGGCTTGGATCAGGAATAATGTAGCCAGCAGGACCAGGGAGGTGATTGTCTCCCTGTACTGTGCTCTGGTGAGGCTGCACATTGAATACTGTGTTCAGTTTTGGGCCCCTCACTACAAGAAGGGCATTGAGTCCCTGGAGTGTGTCCAGAGAAGGTCTATAAAGCTGGTGAGGGGTCTGGAACACAGGCCTTATGAAGAGCGGCTAAGAGAACTGGGATTGTTTAGTTTGGAGAAGAGGAGGCTCAGGGGAGAGCTTATTGCTCTTTCCATCTACCCAAAAGGAAGTTGTGGGGAGCTGGGGGACAGCCTCTTCTTGCAGATAACTAACAATAGGACTAGAGGGATTGGCCTCAAATTGCAGCAGGGAAAGTTTAGGTTGGAAATTTCGAGAATTTTTTTCTCAGAAAGTGAGGAGAGGCACTGGAATGTGTTGCCCCAGGGAGATGGTGGAGTTTAAGGAGATGTTGGATGTTTTGCTCAGGGACATGGTCTAGTGGGTGATATTGGTGGGAGGGTGATGGTTGGACCAGATGATCTTGGTGGTAGTTTTCAAACTTAATGATTCTCTGATTCTATTTGAAGAAGCAATACTGAGCACAGAATTTTCTTTCTACGAAGTGTTCATCTTGTTGGCCCACCATAATAGTCTATGGATGTGCTGTTCTTATTATTTCCAGGGAAAATATCCTCATGGAAGGAAAAAAAAAAAAAAAAGATGAACCTTGAAAGTAAGTATATTTTTCATCTGGAAATTGGTTCTGGATACAAAAAAGCAACACCTAAAATTTGGTTTGGAAGTCAGTGTAATCTGGGGCAGAATACTGTTATGAACTGCTCTATCGTCCATAAAGTGTGTGTCTATGAAGACAGTGGATACTTTTTTACACTGTATTAATGTAAACAACTCTAAGCATTTATCCAGCACAAATTTTACAGCTTGACTTTGAGATGGCAAACATGAAAAGAATGCTTTTTAAATAAAATAAAAATCTATCCCTCTCAAAAAGTCCAGATAAACTACTTAAAATTTCTACCAAGTGCGTATTCATTAACAAAGCAAAATCTGGATCAACAAAACTTCTAAACAAAAACAACAGGATTGATATGGCACTTTGTTAGATGGATCGCTTTCTAGGGCTCTTCACAGTGGTGTGCCTCACCTGATACAGCAAGCTATTAAAGTTCCTGGAAAATAACCAGTCTTTGCCGGCTGGATCTATTCTTGATTATCCTATGAGATATTTCTACATGTAGGCTATGGGTTTTCTGCTTGGGGTATCAGATATCACTTGTCTGCTTATCTAATGTTTATTCATGATGTAATAGATGTGGTAGTGATATCACTACCTTGAAGCATCCACACTGGTCTCACCCCAGCAGTATGCTATAGAAAGAGGTAATTGCAAGAGTGTAAGAGTAGACAATGAGTTTTTGTATGCAAAAAAGGGGGTAAGTATTGGATTGCACTACCCTGGTAATCAGTGACAAAATGATCTCTTTGGTGCTAGTTGCTATTTTATAATACAATCTAGCCAGCCACCCTTTTTTGAAATGGTCAAGAAAGACAATATTCTTCATGTAAGTAACACTTAATGAAGTTGTTTCTAATAAGTACAATGATCTAACTAGCCATTTTCCTTCCTTGGGACATTCTTCAAGGATAGACTAGAGCAATTCCAGACCCATTTGCATTAGAAATTTCAGATTAGCTAGATAATAACATGTGATCATCAAGACCTTTTGGATCTCTACTTTCAATATGAATGTGGTCTATGAAGAAAACAAGAGACCTTCAGTAAAGGGGTAACGTAACATGCTGGATGGCATGTTCTGCTTGGACAAAGGAAATAACTGTGCTCCTCTGAAGGATGTATTTCTGAAAAGAAGGGAGAAGCAATTCCTTCTTCTTCATATAGTTCATGAGAAATA
The DNA here is from genome assembly GCF_009819795.1 of Aythya fuligula. NCBI lineage: Eukaryota > Metazoa > Chordata > Aves > Anseriformes > Anatidae > Aythya > Aythya fuligula. Next base: position 51,137,057 of record NC_045559.1, on the reverse strand, counting down.
ATAAAGTTCAAGGACTCCTGGCCCAGGCCCATGTCCCAGTTAAGAGAAGCCTGTCTATACCTCACCTCTGTGGTGGTCATCTGATATTAAGAGATGGTTACCAAATAAGCAATGAAAGGGCCTAGGGGAATCCCTTCTGCAGTTGGAAGCTCAGTGTTGCTGCTAAACTCTGTTGTAAACCTAGCTTACTGACTTTGGGTAATGATTTTTGCTAGGCCACAGCCACAGGTCACAGCTATGACCAAGACACAGGAACTTGCTGTTCATGTACCAATGATGTCCATGTGGCAGCTGTTTCACTGCCTCCCTTCATTTTCCTCTCTTCCTTATGAGCAATGGTTTCCCTGTGGTCATTAGTAGTCACATGCTATACAGGAGTTTCTTTGCTGATGATCATCTGCAGAATTTATTTTTTCACCCTCAAAGATTTCCTCTTCTGCGTTATGAAAGCAGTTTTTTCCACCTAGCCCTAAGCATATATGTACTTTGTCTTTTTCACCACAATCTTTCACTGGCGTTGTGGGCTAAGCAGACTGTACAAACAGTGAATATTCTGAGTAATAATTTGTGCAGAAAGATGGCTGCCATGCTTTGGAGTCAAGCAACTCCAAGATTTTGTCTTCAATATAACAGCTGCTATTTAGATGGTGTGGATAGCTAGGGAAATCAGTATCACATGTTTGAGACCTTGTAACAAGAATAGCATAGATGTGGCCTTCACAGCCCTGCCAAACCACATATCTTGCCAGCAAGTTTGCTTCATGTGAACCACGTCAAAAATAATTTTTGATAAAAAGTAATGAAAACAGTTGACCATGATATAAACGACTTTAAGAGAGGTCACATCCTAAATATTTGTACCATGCTTCTAGACTGAAAACATACTGGTCAAAGAATTTTCAGTCAGAAAATGAAAACTTTAGCTATAAATTTCATAGTAGCTGTTTGCCACATGACTGGAAAGAGATAAAAGCACACTCAGTGAGGGGTAACAGGGCACCTTGTACTGATGTTCATTCACTCATCTTTCTATCTACTGTTTTTGATTTACCATGACTTTTAGATCTGTGGATCAGTATTTTGCTGAACTGGAACCTATATTTCAGTAAAAAAGGTAATCACAACACACTCCATAAATATATTTCCTGCAAAACAAAACAATTGTATGTACTCCCTGGACTCTGACACTGTGGGTAGCTCTACAGTTTTTTGGCAAGTTTGTTACTCTGCAATGCATTCAGAATCACTACCATCATGAGACCGAAAGGAAAATAAAAATTTTATATGCACATGGCATACAGTAAGCTCACAGAGCCAAAACTTTGGACAGCTTCTGCAGCTAAGTGAAAACTCAGACTTGCACTAACAAAACAAGAGTTTCTCCTTGTGTTTTGAGAAACTGGTCTGATTTCATAACCCTTAATTACTGTTTGTAAAATGCAAATTCCAGGTTTAGGCCGCAGTTTATTTCTGTTTGTTTGTTTTAAATCGGCACCTGAATGCAGACTCCTAGATAATTTGGTCATCTAATAAGAGCAGTGTGTTGACCTCCTCCAGCTAACAACTCACATCTGCATGGCCGATGGGGCTTTTGTCACATTGCTACCGAGCTGTGCTCCTGCACGTTGGAACACAGCACCATCTAGCGAGCCACAAACACCAGACACGCAGACTATGATCTAAAACATCCGTATCAATTATGAAAATCTAAAATAAATCTAAGAAAAGCCCCCGTGTTTATGGAAGATCAGCCACTGTTTTCTCTTCCAGTACAAATCTCCCAATATGTTAAATGTAACGATCAATCAGCACTTAATTAAATCGCAAAAGCCTTGGTAGACTTGTTATTAATTTAGTCATGCACTATCAAAATCAAAAGTACTTATTAGAAGACTAATTTATCCTGCTGAAGAGTTTTAAATATTTTTACCTTTTACAGAGAACAGGAAGAGAGGATTTGGCTCTCAGAAAAGCTACCACTGCTGTACCTGACCTGGTCTAGTGATTTATTTACATGAACGTAACAAGATATTAAAATCAGGCTCTGGAAGTTTAATATTCTATATCACTTTTCTCCCTCACTATGGCAACGTAAACTCAAATTTTCTCGTGCAATATACTTTGCTGTACTAGGAGCTATCTGCAAGACCTTATCTAATTCCATCTCTCTTTTTTTTTTTTTTTTTCCCTCTACTGTTATGTGTGTTGCTCTTATGACTTTCCTCTTAACAAGCCCATTGAGTCTTTCTCTTGCACTTGTATATACATGTATGCCATGTCATCTTTATCACTCCTTGAAAATTTATACAGGCAAATCACTTTCTCTTGGCTTAAATAGTTTCTAAATACAATATACCCTTGTGAACTTTCTGAACAAGGAATCAATTATTTGGAAAAAAAACAATACTAGTCAGAGACTTCCCATACAATTAGTAGTATATTCCGTATTCTCTCACAAAAGGCAGATAATACTTTCAAACATAGGCAATCTTCTGAATGAAACAAAACAAAACAAAACTTAACAGAAGAAAGGGTAGCCTCAGGTTCAGACTTGTATATTTATTTTTCTTTTCTTTTCATTTTTTTTTTTCTTTTTCTTTTAATGAGAAATTGTTTAAGACAATCCCAAACCTTTTTAAAAATACATGTGATTTTAAGGTTCATCAATACAGTGATGAGCCTTCCTTTTGGCAGTACTGCATTTGAAGCGTTACAAATGAGAAGGTTTTAGAGACAACATTTTGTAACGAGAATCTAGGAGTACCTGACAAACAAACTTATATCTAGGTGTGGTATAAACTGTTGTCTAACATACATGACAGGATATGAACCAAAAGTTTCAGGAATTTGCAAGTTCCTCTATTAGCAGAAAAGATAAAATACAGTAGGATTTCTTGCAGGAGGTTTTGATTAAAACCAAACAAAATTGAGGAATCATCACATCTGTACTGAAATCTTTCCAGAATTGCCTGTTCTTTGGAGGCACTGTCTCTACTGAAAATAGTCATTGCTCTTCCCAGGAGTTTAACTGTACCTTGACAGAGTATCATTCAGTCTGGGTGCATGGACACAGGAGGGAACACAGGAATTTGGCAGCAGCCCAGCTCTTGACATTCTTGTTTTTATTATTAGAAAACTCCACAATGGTTCTACAGGTTTACAGAAAATAAACAACCCTGATGCAAGTGAAATGCAAGCAAACATTATCATCTTCTGCTAGGGAGATGACATTTTTTTCAGAGCTTATAATGTTGTTATAAAGACATTTCTAGCTTCTATCCAGACATATATAGCTTCAAGTAATAAACTTATATGTATGTTCTTCATCACAATATAACCTCTTCTTCCTTTCGTTCTTTTGTTCACTCTTTTGTTCTTTCACTCATTCTTTCGTACATTCTTTCATTCATTCTTTCATTCTTTCATTCTTTTTTTCCCTGAAAATATATATTTTTTTTCACTTTTAAAAAGGTTTATCTCTTCACCTGTATTTATGCACATGTAGAGATCTTATTAAACTCTGGAAATATAAGGTTTGCACCAGTTGTTCAAGTTGATGGATGAGCCTGTATTTTTTTCATGAGTGTTTTGGTTAAAAAAACGGGAAACCCAACCAAAAATATTTTGTAAAATACAAAAACAAACAAACAAAACTGATCTTGTGAATTGCTAACTAAATAAATAAACCACTAAAAAAGACTGAAAGAGTGTTCCTACATAGTTTGGATAAAGTAATTTTCATTGGCTTTTTTTGGGGGGGAGGGGTGGGTGGAGGAAGGGGCTGTCCTTGGAAGTGAGGTGGTAAATGTAATGTCATCAAAGTTCTGTAACAATAATAGCTTCACAATACAAGTCTACATAATCTTAAGTAAAGAGAGTCACAGAACGACTTCTTGAGACTAAGTGAACTCTGGGGCAAACAAAGTGTGGTTTTGATCCAGTTTAGCAGCTCTGATGCTCACAGAATCACACAGAGTAAGCTAAGAAAAAGCGCAGTTACTCTCCTAATATAATTTCTCCAGATCTAGACTCATTCCCTATTACATTCTTTTGATTCACTGTTTCATTAATATCTGTTATCTACTTACTATTAAGCTTCTTAATAACTGTCCTGTCTTTTTATTTATTTATTTATTTATTTTCTGGTCACATTTTGTATTTACTTTAGTAGGTCTCATCTTTGTTAAAGTTTTCAAGGTTTCTAGATATTACTATTACAATAAAATAATGGTATAATATCCTGTTATTAAATACAGATATAAATGTAAAAGTGATGAGAAAAGGAAAGTTAATAGATGCATTAAAATTGTTTTCCCGGGTTTAAATCCTGAGATTGGACTCTCATTACTGATGATGGAAAACAGTTTACAAACAAAACTGAACTATAGTGAACAGTAATTACAGTGTTCTGGACAATTTCTGTGTTGCCTCATTCACTTTCCCTTCAATGTCTCCTCTACAGTCTGATAGTGAGAATAAAATAAGTCAATAAACTTTTCTCCCTGGTGAGATGCATATGACATTAAATTGAAGTTGTGTCTTTAGCAAGCAATACAACACAGTAGAAGGGGATCCGCAATGAAACAGCTGATCATTATATCTGCTGGATTTCAGGTATATTTATTTCAGATTGTCTAATTTATAATGAGCTGTTACGCTCATTAATTTTTGGATAATACTATATGTGATACTGAAGGGTATCTTCTTTTATTTAGTATGAAGGGAATCCAATGATCACACTAAGGACCCTCCAGGAGATGAGCCCAAAACACAGCAGACAGAAACAACTAAAAGATCCATTTTGGAAACACACTGATCTGAAAAAGAATGCTAATACACTCAGAAATATCTGGAGATGTTCCAGTTAATTCTTGGTCTAAGCATGTGAGGAAGCTGCACTGATTTCATAACTGCTTGCGATGGCAAATATTGATAAACATTGTGTTATGCTGTTGGTCTTACTTCTTTGCGTAAGATTCTTGATTTCATAGAATCATAGAACGGTTTAGATTGTGTAGAATCTTGAAAACCATCTAGTTCCAAACCCCAGCCATGGGCAAGACCAGGTTGCTCAAATGCAAATCTGCTTGAGGGTAGGAAGGTTCTGCAGGAGGATCTGGATAGGCTGGACCGATGGGCTGAGGTCAACTGTATGAAGTTCAACAAGGCCAAGTGCTGGGTCCTGCACTTGGGCTGCTACAACCCCAAGCAGAGCTACAGGCTGGGAGATGAGTGGTTGGAAAGCTGCCTGGCAGAGAAGAACCTGGGAGTGATGGCTGCTAGTCATCTGAATATGAGCCAGCAGTGTGCTCAGGTGGCCAAGAAGGCCAACAGCATCCTGGCTTGTATAAGAAGCAGTGTGGCCAGCAGGGCTAGGGAAGTGATTGTCCCCCTGTACTTGGCTCTGGTGATGTCACACCTCAAGTACTGTGTTCAGTTTTGGGCTCCTCGCTACAAGAAGGACATCGAGGTGCTCGAGAGAGTTCAGAGAAGGGCGACCAAGCTGGTGAGGGGTCTGGAGAACAAGTCTTACGAGGAGCGGCTGAGGGAGCTGGGCTTATTCAGCCTGGAGAAGAGGAGGCTCAGGGGCAACTTTATTGCTCTCTACAGATACCTTAAAGGAGGCTGTAGCGAGGTGGGGGTTGGTCTGTTCTCCCATGTGCCTGGTGACAGGACGAGGGGCTAAAGTTGTGCTAGGGGAGGTTTAGGTTGGATATTAGGAGGAACTTTACTGAAAGGGTTGTTAGGCATTGGAATGGGCTGGCCAGGGAAGTGGTGGAGTCACCATTCCTGGAGGTCTTTAAAAGACGTTTAGATTTAGAGCTTAGTGATATGGTTTAGTGGAGGACTTGTTAGAGTTAGGTCAGAGGTTGGACTCGATGATCTTGAGGTCTCTTCCAACCTACAAATTCTGTGATTCTGTGATTCTGTGAAATTTCCATGCTAGGTTATGCAGAATATGAGAAAAACATTCCAACACAGATTTTGTTGAGAAGGGCTTGAGCATAACTATAATCTTAACTGTAACCAGGGAAGAAATAAAATTCCATAGCAAGAAGAAATTCTGCAAAAAATACTATAGAAACTGTAGTATATATAAGTGTATATGTATACACTACAGAAATAGCATACTTAGGTGTGTTTTCACTTTATGCACTCTAGAACTTAGTTTCTAACTAAATTATATATATGGTGACTCTTAACAGAACCTTGTATCTTGATAAAATGCAGTAAAATGGACCTAAGTCTCACATTGCCAACAAAACATTCTGGTTCTAGTCCATTTTCTACTCCCTTATGTCCAAATTGCTGAATTTATTTACTTTCATAAAGGAGTTTAGATAGAAAAACTAGATATCAATATGATTTACACCTTCATTTTTGAAAGAGTTTAGTCCGTAGTTCTAAATTTTGAGGATGTAAATACCAGTAGAAATGAATATTACTTTTCATTTTTCGTTTTCAAAGGTATTTTGGCAATTTTTTCTTCAAATCCACAGGAATCAGCTCTATATTACACATCACATCACATAAAACACAGCACTTTAAAGTATCCATTTCAGAGCAGCATTTATATCAGAGGATTAGATTCTTTAGAGGAAATGTTAGAAATGATCTCTATGCTTCATATCTATTATGTAATCATCAAAAGGTATGAGAAAAAAACATTCCACCTGCTGTCTTGAAAGCAGGCTGCTTTCCCTGTGGTATATTCCAGCAATGAGTTGAAGAAATATTATGTTGACAGAGCTAGAGTGAAGAAGAAAATGAAAATTGTTCTTCATCGGCTCTCATATCCAGCTTTGGCAGCAGAGTAAGCAGCTACAGTCTAATGACATCTTGTGTAAGTGAATTTACAAGTTGTCATTTTTAAGGATCATTTTCCTGTTATAAAGCACACATGGTAAGTGAGTATTTTTGGAAGCAAAAATACGATTATTTTTACGCATAGCTCTTATGGTTTCTCTGACAAAATGATTTTCATTAACTTTTCTCCTTTTGGAAATGTGTTCCAATTGTCATAACTGATTTGTGAAAGGGATGGAATGGAAATATTTCCCCCAAAAGGTCTTGTTTTTTGTTGTTTTTGTTTTGTGTGTGTGTGTCTAGACAAATAACATTCATCATGCTTAGTGCTGAACAATTATAAAAGAGTTTGATACTAGAAACTGTGTTAGTTCCTAGCAGTCCTAGCAGTAAAGTACGAAAGTACGAAACATTCACTATCTGCAGGATCTGTAGGCCTCCCATGGCAGTTTGGACAGAATGTGAATGGTGTACTGCATATGTGTATTTATTAAGAATTATTGTTTTGATAGATTTTAATGGCAAAGAAATGAAAATTAGTTTAACAGCTATTTTCATTCCAGTGGATTCATATAATAAAATAGGTTTAAAATATAGGAAATTGATCTCAACAGCTTTTTGAGATATGTGAGAGGATGTGGTGGCAGAGTAGTTCATGGATGTCTCTCTTTCCCTTTTCCTAGTCTACAGCTGGGAATAGAAGTTACATTGATTAATGAAAGAAATTCTGAGAGATTTCACCTTTTTTTTGTTGTTGTTGTTGCTAAGGAAACCATTTCCTTGGCATCAATGCATCCAGCAGGTCTGTCTTACTTTCTGCTGAGCTCTAAAAGAGGTATTATTTTGGAAAGGGGAAAAAAAAAGAATAAAGTCAGAGAGAAACAAGGAGGAAAAGAACAACAGAAGTAGCTGGAAGTTAATATAGGGTTATTACCTAGTTGAATTGAATTAACTCTTGTTTCTGTGTGGGTCATCTTGAGAGTTCTGTGCACAGGTAAGGATTTAAGGCTCCAGCAAGACTACAGATAAAAGCCAAAAGAGGAACAGAAGTTTCCACATGAGAGAAACCCAGCCCCTGCTCCTCATTTGCTCAGCCCCTCCCTCTCCTCCTCCACAAAAAAAAAAAAAAAAAAAAAAAAAAAAGGAAAGGTGGAAGGTGGAATTATGTGGTCTGAATTTGAAGACAGAGACACTGTCTTACTGCTCTTCTACATTAAAATGGAAAATGGTGTTCTTATTTAATTATCTGCTCCCATCACACAATTTATATGATGCTATGTCAGATTAATTGTTCTGTGAAAATGTAGCAATTATTTGTATTTAATACCCTAAATGAACTTTTTGTTGGTGTTTCCACAATTGTAATCTATTTTTTATTTCACTTCTGCATGAGGTATCACAAATCCAGGTAAGGAGCATGAGGAGACAGATGAGTGAGGTGAGTGCGTCCACTAACTGTTCTTCCTGGCTGGCTGTACAACATACCATCTGTTTCCATTTCCAGAACTATTCCTTGCAAATAATTTAAACTCTGCTGAAAATGAAGTGAGTGACAAGCAGGATACACCAAACACCACATTTGGCAGGAAGCTGGCCGACATATGAAACCTATCAAGTACATTATATTAGTAAAACTTAAAAACTTCAGGTAGCAAAGTGGTTGGCTATGGGACAGAGCAGCAATATACAATCTCTTAAAAAGAAACAAGCAAACAAAACAAAACAAAAAATAAACTGCTACAAACATTTGCCTTCTTAAAATGAAATTTTCAAAATTTATTAGTGGTATGGAAGAATGAAGACACTGAAGATGGTGCCTTTCATAAGTGAAGCAAGGAAGTGATATTCCTAATGACCTATTTCTTTCATTATTTCTTTCTTTCATTATTTTTGTATGTAAGATAGCTTATTTCATGACTGTGAACATATACTAGTATATATCACCAAGAGATGAACACAATTACATACTTTTAGGGAACTTTAAGGGATTTGCAGGAGTGAGACTACTCCACAGAGAGGACAAGCTGTTAGCCGAGGGTGCCCCCAGCACAGCTTGGCAATGGCCCCCTGGCCAGGGTGTGATGTGTATGGGAACACAGCAAGACAGTGTCAGCAATGAGTCTCATTGAGAGGCCAGTGCAATTAAACAAAGTCAAGGTAGCCTCACACAAATGTCCAAAGTCAGCTCAGGAAAGCCAAATAGGAATCTGACTTTAGAAGATGACAGTACCGGAACCAGTTCCAGTGGTGATGCAGCTCAGGCACCAAGGACCAAAGAGCACATGGGGTGAGGTCAGTCCAGGGAGCTAGTCCTACAGGTGCAGGCAGGGTCTAATTCTAGAATTATAGGAAAGTTTGTATTTAATCTGCTATCATGGGTGAATGTCACTCAAAACGGTGTCTTGGACATTATTGGACAATAGATGAGAACTAACCATGATATATGACTTAATTGCAAGAGTTTCATTGCACACTTATAGACTTCCATGTCTTCCAATGGATTTCCATTCCATATATGAAATTAAGAGCAATAGTGAAGGCATCATTGACCAAGGGAGCAGAAGTCACAGTAGCATTAAACACTGTCTCACAAACCTACATGTTCAGGAAGGCAACACCATATAAGAATGTGGTCCATACCACTGCAAAGTGGGTAAGTAAGGCTAGTGAAAATAGTAACAGGTCTTCAAAAATCATATATGTGATTTTTGTCATATATATAATTTTACATATAGATATAAAGTTTCCTCAAAGTCTTTCCTTTTATTTATTTTTTTGATCTTTCTTTGTATGACCTCTTGCATAAATGGAAATGCCAAAATGGGCAAATTCATCCCACAGCAATCCCTGCCATACAATAAATTGAAAGTACTGGGAAACATTACAGAGTGAAATAAATAATTGTTAGAAGGCTCTGAGAAGCAGGACAGCTGGGCTTGCAAGAGTGGTTCCTGGTTACTTTAAAATCAGTTATCTTTCTTTAGGGAATGCACAGTAGAGATGGGTAATCTTGGAGTGTATGATGAGTTTAAATATGCAGTTGATATCTAAGCAGATCAAAATGTCTCAAACTGAAATGCGTCAATTACTAGTTTGCAGTTCTTATGAAAAATTAATATTAGTGCTCTAGACTTACACCATCTCTGAATTCATGCAAATGCACTTTCTGTTAAAAGTAAATTAATGCCTTTATTATTATTATCATTATTATTATTATTGACTTTCTTCTCTCTTGCAGTAGCAAATGAAAGTTTTGTTCTGTATGCTGTGTTCTTTACTTAGTTTAATATGCAAAAAATACAAGTTTTCCATAGGATACATTAAGGATATAGTACAATGAATCTAACTGAGCACTTTTGCTTTTAAAGAAAGAGAAAATTGAGAGAAATAACCTCCAAGATTGCATAAAATTGGCTCGATGATTTCAAAGCCTTAAGTATGTCAGGATAGTAAGTTTTCAAAGCACATACAGTGAATAAAAACTCTCGTTTTTGATGGAAGTAACATCTAGTGAGTGACTAATGTATGCAGTATAATTAGGATGTATGATAGCCTTACTGGCCAGCAGAGAAATTATCATTCTTATTTTATTTTTATTTATTTATTTATTTTTTTTAAGAAGCATTTGTGCTTTTACCAAATAGTACACGAATTTACATAAATAAAGTCATTTGTCATTGTTTATTTGTAGCCTGAATAAAAAACTGCTGTGTTTTATTCCTTCTTTGGACTCAATTCTACAGAAAAAAAAAATAAAATAAAATAAAAATCTCAGTTTGTCTTCAAATTCAGTTATTTATTTCCTAGAAACAGAACATTTTAATCTTCTAAAAAGAGAATTATATACTACTTTAAAGCATGCAGTATATGAAAATGCAATTCAAAACTGAGTAAACAAGATATGATTCTAAAAATAAATACTTTTATAAAATATATCTCCATAAAATGCCATGGAATTTGATATATTGAGAATTTTCTCAGTCACAAAGTCCAAAAATAAATTTGCTTGCATATAAGGTTTACTTCCCACTGAGTTATGCAGAAATGATCTCTGTAGATATAACTGGCACAATGTTTTTTGCATTTCATATGCACAATATTTTCTTTTTATTTCTCTGAAATCTTGTTTATTTAACTATTTCTAAATGAATATTCTGCTGCTATTGTGGGTACCTGCAACAATCTTTTGAATATAGGAACATGAACACATACTTCAGTTATGCTTAGGGGGGAAAAACAAAAACAAAAAAATCCACTTCCCACATCATCCCTATCTTTACATGCAAATAAATAAAATTTAGCTTCATAGTGTGGTTTACAGTGTTGATGATTAGACATCAGTGATCAATTTTCAGTTCAGGGGGAAATTCTGTTCACCTTTCCTTCTAAATGATATTATGCTGTCTTATCTAGTTATGCCCAGCATCTTCCCCAAAAAAATAAAAATAAAAAAGAAAGAATAGTATAGTATAGTAAAGTATGGCATAGCATAACATAATATAGTATAGTAGAGTACAGTATAGTATAGTATAATGTAGTTCAGTTGGAAGAGACCTACCCAAATCGTGAAGCCCAACTGCCTGACCATTTCAGGGCTAACCAAAAGTTAAAGCATATTTAGATTATAATCCTCTTGGACAGACATCAAAAGATCCTCAGATGTTGAGAATTCATAATGAAAAGATCTAACAAGAAGAGCAAATTTCCCCATACATGAGATTCAGGTCATCTTAATGTGAGTAGGATTCAGTTAACACTTAATACGTGTCTATAACATTGTGTTATATAAAGACTGTATCTAAAAACGTATCTAAAAATGAGAGACACCAATTAAAAAAAAATCTAATTTCACATTTGTACAGTGCTGTAGCTATTCAGGTAAGTGTATTTCATTGTCTGCTGTTTATCACTAATCAATCCTTTTTCCTGGTGGCTAATGTGCCAGAGTGTTGTACATTCTTTGTATCATAGACAGACAATGTAGAAGTTATCTTTAGAATAGAAGTTTTTATATGAAAGTTAAAAATGTGTGAGGCAGTCATTTCTTTACCTGTCACATGAGAATAAGAAATAACTTAGTGAGAAACAGAAGGCTTGCTGTTGAAGACATTGTATGCTGTTGCTTCCAACAAAACAACAACAACAACAAAATCCTGGTGTATCTTTCATGCCACCAGCTCTCAGTATTCGAAGAATGCTTCAAGAAGAACAGAACAGAGACCTTCTTTCATATGGGTGGATTGGCTTGGCAGGTTTTTGCTCTATATTCCAAAGCACTCCACTGAGCTTTGAAAGACTACAAGATTTATCTGAGGTACCAAGGTAAGTTAGAGAGAATGGACTTTAAAGAAATTAAGAAAAAAAAAAAAAAAAAAGAAATAACTAAGAATTTGGTCTTTAATTCCTAGTTCTATCCAGCTTCTTAATATTTCACTATCCTCCTCATCAACAGAACTGTGAAATTCTGGATTGAAAATGTGAAAATGCTATAATCACTGACTAGTCCATTCCCACAGATATTTCAGTCCAAAAATGTATGACAACTTATTTTGGCAAATGCATGGTACTTAAAAGCATAATTGAAAACAAACAAACAAACAAAAACCTTTCTGCTACATTCCTTCAATATATGTGTTCAATGTGTTAACTTGTCTAGTTATTAGAGATGTTTTTGAATATTATAGAGTAAATCACAGAGTGAGGTAAACAATAGGAATCCGTATTATGCCTCCTGAACTCTTCTACAGTTTTTGAGGATGACTGTTCTTATATTCATAAGAAGTTATGAAATTGTCAATAAAATTGATTAGTAAAATTCAGAGAATCAGAGTATCAGAGAATCATTAAAGTTGGAAAAGACCTCCAAGACCATTTAGTCCAACCATCATCCTACCACCAATATTACCCATGAAACCATGTCTCTAAATACCACATTCAAACTTTCCTTAAACTCCCCCAGGGTCAGTGACTCCACCACCTCCCTGGGCAACCCATTCCAATGCCTAACCAGTATTTCTTAGAAGAAAGAAATGAATCTGAACCTCCCCTGGAGCAACTTGTGGTCATTCCCTCTTGTCCTATCACTAGTTATCTGTGAGAAGAGGCTGACCCCAGTTCACCACAATTTAAATGAGCTCATGGGAAAATCTGATCTAACCTGCCTGTCTGAACATTATTTATCAGCATTGCTACCCAAGGATCAGGCAGCCCAGGATCATGTTCAGGTGGTTGCACCACTGGAAGTCAGCGAAAGCAGCTGTCTCTATTTCAAACTTTCTAACATAACTTTTTTAACTTTTTTTTTTTTTTTTTTCCTAATTAAAAGTCATACTCAAGTAGCTGGAGAAAGCGGTAAGGTCTCAGTGTCTCCCCTGAGCCTCCTCTTCTCCAGACTAAACAACCCCAGTTCCCTCAGCCACTCCTTGTGTTCCAGGCTGGTCACCAGCTTTGTAGGCCTTCTCTGGACACGCTCCAGGGTCTTGATGTCCTTCTTGTATTGAGAGGCCAAAACTGAACACTGTACTCAATGTGCAGCCTCACCAGAGCAGAATACAAGGAGACAATCACCTCCCTGGTCCTGCTGGCTACATTATTCCTGATACAAGCCTGCTGTTGGCCTTCCTGGGAACTGTTGTTCCTACCTGCTGTTATTCCTACCTGGGAACACTGCCTGTTCATGTTCAGGTGAGCATCGACCAACATCCCTGGATCCTTTTCCTCTGCACTGCTTTCGAGCCACTCTCCCTCAAGCCTATAACATTGCATTGGGTTGTTGTGACCAAAGTGCAGGACCTGGCTCTTAGCCATAATCCCATTGGCTTCTGTCCATTGATCCAATGATCTGCATATATGAAAAAGAATAAAATATACTGGCCTCAGGAAAATAAAAAAAATCTGTGAAAACAAATTGAACATTTTTGCAATCTTTAAGTCATTCCCTTATGTCCTATCAGTGAGCTAGACTGGTGAAGTAGTCACAATAACAATCAACCAAATTAAAAGAAACTTGTTTCTTACCACTTGAGTTTCCTTACTGATTCTACTTGATGAAAAGCAGAGACATCAGGCTCAGAATAGAGATGCAGCAATAATTCATATGATTATGCAAGGTAATTCCTAAAACTGCTGTTTGTAAGATGGACTCTAGACTGAAAAACTTCAGCAATAACTGTGAAGTGGCATTTTTAAAGGGGAGAATGTTATACTTTTCCTGAAGTGGTCATTGCTGGAGATGATACTAAGATAGATACGCCACAGGCTTGAAGTAGCCTTGACATCCTTATGTAAAAGCATCTGTCTCCAAAATCATCGCTGGATCATTTGAAAACAAAGAATGAAAGCTAATCTCACAAATACTAGAAAAGAATTATGTGGTTAGTCTTGCTTTTTTTTTATATATATATATTTATTTTTTTTTAAGTGCTTTGGTTATATAAGCATAACATTTTTACACCTCTTACCTGCATACAAGAGTAAAACAGAGCAACTGCGCCATATAAATCATCTGCTTGTTTTTTTTTTTTTTTTTTTTTTTTTTTCCTGTACATTCTACTGAAGCAGTAGTTTTCAAGGAGTAATTATAGAGGTTGGAAATTATTGCTCTCTCCTCATGAAGGGAGTGGAGGAGTGGGTGCTGATCTTTTCTCTCCAGTGACAGCAACAGGACCTGAGGGAGCGGAATGGAGCTATGAGAGTAGAAGGCCAGGCTGGGTGTTAGGAAAAGATTCTTCACTGAGAATGTGGTCAGGAACAGGTTCCCCAGGGAAGTAGTCATAGCACTGAGCCTGACAGAGTTCAAGAAGCATTTGGACAATGCTCTCAGACATATGATTTGATTTTTGGGTGATCTTGTGCAGAACCAGGAACTGGACTCAATGATCATTTTGGGTCCCTTCCAACTCAGATATTATATGATCCTATGCTTCTATGAATGTTCAATAGTTACAGCCTTACTGCAACTACAAGGAGATCAAAACTGAAGAAATAGGGTGGAAAGAAATAGAAGAAAACATCTGTTTTTAAAAATGTTGACAAGTGATTACTTGACTGAATTACAAAACATGATAATGTAAGATACTGTAAGGGAGAGCAAGTTTGAACACAAAGAATTTTTAAAGAGAATTGCTTTTTTAACAACAAGGTGATCCCAGCAGAATGAAAAATTAGTAATATAAACTGTAGCTTATTATAAAAATGTCTAGAACTTTGAATAAGCTGTTGTCTTAATCATCAGTTAAATCAAAACCAATAAGTAAACTAATATGTCTTTGTCAAATAGGAATTTAATTATAAAACTTTAATTTTGGCAATGCCACTTGAAAAGAAACTAAACTGTGACCAGAAGTGTGTGTTCTTATCCTTCCCACTTCCTAATAACACTTCCCTTACTTAAGGGATTTTATTTTCTTAAGTATTTTGTACATTTGACCTTGTATCCATGTTTTTTGCATGCAGTTGAGAGGAATATGCATGCATATGAGCTTGATCCAAAGCTCACGGAAGTCAAAAGATTTTTTTTTTTTTCCATTTGTATATTACCAGTTTTGTATGAAGACTTAAGTAAAATTCTATATTACAGGAGACAAATTAAAAAGGGATTGTAAATATTTTTTGTGGACCATGTAGGCATAAAATCCTTTTCTGATAAATTTCTTTCAGACACATAAGTACTTCATTAAAAAGTCATTCTTCTGAGAAATATATAGGGCAGTAGGAATATCATGCCCTTGATATTATCTGCTGTTTTCCTTTATCATATTTTTAATCTTTCACTCTTTACAATTTGTTTGCAAAAATACTTGATTTTATTATAAAATTTTAATGAAATTATTACATTGTCATATTGTCATTGATTGTTAAAATTAATATAATGTTTTCATATTTACCTATTTGCTTTATTATACTACATATTTTTGAACTTTTAAATTTTACTTGCATTATTTATTTATCTATTTTTCTCTAAACAAATAAATAGAATTGTTAGAAAGGCTAAAATCCAAACTGATAGTGCTTTCTCTTGAAAGATAATCTCCAAAGCACAGGAAAGTCTGGCTATGCCAAAGCTCCAGTGTACCTATGATACTGAAGATCTGAAAAGAGTGTGAATAATTCATGATTGTAGACCAATATCCAAACTGAAGGGAAACAAACAAACAAACAAACAAACAAACAAAAAACCACAAACCAACCAACCAACCAACCAAACAAACAAAAATACACCAAAAACTAAGAACTGTTGATGCAAGAACCTCCTCCAAATCAAATTCAAGACACAGCTGAAAGTTACTGTATAGATATCATGTCTTAAACTTTACCTTAATCTTCAGTGGTACAGTCAGCAAGTTTGTAGAGCTTTCTAAGACCCTGCTTAGTAAGATCTGAAGAACTGATATACTTTTGCTATTGTCCCCAGTGTTTTTGATCTAAAGTACTTAGGGATTTATCTATTTATTTATTTATTTATTTATTTATTTATTTATTTATTTATGTCATTATTTCAGTTCACTTGGAAATATTTCTAGAAAAAAAAAAAGTCTAATTCCCCGAACCTCTTTGCTGTGCTGTAGTCTTGAAAAACAAACAAACAAACAAACAGACAAAACATTATTATACAGTAGACAGAAAAAGTTCTATGCTACTCCAAACAATTTTGTTTTCAGAAAAATGTTCAGAAGGCCTTGCATATGCCTTGGAGGCCTGAGGAGAAGAGAGAAGGAAGAAAAGAGAGAGAAATACAATTATTTAGGTAGTCCCATAACAGACTGAAACAGCAAGCTGGGACTGATGGAACTCCTGCTTGTATCAAGCCTCTGAATACAATGCAGAAATTCTGGAAGCATGTGCTCATTCATTAAGATTCCAGTAAGAAAAGCACTTGAAAGGTGTCATTTAAGATGCCATTTATTGGAGCTAAGACTATGAGAATAGAATAGCATGCCTAATCTTATGCCCCTTTAGATGTTGGGAGCATTGACAGGACTCCAAACGCACATGTAGCATGCTGTGCAGACCCCGTCCATAGCAGAGATTCTCCTCTTTCAGTCTCTCAAGGTATTACAGGGTTTTCTTATAAGGAAACAACTCTAGCATTTCTACATTTAAAACATAGAGTGTTCTTATGAGAACTTCTTGCAACTGTGTCAGATAAAGTCAAGACCACATGGGTGGTGCAGTCTCTGGCACCAAGTGGGAGCTGCCTGGAGCACCTTATGAGAAGCAGCCAGCTGCAGCCACTGAATTTGTGCAGCATGGGCCTGAATACCAGCCACACTGTAGGTGCATCATGGCACAACATTGGCCTGCTCGCACTCAGGTTAGCTGTGTTGTGGATCACTCAGTCCTGAGTCTACCAGTCAGGATCACTACAGCAGCTCCCATAGCACAGCATGGTTCTGTACTGACCAGACAGCCCATTCCAAGTTACCATAGAGCTGTTTGAACGGTGTTGCTACTGGGCAGACAGACTGTGCCTAAAGCCTCTTTGAGCATCCATGCTCAGGACTTCCTGATTATGCTACAATATATGTCATGAGACCATGTGATATAACTTTTCTGTAGAACTGGGTTGTTTTAATGAAGGTTTTTCCCTACAGGCCATTGTTTTAAGAATAACTTACATCAGTAGTCACCAATTGGGTTACTACCTGCTGGATATTTAATAGACTGCAAAAACACATTTTGCAGCTTCTGTCACTTTTTAACAGACACATTGAAATGACAAGGTATAGAAAGTCTTTTGAAAAATGCAAATCCTGCTGGCAAGCTATGCTGATATTTCCACTGGCTTCAGATCAGACCCAGAAATCCTGTAGGTTACTCAGCCCTGCAAAGTTTCAAAGCATGGACCTGTACTATTATTCCCACAGTGAAAATCAAATTCCAATTTTGCATCAGTTGTAATAGACAGGAATTGATTTATATATTGAATTATTCCAAAGCCTTAGAATATCCTCTAGACCTCCTAGGAGCTTGTGAAGAAGATTTAGAATAGATGTTCTCTTTATTTATTGAAGAAACTCTGAAACTACATAATCCAAAAGTCAGTAAGGAAAAGATACAAAATAGCTTGAGTTAAAAAAAAAAAAAAAAAAAAAAAAAAAAGGAATATTTAGTTCAATAAAGATGTTATTCCTGTCATTCAAAAACTCCTCTCTTCAATTTGGCCAAGCATCCCTGAACTGGAAGGCTGAAAAAAAAAATAGTACAAGAACACAGTAGTTTTATATTTTTTTTTTTTTCTGAAAACTCTAATAATTAAAATACTCATCCAGTATCCTAGAGACATGATTCAATTCACTTTCCTGGTCACAGAGTAATTTGTATCTTTCTCTTCTTGGGACACCTCCTTAGCTACCCCACTAAAAACTGTTCTGGCAGATGGTATACTATACCTCTGCTGTAAACTATGCCCCATTTAGTTTAAATACATATTGAAGACTGGATTCTGTATGCTCCATTAACTTG
The DNA here is from genome assembly GCF_009819795.1 of Aythya fuligula. Taxonomy (NCBI): domain Eukaryota; kingdom Metazoa; phylum Chordata; class Aves; order Anseriformes; family Anatidae; genus Aythya; species Aythya fuligula. The sequence goes on along the minus strand of NC_045559.1, from coordinate 51,118,787 downwards.
GTAAATGGACACTTTTAAACCAGCAGATATAAGTATCCCTTCTACTTCTGTCCAGAATTATTTGTTTTGAATAAAGTCCAACCTTTCTGGGGACAATTCAGAATTGTATTTCTATAGTCAGTATCTAGGAAAAAGGTCAGTATCATTATATTATAAAATATATAGTTCCAACTTTCCTCAGGCAGTAGAAGTAAAGAGTATTCAATATTTTTTTTCCTCTTTCTTTCCTCCGTCTTTCATCCTTCTTTCCCCCTTACTTTTCACCTTACATTCCATTTCAGATTGAATGAAATTTTCATGTTAAACAGAAAAAATAGAGTCAGCTGCTGAATAAAATAAATCAATTCATTGAAAAGACAGTTTACACATTTGCATATGTGTTTTTCAAATGATGAAGTCAAGATCAAAAATCCATTTTAGTAAACATTATGCAAACATAGAAATATGTTATACCTTTCTCAAATGATGTAGTCTGAAACTGTTCTTTTCAGACTGTGAATGAAAGAAGATTTAAGCTACAGGAGATTTTTCCTGCATATCATTTTACTACATAAAATGTGAAATTAAAATATATTTGTGGTTACCATATACATAATACATACTGTACACCAGCTCCCTTTTCCCACAATGACTGGCTTATTTAGGAAAATTAGAGGGTAAAGTAAAAACAGTATAGCTTTCCCAACATCCTTTTCCTCAAAGCACCGACTCTCTGAGACTCAAAAGAATGGAGATCTCAAAACATCTTTGATATTCCTATGCCTTTGAAGTTTAGGGCAATGAGTGGGTGGCCATTGCATATCAGTGAATAATAATTTTGACCTGACTTGGACTTCATATAGGCATCTTTCTTCCATGGCACAGCTTTCTGAAAACTTCCATTTTAAAATGTTTTTTGTACCAACTCTGGCATAGGACATTTTTATTTTAGATCTGAATACATTTTCTACTATAAATCACTTATTCCATGAGAATTGCAATCCAAATTTCATGTTCCCTCTTTCAGTTGCATATCCATCATGATTCTATTTGTGTTTTGCACTGACAACCACATTTTGGATCCTCATTTGCTTTGGGTGTACTGATGTTATAAACATTTCCTTTCACATCAATATGTCTGAAGTTATACATATGGTTAAATATTCCAGTTTTCTTTCTTTGTTCTAAGCACATTAATTAGATATTTTTGAATATCATATCCAGATTTAAATATCTAGTCTGTAAACTTATTTTTAGAAGAAAATGTAGATTGTTTTCAAACATTTATCAGTTTATTTTACAAGTACTTTGCTTTATCAGCATGACTTCTTTATAAAGATCTTGCAAATTTGAAGCAACTGGATTTTCAAGTGAGAACACTTACTGTAATGAATGTTATATGTAAAACATAACATTTCATAATTTTATTGTTATATGAAAATACTTATTTTCACTTTTTCTCATTAAACCAAGGTCATTTTAAAAACATAAGACTTGCTTCTGTCACTCTCCTGTGATGAGTTATGTTCCTAAATTTTAGGTAAGATTATCCAACAGAGAGTTGTTTAAAAAATCATAGGACCATATAGTCATACAATCAATCAGGTTGGAAAAAGCCTCTAAGATCATCTGGTCCAACCTTCAACCTAGTACTGAGAAGTCCACTACTAAACCATGTTACTAAGTTCTACATCTACCTGTTTCTTGAAGACCTCCAGGGATGGTGACTCAACTACTTCCCTGGGCAGCCTATTCTAATACCACATTACTCTTTCAGTAAAGAAGTTTCTCCTAATATCCAACCTACCCACCTGGTGCAACTTGAGGCCATTTCCCCACGTCTTATCACTAGGTGCTTGGGAGAAGCACCTTGTCCAGTTAATTAAAATTGTTTTTCATGTAGACAACATAAATAAGCAGTTTTCAGGCAGACAAGTGGGTGTTATGATCATTCTACCAAAACTTTTTTGGCCAGCTCATGACCCAGCCAAGGAGACTTAGATTTCTCGGATGCTTTGTGGAAGGAAATAAGTTTCCCACACATTCTTTTGTGAATGGCCAAGACCTAACACAGGACTACTGTGTTCTTGTTTGCAAACATAAGAACAAACAAAAAAATGTCTGCAACGTAACCCGCTGTTAATGCTATCACTAAGCTTGCTAATAAAATTTGTTTGCTAGTTATTTTAAGATTATTTTCCTGCACTTAAATTACTTACTTGACATTTTATTCACATTTTTTTACTCTTGGTCCTGTTTTCTAGGCTCTCATGTTGCTATTATTTCCTTGTCTCTCTCCTTTGTAGTAGTTCCCTGCTTCCAAATCTGTTCCCCATTCTCTTTAGTTTTTGTATACAAACCTAAATAAAAGTGCTGTTTTTCTTTCTCCCCAACAAACAATGGATATGTTTGTTGGGGAGAAAGAAATAATATGGGTTTTGTTGTAGCTTTCTGTAGCTTCATTGCAGATCTCAGTTCTAATAATTCAGAATGTATATGTATTGCATTTACACTTATTCTCCAGATGTTTTGCATTTCATATAACTGCTTTTATATCCAGGCTAATATGGTTAATTACTGGTAAAAGTTCTGAAACACTATCAAATGATCTAGCAAAATCTAGGATAAGTCAAACAAATTATTTTACCATTAGTTAATTTACAAACAAGCACTTCAAAATTAATGACTGTTTGGAAAACAATATCTTTTAAATGTCTTTGCTTAATTATATAAGAATTCCACTGCCCAGGTTTCCTAGGTTTATTTTCTTTTGCAGAATGCATTACTGTTGAGCAGAGTTCTTGCTGGACCATTAGAACAATTTATTTACCCCACAGGTATTCAGAAACCTAAGATATTGCCAAGCTAAAAAGGGCATGATGACTTAAAGAATTGATGATGAATGTTTTTCTCCAGCAGATTATTCCATGCAACAGTTTATAACAAGAACATATGGAGTCAGAGAATCCTAAACCTAATTGCAAAGTATATCATGATGCAAATTCAGCTCCTTTAAGAACGTGCATGTGAAAATATGTTTTATACAACTGATTTTGCATAATATTTCAGATGTTCTAGTCATCTGCTACTTTTTTTGTGCCTTGGATAGAAGACGATATTTTAAGTCTTAACTGAAAGAAATGATTAGAGCTGTTTTGTGCAATATATGAAATAGTTTTAGTATGGTGTCTGATGTGACACTAGATGGAGCTATATCTTTGAAAAGAGCCCACTGTTGGAAATTCAGCTTTTGAAAAGTAAGTAAAGAGGAAAATAAATGAAGAGAAGAAATCTCACAAGCAATATAATGATTTAAATTATTATGAAACAGAACCTCAAATAATTTCAAGTGAATAAGATGATTTTATATATATGTATATATATATATATACACTGAGAGCTTTCTCCACAGTGGTAACTCTTTATCATATTACCATTGCGAATATAAAGCCTGAATAATCTTTTACCAGTATACATAACAAAAAATTAGCTTACGCCTATATATAAACGATGCAGGAGAATAATGTAGTATTACTTTTCTGTCACTCCTCTGCTCATCACAGTTCTATGAGGAATATTGAACAATGGTAATATTATATATATATATAATATATATATTTACTTATAGTATTACCATTATATATATTATATATACCATATATATATATGGTATATCATATACATATATACATACACCATACATACATACATATATATATATATATATTCATTGTAGTTCATATTGTGACCCCATTAAAATAAGCTTCTATCCTACGGCTACTGCTCCTTGGAACGAATAACTCAGAAGCCATCTTCTCTGTGCAAGCAATTGTAGTAGTTTGGTTTGTAAAAGATAAAATGACGTGGAAAAACATAATCTAAAGATAGTTCCAATTAGAAGAAAAGCTGTGAGTATTTGTGGATGGAACTTTTCTTGCAAGAGGTTACGAAAGTTGATTAATTAAAAATAATTAAGGCTTCTTTGCATTAAGGCTCAAAACAAGTTTTGGAGCCTTGAAAAGAATAACTTTTGGTGAGTCCCATGTAAAATTTTCTGTTAGGTACTTGAGTTTTACACGATCTTGTCAGAAGTGTAATAATAGAAATAGGAAAGCTGGCTGTGAAACAAAAAGTAAGTATATCTAAATTAACTTTCCTATAAATTACACAATTCCTCTCCTCTCCTCTCCTCTCCTCTCCTCTCCTCTCCTCTCCTCTCCTCTCCTCTCCTCTCCTCTCCTCTCCTCTCCTCTCCTCTCCTCTCCTCTCCTCTCTTTTCTGAGGAGAGGAGCTTTTTGTTCACTCAATTGCAAGACCATTCTTGGCTAGCTACAGAGATTGCTAAAGATGTTTTTCAACACAATGAGAAAAGATAAGGAAATCCATAGCTCTTTTCTTTACATTCTAGCCAAAAACAAATTTCCAAAGTCACCAGTGGGTGGCTAGACTGTAGTGAAATACCGTGTAGAGAAATGCTATGATTTTCATGAAGAGTATTTTTTTTTTCCTTTCTGAAACATTTAAATATGTCTCCTTCTTATTTTCTCTGTACTTTGCTGTTTTCAAGTAGGCTCCTCATCTCATTAATCCAATTTGTACTGGAAAAGCTTTTGTTGATTAATTCTGTATTTCATTATCCACCTATGTGGCTGGATGTGTCCTTCTTTGTCCTTGAGACAGAATTATAAGTGACTAAAACAGTGCCTTGAGGGGAGTCCTGTGGGAAAGGTGCTGATGCTAACTGGTGCTCAGTGAGTTTTGTGAATATACCTCAAAAGTCCTTTTAATCTATCTTAGTCCATTTGAATAGTGTGGAACCTTTCTGCAGAAAATAAATAAATAAATAAAATAAACAAATAAACGAACACCCCTCACCCTAAATTTATCTGAAATGAGTAGATTTTGGCTACAGATTTTTGCCAAATTAACAATGTATTAACAGATGGATTTGGCTTTCTTCAGTTGAGAAACTTAACTTCAGTTGAGTTAAGTTTTGTCTTAACTTTAATATCACTTTTATGCCATTGAGACATCTACAGACAGAAGAAAGTGAACAATAATAATGCCAACATTAGCAGACATTAGTGTCCTGCTTAATCAATATATAACCTATTTATATAAACCAATAGACCTACTTATATTGTCTATGTTTTTGAAAAACAGAGAGGCTGTGGATTGTAAAATTTACAGTGAATCCATTCATAATGTTGTGCTTTAGGAAAAAAAAAAACAAGGGTTTTAATTTTCTATGTTTCAGAGTAAAACAAAATATAACAAAATATTTATGAAATAATAAACTCCACAGAATTAGGTGGAGACAGTACTGAACATTGCAAAGTTTCAGTGCTACGGAAATCATAGAATCACAGAATCACAGAATGGTTGAAGTTGGAAGGGACCTCTGGAGCTCATCTAGTCCAACACCTCTGCCAAGCAGGGTCACCTACAGCATGTTGCATGAAATTATTTCTAGAATACATTATTACTTCTTCTTGCATACACCAGTATGAGACACAGAGAAAGTCAGTCCATCTTGCTTCAAATGAATTATTGCTAGCCAAAACTTACTTGAAAACATAAGGACAAATTCTGTGTTGAAGTTCATGACTAACATGCAAGGAGATGGGTTATAAAATAAGACGAGGAACAGATTTAAATTTCAAAAACAAGAATTGCTCAAGCTCAGAGTCTCATATGGGTTGTCCTCCTATTAGAATGCTCACGAGTAGATATTATTAATCAAATTTGTACATTTAAAACATTAAAAAACTGTTCACATCATTGATACCATTGTACTGAAAGCAAAATGCAAACTACTGACAGTTCTGCATGTATAAACATATTACATTTATTTGCATTAGTCTGTGTTGCTAAAGATGAGCTGAAGTTACAATATAATTTGATGTTAGGGATTATTCTATGTGCCTCAGTTTCAGTAGTGATCGTGATTTTGGTTAGTACTTGTTAGCAGATTTTTGGAAGGCAGCCTCTTGAAAGTTGAAAGGAAAAAAAGGTAATGAAGAGGGGTAGGAAAAGCTTAGCTGTACTGGAAACATACAAATGAAAGCAGCCTTCTGTTTTGCAAACACACTGTTTTCTGAGAGAAGTGAATAGCTCTCTGAGGAATAAAACATTTGTAAGGGTGCAAAAAGGAGTTTATTTATTTATTTATTTATTTATTTATGTTTTGCTATAACATTAATGTAACTTAACAAGCTTCAAGCACTAGAAGTAGGTTAACAGGATTAATTTTTAGTTGTAGGTGATAAACAGACTACTTGCAGAGAAGTCTTATTTCTGGTATGTGAGAAAAAAAATGAAAGTATAATGAAGTCTTGCATGAAACTGAATTTCTCCTTGAGGAACTGAATTCATTAACCATTTAAATTGTAAGTGATGATTAAAATACAGAGCAATTTACTTAAAGTATCTATTGATTTAGTTCCGCTAGATTTATACCCAGAGATTAAATTGGGTGCAAAGAACAGTGTAGTTATCCCAATGACTGGCACCAGATAAAAATCTAAGAGTACTGATGAAATTCTTTTGGTTCAAATTCAAAAATTACATGAGTGGGTATTTCTCACCAGATTTCTGTTACTAGCACCATAAATCAGCCTTGGAGCTAACTTCTCTTCTGAGTATTTGCAGGGCTTTTTATGTAATCAATACAGATTCACACAAGTGTAATGCAAAGTGTTAATTGCAAGTAGAATACAGAATCACAGAATCATCTAGGCTGGAAGAGACCTCCAAGATCACCTAGTCCAACCTCTGACCTAACACTAATACACTCCATTAAACCATATCACTAAGCTCTACATCTAAACATTCTTGTCATAAGACAAGGAGCACGCAATAAAGTAATGTAACTGGCATTAATTTTAATTGGCTTAGAGAGGTAAAACATATATTGAACACAGCAAAAGAGAAAGAACATGGAAATCATTTGAACTATTTCAAAATATTTTATTTTTCCTTTGCACATTTCTATGAATTTCCTCTCCTGAAATGATTATACCACTTATTTCCTCATCAATTTCTTACAATGCATACTGTAGCTAGATGAAAGAATTCCCAGAAGTGCACTGAAACTTTCTTTTAGTTTTATACTTTTATTACCAATTTAAATGAAGGAGGACTCACACTTTTTTTTTTTTTTTCCTCACTCAGTCGCTAACATGCTGCTTTTAGAAATGTCACCATAATTGTTTCTAGGTTATCCATAAAAACTTTTGTTCTTTTATTTTTTTTTCATTTTTTCTTCAGTAACTTTTACATTTCAGTGTCATCCATCCAGTTTATAACAATGAAAACAATGAATTAATGTGCTACCTAGGTCCCAAATAATTATCTACAAGTCTTTCTAAAAATCTGCATTATAATTATCTTTCGAATATCCACAGTTTACTAGATATATAAATGAACAAAAGCTAGACAGAACTGCTAGGTATACACTGTTCCAATGGTACGACAATGTTGGTTAAAAGACATCTATATTTTACATTGTTTCACAGATTTTTTTAAAGTTCTTCCACTACAGAGTGAGAGGTGTGGTCTTTTCATCCCAGATTTGAGGATATTGCCCAGTTTCTGCACACAAAATTGGTTTTATAAATAGGAAAACATATGATTGAGGATGATTGAAATGACTGAAATAAATGTTTGCTGATTGAAGCTGGTTAATTTTTTAGATCATCCTTAACACAACATTAATCTATGACAGAGCAGGAAAAGAGTACACTAGGGACTTCTTCAGTAACTAGCATGTTTTTAGATGCTGATCCAGACAAGTTCATTTCAGGCTAGTTAGTGGCTGAAGCAAGTTTCAAAGCTTATTATATTAAATTAGTTATTTCTAAGAACTTACAAAAAAAGTGTGAAATTCCAGAAGACAGGAAAAAGAAAAGAAAAGATGGAATGACTGCAAAATCTTGGCAGCTCTCCTAGGTAGATGTATGTCATACAAGAGATGTTTCAAATGAGTTTCAAAACAGCTGATGTGACCTGTGTTTATTCTATCACAAAAAATAAAATTTGTGGACAGCATTAATTGTTTAGAAAATCGAGCTTTATCTTCCTTGTAGCAATATAAGTGCATAACTTTTTGATTTATCCCCTTGGCTATGGGAAACAGCTAATTCCTTTCTGCAGAACCACATCCATGTATCAACATGGTATTTAGTGTACCTATCCCTTTCACCCTTTCATGTCTAAAGACATATCATCTCAGTTGATTAGTGAGTAACTCAAATAACACAGTTCTTTTAAATTCTCCTTGCCATGTTTTCTTCATTCTCTGTATTATATGTGTGCCTCTTCCATGAACCACAGCCTTGTTTCTTGAGCGATAATTTTCCTCAAGTCCAAACTTGAGGAAAATCCAAAACTCTATTTTTAGATTGCTCTATTTGCTCTAGATGAAGCCTTTCCACTGCTAACTAGACGAAAATGTTTATTCTATGTCATACTGATGTTGATCCCATTTAAGCAACCCTTTGCAACATTCACCTTTTCCATCACAGAATGACAGAGGCATGTTCAGAACAGTTCTTTTGTAACCCCTCTCACTACCAGGGACACAGACTTTGAGGTTAACAAGAGACTTTAGTAACTGTGTTTTAAACACTGTTTTTCAGTGATTTCCCAATTTTGCAGACTATCTTATAGAAAGCCCATAGTTTCATGGCAGCTTATGAATATGTCATACAGGGCAACACCTAAATATTTACAGGGGTCACAATATATAATGCAATCCTCAAGATGTATTACCTTGTCAGAGAATGAAATCGGATTGATTCAGTGTGACTTACTATTTAAAATCCATGTTGACTGTTTCTTATACATCATTACACTCCAGATACTTGTCTATAATGTTTATTATTTATTCTTATATTGTTATAGAAACCAAATTTAGATTTATAATTCAATAGTTATTCACGTTCTATCTTTCAGAGGTTAAATAGAATAAGATACAGTCTAAGTTGTTCCTAAATTATATAGGTTATATAGGTTTGTTGCTTACCTAGAGAGAACCTTACTATTATTTAACCTGAAAGCTTTTGGGTTGTATAAATGTAGGCACTTTTGCATGCTCCTAAATGCTTCCCTTAAGTCTGATGAAACCTACATTTAGTGTTGAAAAGGATCTAAATATTGCAAATATCTGTAGCAATTGTTGCTGGGAAGCATTTTACTTTTTTTTTTTTTTGAATATTCATTACTGTGACTGACTCTGTTGAAGAGCCTAGGAGAGGATGGAATGGTTCTAAATTGCTAGGTCTCTTCCCTTTCCTGGCCTTTTCTGTCTTAGGTCTTAATTTCCAAGTATTGCTCAGGCAAATCCTTTCCACTGTATGTGAGAGTCCCATCTCATCTGCTCCTTGGTGAAAGACTTCTCCCAAATGAGATATTCTTCCTAAATGGAGAACTGCAGTGGAATATGTACCTTGAAGGAGAGAAGTGATAAATAAATAAATAAACAAATAAATAAAAATAAAAACCTGAACAGTTGCTAGACTGGAATTCAAGAAATGCCCAGAAAAATCAAAACCTGGATTATAAACTGTAGTGGGTTTCTGTGGCAAGGTTTTGGTAGTGGAGGGCTGCAGGAATTTCTTCTGTGAGAAGAATCTAGAAGCTGTTCCATGTTAGATAAGGGCCAGTTTCAGATGTCTCCAAAAGGACCCACCACTGTCAAGAGTCAGGCCAATAAGTAATGCTGTTTGCACTTCTTTGAGAGCATATTTAAGAAAGGGGAAAAAAATGCTGCACAACAGGACCTGGGAGAGCAAAGAGTGAGAAACAGCTTTGCAGACACCAAGGTCAGTGAAGAAGAAGGGCAGGAAGTGCTCCAGCTGCCAGAGCTGAAGTTCCCCTTGCAACCTGTGGAAAGAACCATGGTGGAGCAGGTTTTTCCCCTGCAACCCATGTTACCACATCAGAACAAATTTCCATGTTGCAGCCTGTAGAGGAGACCAAAAGTGGAGCAAGTAAAGCTGACCTGAAGGAGGCTGCAGCCTGTGGAGAACCCCCATCAGAGCAGATTCCAGGCCAGACCTGTAGCCCGTGGAGAGGGGACTATGCAGGAGCAGGTGGCCTGGCAGGAGCTGCTGCCATGGGGGTCCCATGTTGGACCAGTTTACTCCTGATGGATGGACCCCATGGTAAGGACCCATATTTGGAGAAGTTCCTGATCTGCTGCCTCTGTGAAGCCCACATGGGATCATTTTGGGAAAGATGTCATCCTGTGGGAGAGACCCCGCACTGGAGCAGGGCCAGAGAGTAACAGAGAAGGGGCATTAAGAACCTCCTCCAGGTTAAACAACTCCAGCTCCCTCAGCCATTCCTTGTAAGACTTTTTCTCCAGAACCTTCAACAGCTTTGTTGCCCTTCTCCATACACACTCAAGCACCTCGATGTCCTTCTTGTAACGAGGGGCCCAAAACTGAACACAGTACTCGAGGTGCAACATCACCAGAGCCAAGTACAGGGGGACAATCACTTCCCTAGCCCTGCTGGCCACACTGCTTCTTATACAAGCCAGGATGCTGTTGGCCTTCTTGGCCACCTGAGCACACTGCTGGCTCATATTCAGATGACTATCAACCAATACTCCCAGGTCCTTCTTTGCCAGGCAGCTTTCCAACCACTCATCTCACAGCCTTTAGCACTGCTTGGGGTTGTTGTGCCCCAAGTGCAGTGTCCTGCACTTGGGGCACAACAACCAGTTGTGCCCCAACTGGTTGGGCCTGCCCTCCAGTTGGACTCTGCCCTTCAGAACTGTCTCCCAATGGTCTCTGATGACCAGTGTCCTGAACAGCTCAAAGTCTACCCTCTGGAAGTCCAAGATAACATTTTTACTGATCCCCCTCCAGACTTCCCCAAGAATAGAGAACTCTACTGTTTCATGATCACTCTGGCCAAGACAGATCCTGACCACCACATCTCCCACCAGTCCTTCTCTGTGAACAGAAGGTCTAGTGGAGAACCTCCCCTGGTAGGCTCACTAACCACGCGCATCAGGAAGCTATCTTCCATGCTCTCCAGAAACCTCCTAGACTACTTCCTCTGAGCTGTATTGTATTTCCAAGATATGTCTGGGAAGCTGAAGTCTCCCAAAAGAACAAGTGCTGGCAATTGTGTGACTTCTGCCAGCTGCTTGTAGAACAAGCAGCTCATCCATCTCCCCATCCTGGTTTGGCAGTCTATAACAGACCCCCACCAGGATACTTGCCTTGTTGGCCTTTCTGCTGATCCTAACCCATAGGTACTCAACCTTATCATTCCCAGACTCAAGTTCCACGACATCAAAACACCCTCTAATATAGAGAGCCATACCACCACCCCTTCTGTGCTGCCTGTCCCTTCCGAAGAGCCTGTAGTCAGTCATTGCAGTACTCCAGTCATGGGAGTGGTCGCACCACGTTTTCATGATGGCAACCAAGTCATAGCTTGCCTCCCACACAATGGCTTCCAGCTCCTGCTGCTTGTGGATGATTCTGTATGCATTAGTGTAGATGCACTTCAGTTGGGCCACTGCCCCAGCCCGAACATTGTTCCCCCAGGCTCATCTCTAACAAGCCTCCTTTCATCCCTGTCCCCTTACTTACCTAGTTTAAAGCTCTCTCAATGAGTCCTGCCAGCTTCTGGGCTAGGATCCATTTTCCCCTTAGAGATAGGTGGGACCTGCCTGCACTTATCAGGCTGGGTGCTGAGTAAAGTGCCCTGTGGTCAAAAAAAAAAAAAAAAAAATCTGTGTTGGCACCAGCCTCTGAGCCATGTATTTATCAGGTGGGCTTTCCAGGTCCTCTCTGTACCCCTCCCTGCCACTGTAGGGATGGAGGAAAACAACACCTGTACCCCTACTCTATCTACTAACCGTCCCAGTCCCCTAAAGTCATGTTTGATAGCCTTCAGGCTTCTCTCAGCAATTTCATTGCTGCCAGCCTGGACTATCAATAGAGGATAGTAATCAGAGGGACGAACCAGGTTGGGAAGGTTTCTGGCAATATCCCTGACCCAGGCCTCAGGGAGGCAGCAGACTTCCCTACTGGTAGGGTCAGGCTGACAAATAGGGTCCTCTGTTCCCCTGAGAAGGGAGTCACCTACAACGATTACCCTTCTTTCTTTCTTGGTGGAGGCAGTCTTGAGGAATGGAGTCAACTTCCTCGCCCTAGGCAACCTCCCGTGTGGACTTTCAACCACATCCTCACCTACCAGTCTCTCAACCTCCAAGGCTTCAAACCTGTTGTGTAAGGGCACCTGGGAAGGCAAGGCTGGTAGGGAGGGGGTTTGCTTGCAATGCCAAGCAGGGACATGTTTCCATTCCTCTTCATCTCCTAGGTGTCCTCCCTCTGCCTGACAGCAACAGGGCAGGGGGTCCACCTCTGTTTGAAGTGTCTTACCCCAGTGCCTTTCTTTCAGGCCTGGCAGGGAATTGCTCCACCAGTCTTGCTCCTGCTCACACTCCCTGACAGCCCTTAACCTCTCCACTTTCTCCTTGAGCTCTGCCACCAGGCTGACCAGGTCACCTACCTGCTTACACCTCACACACAGTGTCTTTGCCATCATCAGATGGCAGCAACAGGCTCAAGCACTCCCTGCATCCAGAGACCTGAACTGATGCATTTTTGAGTGGGCACTCAGTCACAGACTTTCCAGAGCAAGGTTTCTGCCTAGTGTAGACCATGGTGGTTTAGCTATAGGTAGACAGCTGGTAGATGAGCTATTCTCATGAGTGGGGAGGGATGCTCTGTGGTGTCCTCTGAGCACACCCAACCCATACAAACTGCCCACTGTTTGCCCGTCCTGGTCATTCATGCTCCCTAGGGGCTACCTTTGAACGGCAGGGGTGGGGGTGCTGCTGGGTCTGCCTACTCCTCGTCAGCCTCCCTTGTGAGGGCTACAAGGACGTGGCAGCTCCCTCGGCTGCCTTGAGTAGCCTCGATGTCAGAAAAAAAAGCCTTGCTGCCTCGATCTCCCCTGCTCCGTTGCAGAACGCGTCTGCCCAGAGCCAATCGCCTCGGTGAGAGGGGGAGGCGCATTCACACTGGTATCTGTTTGTGTCTGTAAGGGCTATACTGCATCCATTCACCATTTGGTTCAACAGACTTCTACTTAGAAGGTTACTGTTTATTTGTGATGAAAGACAAAATGTAGAGGAAAAGAGATAATAATAACTTATTTTACAATTACCTATAAAACAGTCCTAGAAACTTATAAGGAAAATATTCTAAACTGCATATAATACAACTACTTGAAGTCACATTACATGAAGGAAAACAAATGTTGATTGGAAGATCCACAATTCCCTCAAGCAGAAAATCTGTGTATGCCCTAAGCAAAAGGAGACAAGTGTATATTGCAATAGTGTTTTCATAACTTGATAAAAATAACAAATCTACTATCTTGAAATTATGTAAAACCAGATACTTTTTGTCATTTATATTCTTAAAGTTGTAATGGTTTTGTTATTACTCCAAAAGGGACAGTAGATGGTAACATGGACTGGGATTCAGTTATTCATTTGCTGACTTTTTTTTGGTGTTCTTAGAATACCAGAAAAGAATTTTACAGCTCCTAGAATCCAGTATCTTTTCTGGAACTGAATTCTAATCTTCCTTACACCCTTTTCACAGGACAACAAGTTCTGACTGAAGTAGCTGAAATAAAATGCAGTCAGAGGTTAAAGGTGTCTGAAATATAATGTAAAGTTGTCCAACAGATAGAAGTCAACATGAAGGTTCAATCAAATATTCATTGCAGTGCAGTTCGTTATTTATGAAGACTGCTGTCCAGACATGGGAAATAATACCATTGTCTTACTATTTAACCACGTACATTATTTGCATAATTATTTTCTCAGATGAAATAGTTTATGGATTTTGTTTATGAGTTCAATTGTAAATTCCCAATAGGAGCTGTTTAACAAATAGGTTTGCCCATGTTTCTGCTTCCTCTATTTATCATGATCAAGTAATGAAATAAATTTGCAACTGTTCAATAGACATGGAAAAGTAATTTTCTGTGAACTGTTTTGTTTGATATGTGTTTTACAAGGGAAGGTTGCTGTTGATACTGAAAATTCACCTGAGTTATCAAATTGCTAGTTGAGGAATCACCTAACAAAAGAGGAAGCACTGTTTCTGAGTAATTACCTGACTTTTTAACATATTTGGAAGATAGAACAACATCAAATTTAAAATACTGTGTGCATTAGAAGCTGCAGAGTAGGAATCTTTATGCCTCTCAAAGGTAGTGAGTGCAGCATAGCAATGAATTACTCAGACCAATATGAAGAGAATGGAGAAATAAGTTATCTTAAGTTTTATCTCTTTTTAAAAGAAACTTGCAAATAAAAAATACCTTTGTTTCAGGAAAGCCCATTGTCTTTTCTAATTTATTACAAATATGTTAATGAAATTCAAAGAAACTCTTAAATGGTCTGTAAGCCACATGAATTTTGGAAGAGCTTTAAAAAATGTTAAGACAAATGCAGCAGATAAATGTCTCTCTCTGTCTCAGTGCATTTGTGTGAGAGTCCATGGGTATTCTGAGAAGAGAATTCAGCCCCAAATCTGATTTTAGATCTATGGAGAAATATCTGAAGTAAAATTATCTTAAAACTAACCTATGTACCAAAAGATTTAATGAGGTATTTATGTGATATCTTGTTTCTGGAAGACAGTGTGTGCTTGGCCTATGAAAAAAAATCATTCGAGATCTCAGAAACAAAAAGAACTGTGCCATCTCTAGCTTTTATTTACAGTATTAGAGAATTTGAAAATGTTATCTTTTCTTTTTTAAACTTTTTATTGAATGAATAAAGTTAATAGGGATGAGATTTGTAAAGTATTTTAAGTAAGCAACTATCAACCCCCTCAGAACACTACTTTTGCTGTTGGCTGTGTGAAAAGCTGACATTTCTGTTTTGGTTTCACTTGTGTTACACGCTGAAGACTCTCCATTCACAATGGCTAGAGTCCCCCTTATTTTTCATCTGGATTCTGAAGTACAATTAGGAGAACTGTCTTTAATTCTTAGTTCAGAAACACCACTGATTGTTATACCAAATTCATAGTTTCTGTGCTCTTTTACACAGACAAGGTAGTTTTTAAGAATACCAGACCAGATACGTGGAGATTGGTGTTTTCTCTGCTTTTTGATTTGCAGTGGAAAACCTCGAAGTCTCGGGAGTGAAGGGATTGCCCTTCTCCTTAATCATAGTCTCAATGAACACATGCACATAGCTAGCAGGACAATATGCAATTGTTAAAGGAAACAAAGGACATGTGTTGAAACCTCTCTACTTCCAGGGAAGTTTCAACATTCTGGTTTCTTTATTTTCCAAAATACCCTCTTAAGCTCTTTTCAGAGCCAACTGACTGAATGCATGTATTGTGTAAGTAGTAAGTTAGAAAGACATTTTGTGGAGGTGCTTCAAAGAATTTACAAAGGAAGGATATGCAAGTGGGTATGCTATTTGTTTCCTGTCCCTTGTAGGTATGCCAAATGGGTTTGCACAGAGATTAAATTCTCTTCAGTAATTACAGCAATTTAATTGAATTTGTACATACATGCAAAATTGTTCTTCTACCCTGCTGCAATTTGAAACTATTTTATAGAGGCAAAAATTTACTAAAAGCTATTAAGCCAACATAAAATATTTTGTAACAAATGTGACAAAATGTTCTGTTGTCTATTTGTTTAAGTCACGCTTCAGCTTATATTGTTTATGGGGAAATAACCATAAAAAACAAATGCCAAAAGCTCTCTTTCTGCAAAGTACTGGGTGATATTCTACAATAAAAACATTTGTTGAAGTAGATTACTTTTCCTCACATAAGCGGGAGAGAATCATAAGCACAAAGCTCTTGGATAGACAAAACAGCATTTATCTGCTGACTAATCTAAAATGGAAGATGCTAATACACAGTTTGTATCCTGGCAGGTGAGAGCAATTACCCCTAATTGGGATATAAACAATGTATGAGTATTTCTGGGAGCTTGAGGGAACTGAAAGAGTGAGCAATTTATGTGGTGATATTTCTTTTTTCTTATTCCCCCCCCTTTCCCCCCCCCCCCCCCTTTTTGAATATTGGTGCTGGTGCTCAATTTCAGAATGGAACCTGTAATGATGAAGACAGTCTTGCTGCTGTGAGTACCGATTTCTATTTAGTAGATCTAAATAATAGTTGTTCATTTTGCCATACAGAACAATAATTCACTGAAGCTATTAAATTAGACTAATGATATTTTAAAATACTTAGGAAGAGTTTGTCATCTTTTTTAAAATTTACACTGGATCTTATTTGTCTAAAAGAATGTAGATTTTCTGGATATCGTTCTGTTGATTACTGAGAGAAAACCTTTGGCTTTAAATTGGAGTTGATTACTGAGGGATTCTAACTAAAATTCACATTTTCACTATTAGATCTAAGAAGTAGTATTGCTGATTCTAAGTGCTGTTCTATAGTGTTGTTTGTCTTGTCACTACTGGGCTGATAGGCACCTGAGAACCAAGCATACTCGTGTGTGCTAATTGGTGCTGGACTTCTGAGAGTTCTCTTTAAAAGTGCATTTGAGTTTTCTGTCCATCTCCTATATTAGCTTTATATTGATTTAATGCTAATACCTAGTAAGAGGCTTTGAGTTCTCTTATAGCCTTTTTCCCATGCCCTTAGCCTTGGAAAAAACAAACAAACAACTTTTGTTGTGCTTGCAACTTATAGTTTATGTTTTCTTTCTAACTTTATTTGAATATACAAAAAAGCTATATCAGAACTCAGGACAGCACTTTCTATTATTCTATTTCTAGTTCACAATTGTCTACACTGAGACAATCCTGAAGGTGTTGAGGTGGAACCTAAATGTATTTTTCTAAAATTATCTGTCTTACAGGACACGTGGATCATTCACTTCATCTAAAGGCCGGGCACTGATGATGTTCCTTCTAGCTAACAAGAAGTCTGTAAGACTTTGGGAATGAAGGCCAGCCAGCTGGAGTAATGGTGATGGTGGGTGCTCCCAGCTCCAGGATTCTCCTTGAATAATGTGAGGTCAATGCATACTTCCTGTACTCTGCCCTACATTAGCTTTTTCAAATGAAAGAGATAAAGAAAGAGACGTAGGATTGTGTTGCTGAAGAGTCAGTATAATCCATACGTTTATGTGGCTAAAAATTTGGGAAAGACTTTCCCACAATATAGCTGATCAGAAACAATTCCTGAATTCAAAGGATGCAGGAATTTCTTTTATAGAGGAGTTAATCCTTAGATGTGTTTATGAATACACAGATAAAAAGTGGTGGAGGTCTATTCAATACAGAAACTTGTGATTTCCTTCCTCTTCAGGAGGA
Source organism: Aythya fuligula (assembly GCF_009819795.1). NCBI lineage: Eukaryota > Metazoa > Chordata > Aves > Anseriformes > Anatidae > Aythya > Aythya fuligula. The sequence continues at coordinate 51,101,449 of NC_045559.1, read as the reverse complement.
TGTTTATTACCATTTAAATATTGAGACACGTCTTCTTATATTTTAAAAAAGCAAACAACCAGGTTAGTAAAAATGGAAATTGTTTTGTAGGTATGGAAAACCATTAAACTTAAATCTTACAGTACAAATGACTTGTCTAGGCAAAAATGATACCACTCACTTCATCAAGTACAGCATCAAAAAATGATGCGCTTAAATATGAATTTATTTCTAGCTGCTTTGGGGGTGAAGTAGTAGTTAAGTAAACAGTTACTGGTGTTTTAAAAAATAAAACCACACACACAAACAAAAACTATGTTTGTCTTAGAGTACTTTATACATTATCTAAATTTGTCTGAAACGTTACTTAAACTTTGAAAGTATTGTTTTACATCTATATGACTTTTTTTTTTGGGGGGGGGAGAGGAGGCAAAAGGTAGAAGGGAGGAAATATCCTATTATCAAGATATATAAAACAAGTATTTTTACTATTTTTTGTTGTATTTCTAGAACAGGAGCACAGTACCACTAACGTCTTCTCCTTGGAAGCTTCACTTTTCTGCGTAAAATTACTATTTGCATAAATAACCATGCTGGAAACATGTCATTTTTTATCATTGTCTTGTTGGAAAGAGATACGTTTGTTCATCTAGTGAACAGAAGGTTTTTAATGTAGTGCTTGTAACTTCATTATTGCAGGGGGGCGAGGCAGGGATACTGTCAGTATAATTGTTCCAGTAAATTGTAAGTTGTTCACTCAGATTTCCATATAAATATCTTTCTAGAGACTGAAATCTTTTCATGAACAGAAAAGATAACTGGACAACAAACAAATAGGTATACGTGCTCTTAAAGTGAATTAAATATATTCAAATTTAAAATTACAAATATAATACTGCATAAAAAAATGTGATGTTTAAAAATGCCTTTTGCAACTGTACATTAAAAGTAGCTTGACAATTAGCTAAGATAGTCCATAATTTTGTCCATATTTATTCTCCTTAAAGTACTACACTAATCTTGTCTACAGAAGATGCAAAATGAGTTGCTTGACAATCTTATTCATCATGATGTAAAAGATGGAGAAAATAGAGATCCATTACTTAGTGCAAAAGGAAACAAACTTTCTGTGATCTCCTGGGAGAGAATTTAGCATCGCATCAATGCAGCACCATCTCTGGAATGGATCTTTTTTTTTTTTTTTTTTTTTTTTTTTTTTTTTCTCATTACTATTTGTCTAAGGTAGTTTGTGAAGATCTTTAAAAGATCTTTCCACTGAGGTTGAGCAGCTTGTGAATTTGGTTTGTGAAAGAAAAAATAAAGAATTTGGAATCCATTTTCTTTGTATTTACTTGATTTCAAATTTTAGGTAGAAAGAGAGTTCTTAGAATCCTTATAAGGAGAGCATGAAATGGTTCTAAAATGGTTCTATAGGGGATGTGTACCTGTGTACAACTCCTTTTTAGAGTTATCTGGATCATTTTTTCATTTGCTGTATTTCCAAAAACTTCACTTTTGGGGTCATAGGAAACAGTTATGAAATACTAATGCTAGAACAGAATTGGCTTCACAACCTATTCAGCCATTTTCTTCACTGTTGGAAACTTACCTATCCAAAACACCCACTTACACTTGTCATATGCCATACGATTTGTAAGGATGCTTCTGAGACTTGTTTTCAGTAATCAAATACTGCATTATTCCCAAAGATCTGAGAAATTCTCAGTTACAAAACTTCTTGGCTTTCAATTTCCCAAAGTATCCCTTAAGAATTAGTTTCTGCCTTAAAGTATTAAAACTAATTTGTATATAAAACAAACAAAAAATACAAACAAAAAAAAATACAAACAAAAAAACCAAACCAACCAGCCAAACAAAAAAAACCAACATGTAACTCCTAACTGAGAGGAAAGAAAAGAGAGAATGGATAAAGTTTAAAAAACAAATCTTTTTGTTGTGGTTGTTGTTTTGTTTTGTTTAACTGTTGCCTATTTTATGTCACTATTCTTTCTGTGGAAGACCTGTAAACTTATAGTAATCTGAATTCTACAGAAAGAATAAATTGTTTATAACTTTGTTAAATTACATAAACTGAGAGCAAGCCTATCATCTGCTAGCTGATTCAGTTAGATAGAGTGACTGTCCTCTAGAGCTTTCTGCTTTGTCTTGGAAAGGTTTTCCATGTTTAGAATATCTCTCAAGCTGACTGGAGTACCCACTTTTAGTGACACTCAGTAATAATGATAAGCCTTTATGTATGTATATATATACATACAAAACAGTCAATGTTTATATTTATCTCATGTAAACATCAGGAGATGTTTACAAGAAAAAGTAAGCATATTGCTTAATATTTTGAAAAATAAAGAACAAAATAACAACAACAACACAACAACAACCAAAAAACAAACAAACAAACAGAAACAAACAAACAAACAAACAAGGAATTAAAGTCCAGGAGATAGTTCATATGGTGGCTTTCAGAGTTAAAGATACCTCTTTAAAGCCTTAACACCTTCAAAGAGAGACAATATACGTTCATGAGGCCTAGTGAAAACAGAGAAAGCTGCAGATGACCCAGGAGCTCTGAGCTGATGACTATTGGTGACTGAAGTTATCACTTACCCTGTGCTGATACATAGACATCTCTTCTGTGCACAGCTGGAGACAAAATACTCTGGCTAGCAGTATGGTTGGTTTATCACTGTGGCTTTCCTATATATAATGGGCTCTAATAGTCCTTTGTGTTCAGCATTTCTCCTTAACTTGCCCTAGAAACTCTGTTCAAAATTTTGGGTCTTATTCTATATAGTAAGCCCAGGCACTATTGTTCTAGTTCTGGAAGAAGTAAAGTAAAAGTAAGCGTGGTGTTTTTTTTTGTTTTGTTTTGTTTTGTTTTGTTTTTGTTTTTGTTTGTTTGTTTGTTTGTTTGTTTGTTTTTCTTTCCCTAGCTATTCAGTTTTCTTGTTGGATTTCCTATTCTTTCCAGTTTAATTGCCTTTACCTAATGTACGACAAGATGCATAGCAGAACAAATGTGAGTTGCAATTAGGAGTATTCATAAAGCTGCTTTGCAGTTATGTATAATTTAGAGGTATTGTCATTTAATAGTTCAAAGATAGTGGCTCTGTTGCTGTGCCATGTGTCACTGTTTACAGCCCACATTTACATATGTAACTAACTTGCTATAGAAATCAGAACAAAATATATATTATATATTATTATTTTAGTTTGGTGGTGGTAGTGGTCTGTACCAATGATATATTTGGCTATTTAAAAGTGTGTATTATGTATTTTCTACTACCCTTCTGATTCTGTACATTCTTAAAATCATTCAGATAATATTTTATTTCTATGCTAAGAATATATGGGATCTATAACATTCTTCTTAATCTCTTCTACTGGACTGAAGATTCACTTTAGAATTACAACACTTCTCAGAAAAAACAAACTGTTAGTTTTGTACTGTAGTTTAGAGTGTGTGATGTAAGCCCAAGCTTCTCACAGTCACTGTCATTAAAAGAGACTTCAGAATTAGTGAATGTGAAGTGTTAAGAAACTTGAGTGCAGTGCACAGGTTGTTAGTCATTTCAATAAACAAAAAGAATGAGAACAATCACAACAAAAATGAGCAACTTGTTTAATTTGGTAAATTAACTAGTGATGCTGACTAGCACAATATTCTCCCACCTCTGTTACAGAGGCACAGAAACCCAACACAGAAAGTATTCTTTCCCTGGTGTCTTCCTGTTCAGTTTCTGCTAGTCTGTTCAGGCATCTGTTTTATCATTCAGATACTGAATTATCCTCAGTTGTAGATTTGTTATTATTCAGTAATGAAGGACCTTTTGGCACAAGCAGTAAGAGAAGTGTCTGTGGGCAATTCATAGAACCATATTTGCTTTCTGTGATGTCATCTTGATTTTATATTGGAGGTCTCCTTGAGCTTCACTAGGTGCTTCTTTCTAATCAAAGTGATCAGTGCATCCATTTTTTTTTCCACTGAGTCAGTTCCCACCCTTTCACCTTTAAAATCTAATTAATTTTAGCTTCGTATACACACACAAAGTGTTTAACAGGCTCACACTTGTTTTCACTTTGAGTGCTCTTATTTTTGAACACCTTATTTGTCTGTTATAATCCTTGTAAGTGCTTGGGAGATCTTGCTCAGAAGGAAAATCTGAGTGAACAAAGGCACTCTCTCTTCTTAGTTCTTTTAATGGGACATAGAAAGAAAAAAAAATAATGTGTCTAAAAGTGGAGGAGGTAGGTCCCATGGAGGGAGCAGACCTTAAAAAATAACATACCACTGGGAGCATTACAAAATCCTGTAGAGTCATCTGTTGAAGTGAGTCCAGAGGAGGGCCACAAAGATGATCGGAGAGCTGTAGTACCTCTCCAGTGAAGACAGGCTAAGGGAGCTGGGTATTTTGAGCCTAGAGAAGAGAGGTCTCTGCGGAGATTTTGCAGTGCCCTTCCTGTACCTAAAGGGGGCCTACAAGAAAGCTGGAGAGGAACTCTTTATCAGGGGATGTAGTGATATGATACGACAAGGGCTTTAAACTAAAAGAGGGCAGATTTAGAATAGATATTAGGAAGAAATTCTTCACTCAGAGGGTGGTGAGGCACTGGAACAGGTTGTGCAGAGAAGCTGTGGATGACCAGTCCCAGGAAGTGTTTGGCACCAGGCTGGATGGGGCTTTGAGCTGCTCTAGTGGAAGGTGTCCCTGCCCATGGCAGGGGGATTCAAATTAGATCACCTTTAAAGTCCCTTCCAAGGCAAACCATTCTATGATTCTGTAAGTTCACTTTGGAGAATTGTGAAAAGAAATGAAGAAAGACATGATCTCCCATTGCTCAGACATAACAGCTATTATTTATTTAAATAAATAAATATATTACAGCACAGCAAGCCCCATTTCCACTGACTTCTGCTCTTTATCTTTTATCATTTATCATTTTATCATTTATATCTGTGGAGGACTGTGTGAAAGGCATTGTTCTGTGGTTGACTAAACAGGGCAGAGGAGGCTGTTTTCCCTGGCTCTGTGCAGACAGTGATCATTATAGTCTTATGCAGCATGTGGAATCTGGCAAGGTCGTACTACCTGAGGTGCCTGATTGTCTTTATTATGACATCAAAACTATTTGCGTTGGTCATGCTGGCACTGAGGATGAACTTATGAAAGAGGCCTAGGGGAATTCAGTGACCAACTCCCTGAGTGAAGAGAAGAAATAAACAGAATAGCTTCTGCTGCTTTAAAGTAAAGATAACTTGGAAGAGAGAGAACTTTAATCCTGAGCATAAGAAAACAGAAACTTACTAATATTATGTTTCTCTACACCCAGCCACTCCTCCCCCTCCAATCTATTTGAAAAGACTTGTCCTGGTCTGGAACAAAGTTGTTACCATTCCTGAATACTGGGAAGCAACACAATTAGAACCACAAATCTGACATAATTCCATTCCTTGACTTTTATCAGGAAAGAAATCATGCCCTCCTACAATAACTTGTGCAAGTCTGAGCTCTTGCAAGACAAGTAATCATTTGCTTACTTATTAATTCTGACATTTTTCTAATGTTTTCCAACCTTTCACCTTGGTTAGCTCTAATAGTGTTAGTAAAATATGTAACTACTACACAAATACCTGAAAAAAAGACCACTCTTGAAAAGCAAAAATAATATTTTTATATTAAAATTCATAAATCCTACTCTATTTTTAGAAACTGAACAGGAGGTTTCAAAAAGGAACTAAATGGATGTTATGGCAGTATCATAATGGAAATTTCACTGAAGTAAACCTAAATATGGGTGAAGCTTAAAGATTAAAATTTATTTTCCAGACACTTGAGATTTGTAACATGCCTTATGAGAAGAACAGCAAAACTAAGGTTTAGATACTGATTCCTTCCTCAGGAACTGCCTCATTATCTGTTGTATGTTTGCCACTAATCAGGTCTCTGGATGAAATTGAAATGTAAAGAGGAAAAGACATAAGTACATCTGTCAGGCATCAAACCTTGAACACCAAGCAATACTTGACCCATACACATAGGATGTTAACTGCAGCTATACAGCAGTCAAAGCTTTTTACAGATCATTGGAGATGACAGGCAAATATTAAGACTGTTTTCCTCCATAAAAATTCTTAAAACTGACCAAAAAAAAAAGTGTTTTAAAAAGTGTTAAAAAAATTTTTAAAACTGACCAAAAAAAAAGTGTTTTAAAAAGTGTTAAAAAAGTGTTGACTGGGGAAAAACAAACCAACAAAAAACAAAAACAACAAAACACAAAACCAACCAACCAACAAAACAAACTAAAACCCCTGAAATTTAATATTTAGGAGTCATTCTGTGCTTGTGAGTTCCAATATGGACTTATTGACACTGAAAGTTTTATTACTTTATGACTTTGTCCTGTCCAGCTTGTTTCAGACTTTTTTTTTTCCTTTTTAATTTGAGGCCTCATGACTATACATGGTCTGTTCTGAAAGTAGTAGGTCTCTTTTTTTTTTTTTAATTTATTCATGAGAATAGAACAAATGATTAGAATTTTTCAAAGTAGCACCCTTCCGCATCTACACACTGCTGCCAACGAGTTTTCCAGTTTTCGTACGCCTCCAGGAACACCTGGACCGGAATGCTGTTTAGCTCCCTCATCACGGCCTCTTGAAGGACTTCTACCGATGAGTGATACTTCCCCTTGAGTGCTGATTTTATTCTCGGGAGTAGAAAAAATTCTGGCGGGGCCAAGTCGGGGCTGTAGAGGGGCTGAGGCAGCGTTGCCAGCTTGTGCTGGGCAAGATACTCCACTACACGGAATGCTGTGTGGCTCGGCGCGTTGTCATGGTGTAGCTGCCAATTGTTGACGATGGCTTGGCGGACACAAGCAATGCGTTTTTTCAGTCTTGTGAGGACTTCCACGTGAAAAACTGCATTAACTGTTTGTTCGGGTGGTACAAACTCTTTGTGGATGACTCCATGTCGATCAAAAAAGCAAATGAGCATGGACTTTTGCTTGGATTTGCTCATTCGTGCTTTCTTGGGGCATGGGGAAGCAGGGGTGTGCCATTCTGTGCTCTGCCGCTTACTCTCCGGGTCATATTCAAACACCCACGTCTCGTCACCGGTCACTACATTGTCCAAAAAGCCGGGCTCCTCATTCACATGATGAAGAAGATCCTGGCAGGTCGCTTTCCGGTTGGCCTTTTGCTCCTCTGACAACACTCACAGCACAAACTTTGCACACACTTTCCTCATGGCTAAGTTTCTTTCACCATCTCAAAAACTTGGGTTTGAGGAATGCTCAAGTCATCAGCAATCATTCTGATACTCATCCTATGATCATGGTTCAGTAAATTTTTCACTCGTGACACATTTTCATTGGTCTTGCTGGTCGAAGGGCGTCCAGAGCAGTCGTTGTCTTCCACTCTTTCCCTACCTTCTTGGAACAGCTTGTGCCACTCAGAAACAGCTGATCTACCCATGGCAGCATCACCGTAGGCCTTCTTAATCATGTCATGAGTCTCTTTGCCCGTTTTACCAAGCTTTACACAAAATTTGATCGTGTATCACTGCTCCAGTAAACGCTCCATGATTCTCCATGACGAGGCATTTCGACAGGTGTTCACAGTACAAGCGACCTGCTCTCTTCAATGGCTGACAGCCGACTGCCGATTTTTCCCAGTGTTCCCAATATCCCCCTCCACCGATCCTGTGCACGCAGACCACCTCTCATCTGCCTGTTCGCCCAGGAAAAAGCCAGTCCTACTACTTTCAGAACAGACCATGTACATTTATTTAAACTTATTGTCTCCATGCTGGAAATGGGAGTGAGAAAGATACTGTGTTATGGAAAACAAGCACATTAATGTAAGAGGAAGAACTTAAATAAATTGAGATGGTCCAAGAACCTTGCTTAACTTAATCTTCTCCTGAAAAGCAGATGACAGTCAAATAGCACAACAGGACCCCAAAATTGATCTTTGATTAACTGTAATATTGACAGCAGTAATAACAATAACAGCAATCATACTGGCAATATTTGGCATCCAATTAAGTATTAGCATATATATAGTAAACAGTAAAAGGAAGACTAGGGATAATGTGGGTCCCTTGCTGAACAAGGGAGGTGTCCTGGTAACGGGATCTCTTTTTAAATAAAAAGATAAAAACTGTACCAGCAGGAAAGTTCTTTAGTTACCAATTAATAACAATAAATACCTGTTGAAGACTGATCCATGTTTTTAGTTTTTGAATCCACATTGATTCTAGCTTCACTGCCTTCAAGATATCATTTACAATAGGGCAAAAATGACAGGGGAAAAAAAAAAAAAAGAAAAAAAAAAAAAACACTGAAAGAAATGTTACCTATGATTACTATGAAACAGGATGCAGTGGTTGGCATACAGATTTTCATTGTCCTGATATCTAGAGGCCTCCAATTTTAAACATCAGTTCTGATCATGTGTGTTTCTAATCTCAGGATATGAGAGACACTTGAGAGACGTGTTGTGTCTTTTAAAGAAAAAAAATAACAAAATAACAAAAGTAAGCAGTTGCAATGCTGGTCTCTGTAAATAAAATAAATAAATAAATAAATTAGTTGTCACCCTTTCTTCTTCACTTCTTTTAAAGTTAAAGTTGTAAATAAAACAAGATATAAAACAATGTGGCACATCCTGTCCTGCAGCAATTACATGAGTGTACCAGCAATATTCACTGTTATGTCTCCAGGCTGTTTTTTTGTAAGTATTTAATTCTTGAATTAATTTGCTATTTAAGAATGAAAGCAGCAGATGGTTGAGAAGGAAACTTATTCACTGTTTAATTTGATTTGTTTATTGTGTTGGTAATTAATTCCATGTATCAGGGCCTCCTGGTTGCTCCTTTTCTCACTTTCCTCCAAGGCACTTGAGCCTAGCTGGAGAAGAGATAGTGGATAAGGTACGCTGCTGCTTCCAGTAACATTGAGAAACCTCACAGCTTCCTGGCTAGTTTGTCTTCCTCCTACACTTTGATTTCTTTGGTCACTAAATTTTGAGCTAGGAATTGATGTTTTCTCTGTATTAGAATAGCAGAGTCTCTTTGGAGACTCTAGTTTGGAGGGTATCCTTCTGCTTTTACTGCCTTCAGTGTTATGTATCATTGTCTACTTTTTGGGTATTGTGAGCTCATATGAACTCTGTCAGTACAAGTACTTTGGTGAGGAGTTTGCTCACCCTTCTCTTTCTGTTCATTTGTGGGTTCTCTTGTTCAACAGTAATGTTTAATTTTTTTTTTTTTACTATGTATAACACACCTCAAAAATACTGAAGTGACAGCCAAAGATGTTTCTCCTATATCCATTTAAATTTCTGTCAAAATTCTAATTAGCTTCAGTGTTCTGGGATCTGAATAAGCATTCAAGATGTCTGAGAAGAATTGAGTTAATACTTCAATTCCCAAGATCTTATAGTCAGAATTACTTTTAGTGCATTACATAGGTTTCCTGAGTTTCCAGTTCTTATTACCACTGAAAGTAGTGATTCCATTAAATAATTACTATTAAATAATATAAATTCTGTTCTTAAACCGAACCTTTTCTTGTGTTTCTTTTTGTTCTTTAAAAACTATTATAAAAAGTCTAATACTTTAAATAAATCAAGTACAAACTGAATGTTTTCATGAAGCTACATAAGTACTAAATTAGATTTAGTAAGCAGTATTGAAATAACATCAGATTATCAGTTCCTAAAAATATAACTGCATTAGTAAAACTAGATCTGTTCAGCCAGATAAATTAGAGGTTAAGTCACCATTAACTTGGAAATGTTATTAAAAACAAAATTTGTTATAGAATAAGTAAACGTTGTTAGAACCACAACATCATGCTTCAGTTCAAATTTTCCTAATCTTCAGCATGGTTAGAACTCAGGATTTTTTGAATACTTTTGATACAGTACTTCCTACTCAAGATAAAGTCTTAAGGTAAGATGATTTCAGTGTAGAGTGTTTTCTAGTCAATTCATGAAAGTTTTATTGCTTTGCATTATCTTACAATGAGGACTAGCTAAAAACTTTTTACACTATGGTTAAAAAAAAAAAAAAAGTTTAAAATTTTTTGTTTCTGAATCTCGTTCAAAATTAAAAAAAAAAAAAATCTCCTTTCAGGTAATAAATATATATAGCTCATATTTTTTAATAAAACAGATACTGAAAAAAATAATATCATGATGTCATTGGTAAGTCTGAAAGAACTCACAAATCTATATTTTCTCCCTGCTGTTCAGTTAGACTTTTCCAGAAATTGTGACTTTTTTGTAGCAAACAATGATATAGTGTTGAGCAACAGGAAACTGAAGATAGATAAATTCAAAGATTAAATAAGGAACTAATTTTTGACACTGAGAATAATTTAGCTTAGAAACAATTTATTATGTTCTGCAATAGATTTTCTAGTTTTATGTTTTACTTCAAATGTTGTGTCCTTCAGAAGATGTTCTCTGATGAAAAATGAATTGGTTAAAAATCTCTGTAGCCTATGCTATGTATGAGATCAAGATGGATTCTCACATTGCTCCTTTCTTGAATTAAAATACATAAATGTAATCAGAGAATGGTTTGGTTTGGAAGAGATCTTAAAGATCATCTAATTCCAATCCCCTGGGACACCTCACACTAGACCAGGTAGGTTTCTCAAAGCCCCATCCAACTTGGCCTTGAACACTTCTATGGATGGGACATCCACAGCTTCTCTGGGAAAAACATTCCAATGCCTTCATCTCCAACACAAAATACCATCAGAATTAAAACTGCATCAGCACTGACAGCAATATGTTATCAGTCAATATTAAGTCACATAACATTGTTGAATTCCAGTTATGATGTGTAAATCTTATATCACAGAATCACAGAATTGAGTTTGGAAGGGACCTCGAAAGATCATCAGGTACAACCCACCTGCCAAAGCAGGTTCCCAAGAGCAGGTTCCCCAGAGAAGGCATCCATAGAGCAGGAATCCAGACAGGCCTTAAATATCTCCAGAGAAGGAGACACCACAACCTCCCTGGGCAGCCTGTTCCAGTGTTCTGTCACCCGCACTGTGAAGAAGTTCTTTCACATGTTGGTGCGGACATTCCTGTGCTCTATCTTGTGACCATTACTCCTTGTCCTGTCCCCACAAACCACTGAAAAGAGGTTGGCCAAATCCCACTGTCTCCCACACCTCAGGTATTTATAAACATTGATAAGATCCCCCCTCAGTCTTCTTTTCTCAAGGCTGAACAGACCCAGGTCTCTCAGCCTTTCCTCATAAGGAAGATGCTCCAGGGCCCGTATCATCTTTGTGGCCCTCTGCTGGACTCTTTCCAGGAGATCCCTGTCTTTTTTGTACCGGGGAGCCCAGAACTGGTTACAGTACTCCAGGTGAGGCCTGACCAGGGCAGAGTAGAGGGGGAGGATCACCTCCCTCGACCTGCTGGCCACATTCCTTTTAATGCATGCCATTGGCCCTCTTGGCCACAGGGGCACACTGCTGGCTCTTGGTCAACCTGTTGTCCACCAGGACCCCTAGGTTCTTCTCCACAGAGCTCCTCTCCAGCAGGTCATCCCCCAGCCTGTACTGATACATGCGGTTGTTCCTTCCCAGGTGCAGGACTCTACACTTGCTCTTGTTAATCCTCATTTGATTTCTTCCTGCCCAGCTCTGCAGCCTGTCCAGGTCTTGCTGAATGGCAGCACAGCCTTCTGGCATGTCTCTTGCTGAGGGTGGACACTATTCCCTCATCAAGGTCGTCGCTGAAGATGTTAAACAAGACTGGACCCAGCACCAACCGCTGGGGAACACTGCTAGTCACAGGTCTCTAACCAGACTCTGCACCACCGATCAGCACCTTTGAGCTTGGCCAGTCAGCCAGTTCTCAACCCCACCTTACTGTCCAGTCATCTATCCCACACTTTCTCAGCTTTGGTATCAGGATGTCATGGGAGAGAGTACTGAAAACCTTGCAGAAGTCAAGGTAGATGACATCTACTGCTCTCCCCCCATCTACCTGGCTGGTGATGCCATCATAGAAGGCAATGAGGTTGGTCAAGCACAATTTCCCCTTGGTGAATCCATGCTGACTACTCCTCATAACCTTCTCTTCCAATTGCTAGGAGATGGCATCCAGAACAAGCTGTTCCAACACCTTTCCAGGGTCAGAGGTGCGACTGACTGGCCTGTAGTTTCCCGGATCCTCCTTCTTGCCCTTTTTGAAGACCGGAGTGACATTGGCTATCCTCCTGTCTTCAGGCACCTCTCCTGTTCTCCAGGACCTTTCAAAGATGATAGAGAGCAGTTCGGCAATCACCTCTGCCAAATCCCTTAGCACACATGGATGCATCCCAATGGGACCCATGGATTTGAGTGTGTTGAGCCCACTCAGACGCTCACGAACCACTCCCTTGTCAACAAGGGGGGAGATCTCCACTTTCCAGACTCTTTCTCCTCCCTCCAGAGTCGAGGAGTCCTGGGGGGAGTCCTGGAAGCAAAGACTGAAGCAAAGAAAGCATTCAGTATCTCCGCCTTCTCAGCATCTCCCGTTACCATCAAATATTATTATCAAATTTTATTTAAAATGTTTACTTAAATTTTACGGTTTGTTGTTTCATATGGGTAATGACATAGTTATTATCAGCAATACCTAGATAAGCAGTTATAATGTTGACAGTAATGTAGCCCTATACCAACAACATTTATGACAGCATTTTCTAAGTTATATTATTTTCTAAGAAAATAATCACAGAATTTTTCAAGTAGGCCCTGAATTCCCCAATATAAAAATTAAAATCAAGCAACATTTTAGTTAATTTGAAAATATATTTTGTTTCTTCCACTGTCCTATTAAGCAGAAGGATTACATTTTCAGATCCTGCATGCTTCTCAGGTTGGCTTACATTTTGATTATGAGCATGTGTTTTTTATTTTCATTATGTTTTCTTTTCTTATTATTTAAATGAAAAAAAAAAATAGTCCTGATGTGATTCTGTTGTGAAGAAATATTAGCACCATTTAGTTCTGGGCCAAATATTACATGTTTTATTTCTTCATTGCCCAAATTTTGGTTTTGATAAAGTGGAAAAATGTGTCCAATGGAGTAAGGAAAACAAGATGACATCAAAAGGCCTGATATCAAAACAATCACTGTAGCTTTAGCAACCTACAGAACTTCACCAAGGAAGTAGTTAACTCTGAAGTAATTTCTAACAGTAAGTAAAGAAAATTATCACTACTTACCTTCTAAATTGCTCTTGCAATGATTTGAAACAATATTATGTTATGTAAAGTGAAAGAAAGAAAATATTGGGGAGAATAAGGTAAGAAAACAGATAAAAACAATAATAAAAAATAACACAACCCTACTGTAAAGACTTTTTTCCTGTTGGAGATATATGCATAAATAAGGTACACAGTTTGCATATAAGCCATACCAGTAAATATGGAAATATGTTGTCTCTATTGCTTGTAAATGATTGCTGTAGTATGTAGGATAGTTTTCAGCCATCAAAGTGGAAATTTCTAGTTAGATTTCATCAAAACGCTTCAGCACCATAATTCCTCCACTGACAATGAATATTTTAGTAAATTGGTGAAATGTATAAAAGTTAATTAACTTCTTATGGGGACGTTAAAACTGTAACATTGAGGAGGGTGAGTCTGGGACATCATGGGTAAGTTCCCAGTATTTCTCTTCTGTCCCTCCCCAGTATTCCCACATTGTGAAATAAAACCATTCTAACATTTAATATAGTGCATGGCTCAAAATAATTAAAATTCAACAGCATTGCTGAAGAATGTTGGTGTGAACTTGCATATTGCTTAACTTGAATGACTAGATACTTGGAATCAGTATCATGTTGATATTATCTTATTTAGAAATGCAAATTCCAATAATTCACAGAATCACAGAATTTCTAGGTTGGAAGAGACCTCAAGATCATCGAGTCCAACCTCTGACCTAACACTAACAGTCCCCACTAAACCATAGCCCTAAGCTCTACATCTAAACGTCTTTTGAAGACTTCCAGGGATGGTGACTCCACCACTTCCCTGGCCAGCTTGTTCCAATGTCTAACAACCCTTTCAGTGAAGAAGTTCTTCCTAACATCTAACCTAAAACTCCCCTGGCTCAACTTAAGCCCATTCCCCCTCGTCCTGTCACCAGGCACGTGGGAGAACAGACCAACCCCCAACTCGCTACAGCCTCCCTTGAGGTACCTAAAAAGAGCGATAAGGTCGCCCCTGAGCCTCCTCTTCTCCAGGCTGAACAAGCCCAGCTCCCTCAGCCGCTCCTCGTAGGACTTGTTCTCCAGGCCCCTCACCAGCTTTGTCGCCCTTCTCTGCACCCGCTCAAGCACCTCGATGTCCTTCTTGTAGCGAGGAGCCCAAAACTGAACACAGTACTCGAGGTGCGGCCTCACCAGAGCTGAGTACAGGGGGACGATCACCTCCCTAGCCCTGCTGGTCACGCTGTTCCTGATACAAGCCAGGATGCCGTTGGCCTTCTTGGCCACCTGAGCACACTGCTGGCTCATATTCAGCCGACTATCCACCATCACTCCCAGGTCCTTTCATGTTATTGCTATTTTAATTTAAATTAGCTTAATTATTGTTGACCAAACGCATGAGCTGTCCTGATCTGTTGGTTTGTTTTGCTTTATTAATGGCCAGGTTTTTTGTACAAATATTTTTCAATTGTATATACATGAACATCAGTATGAATTAGCTTGTGACTGCAGTGGGAGTAAGAATAGGCTCTACTGGACAAAATTTTGATTCTTAAGAAACAAGTTCTTACTCTACTTTTCAAGTAGCACCTGTGTAGTGGGTTTACGTGGCAAGGTTCTGGTAGCAGGGGGGCCGTAGGGGTGGCTTCTGTGAGAAGGATCTAGAAGCTGCCCCATGTTTGCTAAGGGCCCCACTGCTGATCAGAGCCGAGCCAAAAAGTGATGTTATTTTGTGCCTCTGTGAGAGCCTATTTAAGACAGGGGAAAAAAAACGCTGTGCCACACAGCAGCTGGGAGAATGAGAGGAGTGAGGAACAGCCTTGCAGGCGCCAAGGTCAGTGAAGAAGGAGGGGGAGAGGTGCTCCAGGCACTGGAGCAGATGTCCCCTGTGGCCTGTGGTGAGGACCATGGTGAAGCAGGATGTCCCCCTGCAGCCCATGGAGTACCACGGTGGAGCAGGGTTCCACGCTGCAGCCCATGGAGGAGACCACAGTGGAGCAGGTGGACCTGCACCGACAGAGGCTGTAGCCTGTGGAAGATCCCTGCTGGAGCAGATTCTGGGCCAAACCTGTAGCCCATGGAGAGGAGACCATGCAGGAGCAGGTGACCTGGCAGGAGCTGCTACGTGTGGGGGATCCAGGTTGGAGCAGTTTGCTCCTGAGGGATGGACCCTGTGGTACAGACCCCTATCTGGAACAATTCTTGGAGAGCTGCTGCCTGTGGAAAGCCCACACTGGATCAGTTCACCAAGGTCTGCATCCCATGGGAGGGACACCACAGCACAGGGGACAAGAGTGACCGAGAAGGAGTGGCAGAGAAGAAGCGCTATATACTGACCATTCCCCTGTTCCCCTGCACCACTCAGGGGGAGGAGGTGGAAGAGGGCAGATGGGGGGAAGGTGCTTTTGGTTTCTTTCCTTTGTTTCTCACTTCTCTAGCTTGTTATTAATAGGCAATAAATCTTACTATCTTCCTATGCTGAGTCTGTTTTGCCCATTGCGATAATTACTGTGCGATCTCCTCATCCTTATCTCAACCCTTGAGCCCTTTTCATTGTATTTTCTCCCCATTATTCTTTGAGGGGGAGTGAGAGAGCAGTTGTGGTGGAGCTCAACCTCCCACCCGAGTAAAACCACCACAACCTTTTTTTTTTTTTTTTACTTCTCAGTATATCTGACAGCAAATAGTTTCTTGATTTAAAATTGTTTGTGCTGCCAGGTCAGAGCCACAAATCTTGAGTGGAGATAGTTTTATTCCAAACATAGCTGTTTTTATTTAAGTGAGATATATTTTGACCAGATCTTAGTCATCTGGGGCAAGCTTTTGAATTTTAGATGGGCATTTGGTGTTTTAAAGTAAAGCTCTATAAGAAACATTAAGGCCTAGATTCTTTGAGAAAAAATACATTGAGACAACAATGAAGAAGACAGCAGAGATGACAATTGGAAAGACAGAAGAGATATTATGATGTTCAACTGTTTTCTGTATGAGTTTTGAAGTGGTAAAATAACCCATATTTATGGAAAATAACACTTTTCTGAGATTTCCCACATCTAATGTTTCTCCAGAGCTTTGTGTGAAATGAAGAACTAGGAAGTCTTGGGAGAAGGAAAGTGATCTATAGTCTATTTCCTTCTTCCTGTGGGTCCAAAATACAGAATTTATTAGAGATGAATTATTTTAAAGGTGAATTTTGGGCCTTTCTACCACCTTCACCGGATCACTGGTGAGATCCTGAAACTGTACCCCTCCTCCTAAGTCTTCAGCTGCATAATTTTTTTTATTTTTTTTTTTCCTGGAGGAAGTAGAGAAGCAAATAGGG
This sequence comes from Aythya fuligula, assembly GCF_009819795.1. NCBI lineage: Eukaryota > Metazoa > Chordata > Aves > Anseriformes > Anatidae > Aythya > Aythya fuligula. The sequence continues at coordinate 51,084,898 of NC_045559.1, read as the reverse complement.
TTTCAAGTATAATCCAGAAGTGGTAGAAAGAAAACATATGAACCTAAGAAAAGTTATTGCTTCTTCCTGTTGAGTCAATGAACAATATAAAGAAAAATGTAACTCAATTATGGTACTGCTGTATGAGTAGACATAGGTATTTTATAGCCATCCCTTCAGTAGATTTATTTCTTTAAAAATGTATAAATTCCACTTTGGTTATTACCCTAAATGTATTTTCAAACATAAATAATTAGTATCATTCTATATTAAGATATATGTAATGAGAACTCAACCATCACAAAATCTAAATACTTCTGTTTCCTCTGAGTTATAGTACTACAGTTATATAGCACATATCTGAAGTGGATATATTTTCAAAGACCAAAATTCGATTTTCTTTAGTGCTGAGGACTTAAGAATTATGCACAAAATATTTGCAATAGTTGATTTGGGTTTAGTTATTTTGAGACACAAGATTATTTCTAATTTCAGGTGACTTTGTAATATAAAGAGAAAAATATCACAGAAAAAGTATATGGCATACAAATGGTGGATGGAATTTTGATGCTTCTTAGCAAGAATGTGTACTTCAATGTGTGCTTTCAGCTCAGAAAGCCAACCATATACTGGGCTGCATCAAAAGAGGAGTGGCCAGCAGATTGAGGGAGGTGATTCTCCCCCTCTACTCTGTTCTTGTGAACCCCGACCTGTAGTACTGCATTCAGCTCCGGGGCCCCCAGCACATGGACATGAAAGTATTACAATGAGATAAGAGGAGGGCCTCAAAGATGATCAAGGCACCTCTCCTATGAAGATGATGAGGGAGTTGGGGTTGTTCAGCCTGGAGAAGAGAAGGCTCCAAGGAGGCCTTATAGCAGCCTTCCAGTATCTAAACGGGGGCTCCCTTGGGGGTGTGTGTCTCTTTGTCAGGGAGTGTAGTGATAGTACAAGGAGTAATGGCTTTAAACTAAAAACTAGTTTAGACTCTTTTAAACTAACCTATGTTTAGATTAGATATAAAGAAGAAATTCTTTACTATGAGGGTAGTTAGGTACTGGAACCGGTTGCTCAGTGAAGTTGTGGATGCCCTGTCCCTGGAATTGTTCAACACCGGGTTGGGTGTGGCTTTGAGCAACCTGGTCTAGTGGAAGGTGACCCTGGCAGGGCAGGGGAGTTGGAATTAGATGATCTTTAAAGATCTTTAAAGTTCTTTAATTGGAATAGATTAATGGGTTGGATCTACTAATAATCTAATAATTCTATGGTTATATGATTGTATGAAAGAACTGATGTTTTATGTTAAGAGAACATTATATTTGAACTTGCTAATTCCCCCCACCAAAAACAAACAAACAAACAAAAAAAACTGTTCACCAAAACAATGTGACTGAAAAGCATTCTATTGATCAACAAACTTACAAAATACCTACCTGTCAGAGTAATCTTTATTTCATATATCAGTGAACTTGCCCTTTTTACTCTTTTGCAATTGTTATTTCACTCACTGACCTAGGTCTAACGACCTAGAAAATAGCTATACTTGTTTACACCATAATTCCCTTCTAAATAAGGAACAGCTTTACCTCATTATGTGAGCACTGTGTAAGAATAAACTGTGCTGAAACTGTATAGAGAATGTTTAAATGACAATAAATAATAATAATAATAATAATAATAATAATAATAATAATAATAATAATAAAATCAGGCAGACATGGTAGTGTTGCATTCCATGCACTTTTGTATTCTCTGATGAGCAATAACACATGGAATGACTCCAAAAGTCTAGTCATTTAGTCTTAAGTCTTATATTTTAGTTTGAACTATTGTGTTTGTTCTTTTTATTTTTCAAAGTTAATTTTACTTACTTAAGAGTTTTCAAATCATGTTAACTTAATATATCGTAACATAAAAATGGAGAAAAGTAAAAACATGAACTAACTCACCAGATTGCACAGAAGAGCAGGGAAAGAAACTGTATTCAAATAGAGAAGTGGTAACTTTACTATATAGACAATTAACAAGAGACACCGACAAAAAGAAAGCATGTATGTTAGGGTGCTAAATTTGTCCTCCATAAATCAAAAATCTATTACATGTTTCTTTCTGAGTGACTTGGGTCTTAAAGAGAAAATATGAGGTATAACTTGCAGTGAACTCAAAGCACAGGTTATAAGCAGAATAAGTTTCATTCTACTTAAAAGACCAATGCAATATGTTTTCCACAAGTTATTTTTACTTTCCTTAATTCCATGGAAGATTATGCTTTTACAGACTGAATGTTAATTTCAGGGCTGTACATTAACAAGATCTGTGGAACACTCATTAATATAAATGAATAGCTGAAACATTAGGCACAGATAGACTCTTATTTAGAATCTTAAATCTACTGCCAGCAAACGTATTTCAGCCTTGTCATTGGAAATGTATTACCATTTGGAATACAAATACTCCCTGAAGTTCAGTGTGTGCTATTTTTATGGCACAGTTCAAATTTTTATATGGACTCATCAAGTACTCACTCATTATTAAACTGTGGAACGTCGGAGCTGAATCAACAGCAGTACTGCAACATACAATCAGGCCTACACTTTCAAACTCAGTTTAATGCCTTGCTGAGATCACCTAATTCACCTCACTGGTGATCCACAGAGTAGAGGCAGAATGATACTGACTGGCAGACTCCCTTGTATGAAGGAGGGGATGATACAGCTGACCTGAGTAGGTACAAGCCCATTTTGCACTAAGGTGCCTTGCTCTATGCTTCTAGGAGTCCCAGTTACCTCCCTGTCATGGTGGAGCTGCACACCACTCTCACTAAATGTTGATGACCAGCACAACCTTGCCTTTATCTGACAATACTGAAAGAACTTCTCATGAGTGCATTGTTTCAATTTAACTGTAGAAATAATAAATAAAGTTGTTTCCTTGTAAGAAAATCCTATAACAACTTGAATGACTGAAAAGAATTGGGAGAATCTCTGCTATGGATAGGGTCTGCACAGAATGCTGCAGGTGGGTTTGGAGTCCTGTTGATTCTATGGCACTCGAGGCTCCCAGCATCTAAAGGGGCATAAGATTTATCAGTGCTATTATTTTCTTGTGGCCTTAAATCTAATAAGTATTATCTTAAATAATACCTTACAGAGTCTGAGTGCCTTTCTTAATGAACCTTCATAATGAACCAGTATCTCCCTGAGCAAAACACAGGCCTATGTGGACTTTTATTTTTTTTTTTCCTGACAGTGCTTCAAAATGTGAATGCCTGTAGGCTGTCCTTTGACTTCTGCTGCAAACATTTTGAAAGCCCTGGGTCAAGAGAATTCATTCTGATTCAGTCCATGTGAGCAATCCAGGGTTTGCTGGTTTCTAACGGCTTCCTGGCAGAGGATGACTATTATTCTATCAGCTCTAAATATTACCTGCTTCCACAAACATTTCCACTTAGCTGCTTTTTCTCCACATAAAACCTAATCAAAGCCAAAGCTGAATTTATGTTTGATTTAAGTTATAAATGAAATCTCTTATTAGCATGGATTATATTCCCTTCACAAAGCAAGTCATAGTATAATTTTATCTTATATACTTGAATGACACTGTTCCAGGCCTACATAAAACCCTCACAGCCACCCCCATATAAAGTTCTGTGGCATCCTGCTTGTACAAACTACAGTGGCCATGTTTCATCTCACTAAATTTAAGGGGTCTAACTAAAGCAGCTCAGTGCAACGATAAATAAAAGATATAGGTACTACAGGGCTGCCTGGTATAGTATGTGGATGGTATCGTTGCATTGAGCTGCATGTAGGACCTTGTATGAGGACACAGGATCTCTATACCACAATGAATAGTTTGAGGTCCAAAGGTGGTTTCCACACTGACTAGCTTACTGAAGAGGGAGCTTCTTCACCTAGTGAACAATGAATTCCAATGGAACTGGGAACCTCATTTCACTTTAGATTCAGAACCATAACCAGTTGAAGAGCTTTTGGGGTCATTTTCCTAAATTTGCCCTGTTAAACAAGACTGTCTCCTGTAAATGAGAAAAGTAGAGATTAAAGAGCTCTAAAGAGGTGAGGAGGCCAAAGATTCCTACAACTTGGTGAAATAACCCAATTCCACATTTCCATCCTTCTGGACAGTGCCTTAACTAGCTATTAGGTATATGAAGATTCTTATATTCACTAATTATTTGTAAAGTCATTCCATTGTATATTCTATCATTATCTTACATAATGAGGCTGAAGAGAAAGAAACAAGGGAAGCATGAGAACAAGTGGGTGGGATGTTCTTCTGAATGGGGAAAGAACTGCATTTCAGAACCTGTTCAATAAAAAATAGCTTACACCGAATTGATAGGTTGATCTAGAAAGTCTGAAATCGTCTCTGTGCTTACTGGTATTCTCTTGATATATGAGGATTCAGGTGTTCTCAGGCAGCACCAAGTTTATACCTTTGGTGATTTCGTTAAATACCAGCTTATCTGTATGAAGGTAAAACTACTGCCAGATGTGGATAAAGTTTCTACTTTAAAATTTCTAAGCGGTTGAGTCATGCAAATTTACTCAATACAGATTTAGGAAAATATTTAACTTCTGAGTACCTAAGAGGTGGTAGGTAATATATATGTTTGAAGTCAAATAAAAGATCCAAGTAGACTGTGAAATCAGTCCCTTTTATTCTCAATGTTATTAATCTACATAAATTAGAGTATCCAGAATGGAGTAGCAAGGGATAGAACCAAAGTTATTATTTCAAGGAATTGTCCTAACATTTTTAAGCTACACGTGCTTAGTTTATTTGTTTTACACAGAACAGGCTCTCTTTGAACAGAATTTCTTATTCCCAGAAGGATTTTAAAACTATTCTCTCCCAGCTGAGTGAAAACAGTGCCTCAGCTGTTACATCTGCAGGGAACAACAGATGCATAACAATGCATGTTGTACATATTGCATTGCACGCCACTGATTTTAGTCGTGTCTTTGCATTTAACGCTTTCTTTCTATATCCATAAGTGATATTTAGATAATTCAGATGAAGTATGTTCCAGATAGCAGTGTTTGTTTATTTATTTATCTGTAAAAAATTTTAGTAAATGCACAGTGATATTTACCAGAAAAAAAAAAAAAAAAACAGAAACCTTCTGTTTTGGGCCTCCCTAGACCATAATTATTAGAGAGATAACGCAGTACACATGACAGATGTGACTAACTCTTCCAACCATAAATTGGAATTTGTTAGCATAACCACATGGCAAATATTCCTGAATTAGACACACATGCTGAAGTCAGTGGTGTTCAAACCATTCATGAACAGGAAGAGGCTAATTATTTTAACTGAAATATTCATCCAGCTGCCGATGTAATATGATTTTCAGGTTACTATTTAATTAGTGTTGCAAGCAATTAAGAAAATTTGTCTGAAAAATACCATGTGGAAGTCTGCAATAGTTGATAGCACCGCATACATTCTTGGCTTTTCAAATGTGTTGGGATCTAGAAGTTTCATACAGGTGGATGGAATATACTGAATTTAATTCAGTTCCAGTCTGTGAACAGTTTTACAGCTTTTAGATAGCTGTAGATTCATTTTGCGGTCCCCTTATTTCCAAATCAATTATCTGTTTCAGTGTTGTTCAAGATCCTGCCATGTTTGACTTTAGAAATGTCTGTGGGAAAAACAGCTATAAATTTGTTGACTCATAAAGTAGCTTTATTTCTTTAGACATGGAAGGAAGTGCATGGAAAATTATTCTAGACTGTTAAGCAAAAAATATTAATTGCAACAATTGCACCCTTCTTCCTGTCTATGTTTCTACTAATGTGTTTGTTTAGCAGATAATTGAGCAAGACATTTTAATACTAAGTTATTCCTATGGACAATTCCTGCTTCATTAATGTCCAATATTTTGCTGGATTTTCCTATAGTAGCATTGATAATAGGACAAGAATTTTCAAATAATAGCACTATATTGTCGGTTTCCATTGTCTTGTCATTTCAAACCTGTTTTCGGAAGGCACACTTGGATATTAACATAAGCAATTTTTCAGAACATTCTGAGACTGTATAAAGCAAAAAGTATGAACTATGTAAAAATACTTGGCCTTAGTTTTCATTTCTAGCAAGGAAGGCATGGCAAGAAGCTTTGTCTAGTGTCAGAGGCTTTGTTATAATTACCTTTTAAGGGAATAGCCAGATTTTCCTAAAGATTTTTTCCAAAAAAAAAAAAAAAAAAAAGAGTACGGTTTCCTAAAAAGAAAAAAAAAAAAAAAAGTATGGTTTCCATGAACCTCAAAGGATAAGAAGGACACTTTAACAGAATTGTAGCTGATGTTATTGACAATTTAACATATAGTGCCGGTGAAGAACTTACTGCTGTTGAAATATTTGCTGGTTTTTAGCCAGATCTGAGTACCATTCAGACTTATTTTGTATCATATATATACATGTATGAACTAAATTACTTATACAAATACAGCATTCTAAATTTTTACTCACACATTTTGTCTAATCATAATATTGTCTTATTATTGATACATTTCTTGTTGTTCATCTTAGGTTAGGTGATCTAAGCTTATATGTTTGGCCACTGTAGTGTTACTTTGAGCAGCCAAAGACATTTCCATTTAAGAGTCTTTCTGAATTTTGGTCTTTACAAGCTCTCTTTATCTCTGTCTGCTTGAAATTGCTATTAAATGTTCCACCGAGCTGTTCTTCCTATCAGGTAAACTGAAAGAGAATACTTAGACAATAAAAACAATTGACCTTTTTGCCTTTTCTTAAATACAATACTCACACATCTTTTTGTAATGACATATCAATGACCATTTAACATTCAAATTGTATTTGATATCAAGGGTGACTTTTTATTTCCTATTACTGTCAATTATTGTATGGAAAAGGAAAGAAAAATATTTCTTAAATATTAAAATTTCTTAAATATTAAAATATTGTTTAATATTAAATAATATTTAATATTATTTATTATTATTTAATATTTAATAATATTAAATATTATTTAATAAAAGAATTGATAATAAAAGTAAGGCTGTCTTTCCAATTCTTGTTTAAAGGTCCATAAATTAGTAAATAAAGTAAATAAAGTAAGTAGACATTGACAAACATGTCAAAAACCTGTATTTCATGCTATATGTACATATATATATATATGTACATAGAATCACAGAATCACAGAATTTTCTAGGTTGGAAGAGACCTCAAGGTCATCGAGTCCAACCTCCAACCTAACGCTAACAGCCCTCCACTAAACCATATCCCTAAGCTCTACATCTAAGCGTCTTTTGAAGACTTCCAGGGATGGTGACTCCACCACTTCCCTGGGCAGCCTGTTCCAATGCCTCACAACCCTTTCAGTGAAGAAGTTCTTCCTAACATCTAACCTAAAACTCCCCTGGCTCAACTTAAGCCCATTCCCCCTCGTCCTGTCACCAGGCACGTGGGAGAACAGGCCAACCCCCACCTCGCTACAGCCTCCCTTGAGGTACCTAAAAAGAGCGATAAGGTCGCCCCTGAGCCTCCTCTTCTCCAGGCTGAACAAGCCCAGCTCCCTCAGCCGCTCCTCGTAGGACTTGTTCTCCAGGCCCCTCACCAGCTTTGTCGCCCTTCTCTGCACCCGCTCAAGCACCTCGATGTCCTTCTTGTAGCGAGGAGCCCAAAACTGAACACAGTACTCGAGGTGCGGCCTCACCAGAGCTGAGTACAGGGGGACAATCACCTCCCTAGCCCTGCTGGTCACGCTGTTCCTGATACAAGCCAGGATGCCGTTGGCCTTCTTGGCCACCTGAGCACACTGCTGGCTCATATTCAGCCGACTATCCACCATCACTCCCAGGTCCTTCTCTGCCAGGCAGCTTTCCAACCATTCCTCTCCCAGCCTGTAGCTCTGCTTGGGGTTATTGCGCCCCAGGTGCAGGACCCGGCACTTGGCCTTGTTAAACTTCATATTCAAAACTTTTGTTGAAGTTCACAGGAGTCTGGGGTAGAACTTTAAAATTATATTATTTGGAATTAGGATATCTTAATCACTGACAAAAAGTTATTTTCCTTTGACTGCTTTGTCCATTTAAAAAAAAAAAAGAAAGGAGACATTTTTGCAGTGCATAAAGACACCTTACATCTTTGAGCGACAGCCATGAAAAACTACATATTAAAATGACAGATCAAATTATGATCCATTCAAATTTTCTGTGAGGATAAACATTTTTCAGGCTGTGCAAAAGTCAAACTCAAAAAGAAAAATCTTGTGACAGGAAAAGGTGTTGATAAAAACTAGTTTCACTTAAGACCTTCATTTAAAGGGAGTAAAGAGAAAGAAAAATGAAATAAAAAGAGGAATATTGTTTTCTTACTCTCCAGCTGAAAGATAGCTGACCTCCTACTTGAGGTAAGCTGAAATTTGTAGACTGGTACCCACTTTTATAAGGAAATTCAAAATCAAATATTAAATATTCTTTTGGGTCCTTACAGAAAAAAGCAAACAAACAAAATATAAAATATCTATTTTGTATTTACAGACAAACAAACAAACAAAACTTCTGAAAAATACAGACAATTTTGTTGCAGCCTAACCACTAGATGATGACTTCTGTATGCTTTCTGAAATTTATGGAATGGTTAGCTAATCATCCAGCGGCTTGATACAGAACGCTGCATGTGAAAGAGATCCAGAAATCAAATTAGACAGAACCCTAGGTAATGTTAAGACCGGATCGGAGAATAAAGTAAATAAGATAGCACAGATCCAGTTATTTGAAGTCAAACACATGTCTAAAACCTCACTCACTTCAAAAGCAGTTCAAATACTCCATACTTATCCATGGAAGGATGGAAGAGGGAAGTCATCCTGCTTAAGAGAAGAAACTGGAATGCATTTGACTTACGTATTCTGTGACTCCACTGAAGCATCAATGGAACAGGAGATACAAAAATCATTTGACCCTGAACTAGCTTCTTTCTCAAATTAACTTCCTAAAGAAATCTTGAACATTCTTAAATAAGAATGACAGAAAAGAAAGGGTAGGCACCTATATCCTTGCTGAGTGCCTTCTCCCCAGGTTCTTTCTGCTCTCACCTTGCTTCTGAGAGAGTGTCCTGTTCCATTAAAGGCATTTAAAGACATTTTTTTGCAAAACAGAGTCTGAAAGAAGAACACTTGAGCTGCTACCTAAAAGCTACAAATGGCTACTTCAGATTTTTATAACTAGCTCTTAGCCTTACTCAGTCCTACCAGTAGATAGCACAGCAATTGCAATTTATATTTGCAAGGTGTTTTTGCCGTCATGGAAGACATAAAGCAAAAGAGCTTTTACTTCAAATTTGGGAATAGCTTATCAACTTACCATTTTCCTCTCTGTCTTAGCTCTTTAAAGTTTCATTTAGAGGCATAATTAAAACAGAAGGTGGTTCTGTTTTCTTTACAACTCACTGTGTCACAAAAGAAGTTAAAAAAAAAAGTTCTAGTAAATAATTCATAGACTGCAGATTTCTACATGAACTGCTTCAAAGCTTTCAACAGTAAGCTTTCAATGTTATACATTGACACATAGTTTAGAAATTGTAGAAATAAAAATGGTTTAGGAGATATTAGTATTGGATTCCTTATCTTATTAAATACAAAGGAAAACAAACAAACAAACAAACAAAAACCTCTCCAAACTAACAATTTAAATTGCACTCCAGTCCATGTGTAGGAAATCTCTGGTAGAAATAAAGATGTAGAAAATTGTTCTATCAGTACAATTGGAATGATCAATGATCAATGGGAATCTAGTCATAAAAAAATAAGAAAGGAGAATACATGTAAGTTAAGGTTTCTTTTTCAAGCAAGAAAGATTATTCCAGCCAAAGTGACTGCCGTTGAGAAGTAGTATAAAGCAAAATCCAAATTTTATTTTATCTTTCTTAGTGCCTAATCATTTTTTTACATTAAGAAAATTTGTACAGTATTTTACAGTTTTATATCTTATATAACATGAAGTGGAAAAAAATGTTTCTAAAAGTTTCAGATTCTGAGAGCTGTTAAGCACTCACTATTTTTAACAATAACTATAAACATTTCTATTCTTTAGCACTATACAGCTATGAACCTTGTCATTTCACAACATATGAGCAATTAAAATCGTATAAAAAGCAATTTAACTGCAACACCTATGCACTTCTATATATAGAAGCAACTACAAGTTTTTCACTTTTGTGGTCTTGTGGGGTAATGGAAGATTCTCCAAGCAAATTCAGTGGGGTAGCTGTTGAAATGCTACTGTTTTGCAGAAATTGTCTCCTACGGAGAACACTACTATTAATCCTTTTCATAACAGGGGGATAATTTCATGGTTCCAAATCCTAAGTTACATCATTACTTGAAAGCTACAGGGAAAGAAAATAAAAAACTTTAAAGTTACATATTAGAATAGAGAATGTTAATGGCTCAGGGTGAAATTCTAAGTCTTTAAGAAAAGATGGTGTTGCAGTTATTTGTGCAGTTTACTTATATTCCCTTGCCACATGTCACAGAAAAGACTGTAAAATATGCCAGAGATTTTCAGAGGATCTTCACACTTGCCTAAATGTGTGGCCCCTTCTTATTCATAGCACAGTTCAATCAACCTCCAGGCTGAACAAAAACCAAAACAACCACCACCACAACAACAAAATAACACACCAACAACCAAATAACAACAACAACAACATAAACAACAAACCAGAATCATAAAGCATAAAACACTTTTCAGGTACATTACTATTTTTTCAACATTGTCATAACAACATTTTACTTTTTTTTTTTTTTTTTTTCGTGAGTAGCAGATAACTGCTGCTGAATATTCTTGCAAAAATATAAAGCCAAATCATTAAAACGTACCATATCTTTAGGTAAAACAAATAAATAAATAAATAAAACCTTATAACAGAACCTTGTAATAGTAAATAAGTGCCACCTCTTTTTTTTTTTTTTTTTTTTTTTTTTTTTTTTTAAGGGTTTTGTCTTTGTTATGGCAGTCCTGTGAGAGATGCTGTAGAGTTCACAGTCAGAATATATAAGTGCTTATCTGTTTGCTGTCTTTATGAAGCTTGTCAGCCACAAGGGAAAACAAAAACAAAATAAAATAAAAAGATCAAACAATCAACAAAACAACAAGAACAACAACAAAAACACAAGTGGCAAAGAACTAATAAAATGATGTTTTTTTGTATTTCAATTGCAGTAATATCTTGTGGACCTGATCAGACATTCAGGGTATTGTTTTCTAAAGTAAGCAATGCAGAACTTAGGTTTATAAAAGTACAAGGGCAATTAATTCACCTTTTAGGTGTCTAAGTCAATGAGCTACTTTTAGTATAGATCAGATATTTTGTTACCTTGCTATACCTTGTTTGAATGTATATCTGCAGCTGGATGTTCGCAGAACTTCCCTAGACTTACCAACACAGAGAAAATAATGTATACTTAAGCGTACCAGGAGTTTTTTTTTTGTGGTCTCAATATCACCTACAGTAACATAAAGGCAAAGAAGATCAGGTTAGCAAGCTTTTCCCTTTTCCTAATTTTATTTTCCTATTATTTTACAAACTCTTTACATCAAATAGACACACATACACTACAATTTGTTAGTCTCCAAATTACTTTTAAACTGGGGACTGGCACATTTATGCTACTTAAATAATTATGCACTTTTGACAAGGAATTTCAAAATGCATGTCAATCAAACAAGGGGAAGTTATTTTTCTCATTTACTTCCACTGTTGACATATGGCGTGGGAAAAACAAGTGCGGTACTTGTCATAAGGCTTCACTTGTTATTTGCTAAGTAACAGAGCCATTGGAATATAACTTTCAAAATACTATGAATTTTCTTTGTTTCTCTTTTTGGACCTGTTGATCAGGCAGCTGTCATGCTGTATATACTACTCAGATTAATTTATACCTAAAATTTGGGTAATAATGCACTAATGACAAAACCATTACAAAGAAAGAAACTTTCCCTCCAACTTTATTGGGGTCTATCTACAAACTTTATTATTAATTTTTTGTGCATATCAGTAGTGTCTGGGAACACAACCATATACTGTTCCTCTGCTGAGAGCACAATGAAAAAAGACTCTCCTAAAAAGCTTGTTATTGGAAGCTGTCCATACGGAAGCAGCTTTCCCAAATAAAGTCAGTTTTAACCAAGAACACATTTTTGTCATAAAGAAGCCATGCTGTAAGACACTGACAGAATGAATCAGCCAATTTTGACAACTGTTTTGTTCTGACCAGTGACCACTGGTTTACTGTTATAGGAAAATACAGAAAAATAGTCATGTACAGGGTGGTTCTTACTCCCAGATCTTTGTAATCAGCCATACAGGTACTTTCAAAGTTGGAAGTTAAACCCACCTAAGTTGCCCAGACCTATTTTGAATCCACATATTTATTAAGTCTATTATAACCTGTAACATTCCACAAGTTTATTTCTTTCATAAATAACTTCTTTCAGATTGCTACTTCTCGTAATACAGCTACAGGCACACGTAATGAAATGTTTGGTTTCCTTTTATGAGCAAAATTATCCTGTTCCATCCTCTCCACAGACCTAGTGATTTGATAGACTTCTGCCATAACTTTGTCTACATATTTTACAAAGTGGGGAGTCCTATTTAATCTTTACTTAGATGGAAATAATTTCTTACCTGTGAATATACTTCATACTTTCTCTGCTCGGTCCTGTTGAATTAGGTTAGAAAAAAGTATTCCTGTACAGCTATTCCAGATGCTTCCTTTGGGTAAAACCAAAGGATGAAATGGTAAAGGTAAAGAAAATAAGCATTGCAATACTGGACAGCACCTTGCTGTGTTTTCCCCCATCTTTTCTTGCTTTCCCTTCTGTCTACTATAAGCCTAAAAGTATTTATAATTGATACACTCCTATTCTTGGTCATTAAAGGTAACTTAATTACATATACTTATGATAGCTTGAAAATAAATGTTTCAAGGTCTCAAACAAGTTATGAACAAGATCCACTTATGGAAAGGATAGAAGATTCAAGATGCATAATTCATAACTTGATTTCCTGTGGCTGTTAATGCCATTGTTTTGCCTAAGGAAGTATTTTCCCCTGATCTACTAGAAGAATGAGCATGGCTTCTGTGTATACAAAAATGAGCAAATAAGTTCAAGTAAATCCAAAAGGATCCACATGTAAGTCACATTCTAAGTTGCTTGCAGGTGAAAACATTGTCTCCAATTTGTATATAGCCAGGTGTGCAATGATCTTATCTAAAATGATCTTAAATGATCTTAAATGATCTTATGTAGGTCTTATCTAAAAATAAATAAATAAATAAATAGATGTCTATAGCATTAATCTGAAGTGGGTATTAAACCCTTCTACGTCAGGGCTATGTCTGAATTGATTTTATGAGTTATTTTCATTTCTAGGACACCCTACACTTCTCCTTATGACTATCTGAAAGAAACTGAGCTTTCCCAGATGATTGTAGATAAATGTTACTTATTCTTTGGAAGGAATAAATACCTTTTCTATCCTTGAGGAAAACAAACAAACAGATAAGCAAACAACAACAACAAACAAAAGCCCCAACATTATAGTAGTCCTAAAATACATATTTCCGTGGCTTTACAACAGTTGTCAAGACTGGAGATACAAATATACATTCAGAGCTTTATGACTATTTTCAGATATATGTACATTTTTGTGTATATAGGTTTCAAAGGCTCTTAACTCCTGAGTGCAATTTACTGTAGTCATAACACTGCTTTGATTTTGGACAACAGGCTACCTAGTCCAGGACTACAAGAAGAGAAAGCTATTTTTCTTCTGCATTTTTTATTGTGATGCCAACTGTGGCTAAACCAGAACAGATACTTTACCTAATTAGGTGTATTTAAAGAAATGTTTTTCTCTATTAAAGGCTTTAGAGCTAAGCACATAATTAGTCTATGCTATAATTAAGCTGTGAATTATATATCAGTTGGCCTGTAGCTAAGAGTTCTGAGTATTAATTTATATTTTTATCCACTTTATTTATATGTTTTGTCTACAATGGGATCCACATTTTCATGTGCAGGTACTATGCAGAGAGTCTGAGAAACTGAGGAACATCTTTGTAGACTATTTCACTTTAACTGGATTTTAATTATATTAGACTTGTCTCTGTAAGTGCCAGAATATCACTTGACCAAATTTAATATGTAGTAAATGGGCTTCCTTTGATATCAAAGAACATGCTGGGTTAGATGCCTAGGACCTTTGTAATGTTAGTTAGATTCTATTTTATGTTTCATGTGTTATGAAAAACTCCAAAATTATTTCCTGATATATCTGTAGTAGAGGTACACAAGGAAGGAATATACCATGTGATCCCGAGGTATTAAAAGAATACATTACTTTTTATTTTCCCTAGTACGAGGTAATATTTAATGTAAATATATATATATATATATAATGCAAAATAGTCCCTGGTAGCATAAGCAAGATTCAAAGTCTTCCAAGGCAGCCTACCCACCAGACTACAAAGAAGTCAATTCACTCTGTGCCTTCTCTCTGGTTCAATGAAGCCTGAACTCTTATCCAAACTGGGAACTGCATGAAGTTTTACAAGGCCAAGTGCCGGGTCCTTGCACCTGGGGCGCAATAACCCCAAGCAGAGCTACAGGCTGGGAGAGGAATGGTTGGAAAGCTGCCAGGCAGAGAAGGGACCTGGAGTGATGGTGGACAGTCGGCTGAATATGAGCCAGCAGTGTGCTCAGGTGGCCAAGAAGGCCAACGGCAATCCTGGCTTGTATTAGGAACAGCGTGACCAGCAGGGCTAGGGAGGTGATCGTCCCCTGTACTCAGCTCTGGTGAGGCCGCACCTCGAGTACTGTGTTCAGTTTTGGGCTCCTCGCTACAAGAAGGACATCGAGGTGCTTGAGCGGGTGCAGAGAAGGGCGACGAAAGCTGGTGAGGGGCCTGGAGAACAAGTCCTACGAGGAGCGGCTGAGGGAGCTGGGCTTGTTCAGCCTGGAGAAGAGGAGGCTCAGGGGCGACCTTATCGCTCTGTATAGGTACCTCAAGGGAGGCTGTAGCGAGGTGGGGGTTGGCCTGTTCTCCCACGTGCCTGGTGACAGGACGAGGGGGAATGGTTTAAGTTGAGCCAGGGGAGTTTTAGGCTAGATGTTAGGAAGAACTTCTTCACTGAAAGGGTTGTGAGGCAATTGGAACAGGCCTGCCCAGGGAAGTGGTGGAAGTCACCATCCTTGGAAGTCTTCAAAAGACGTTTAGATGTAGAGCTTAGGGATATGGTTTAGTGGAGGGCTGTTAGCGTTAGGTTGGAGGTTGGACTCGATGACCTTGAGGTCTCTTCCAACCTAGAAAATTCTGTGATTCTGTGATCTTCAAAAGAGATGCAGACTGTCTTCACAGAATCACACACAGAATCACAGAATTTCTAGGTCTTCCTACACTTCAGGAGACTATAGCCTGGTGACTGGGACATGCACTTTGAAGGTGGAAGATGCAGATCAGTGTTTTCAGTAAAAGGATGGGACCGAACACGGGAGTCCAACCTGCTCAGTGGGTGCACTAAGTAAGCAGTAAGCTTACATACAGCATACACCCACATACTACATTCAACATACTACATGGGAAACATGCAAAGTACTTCTCATATGTCTTCTCCATCTGTGGTCTAAAAATGACCTACTTTAGATTTGCAGTGTTTGAAGAGAGTGATCCTGCCATATTCTACGTCCTCTGGAAGTGTTTTTACTGGATTAAGCTCTTGGGGTGATTCACTAGTTTCTCAATCTAAACTGAACTCAGACATGATCTAAGTGCTGAACTATGTAAGCCTGCCAAATACAGGACAGTTCTGGGCATGTGCAGTGACTTAATGACTGAAGAGATTTAACATCAAAAGTTGAGAAGCTTATAGAGATTAGTTGTCTCCAGCTCACGAGGTGAGTCAGGACTTTACAATCACAATTTCCCCTCAGCAGACCAAACTTACTTTCTTCTAGTACTTAAATCTTGTACTAGAACTTGCCTTTAAACCCTATTTACCTAAAATTAAATAATATAAAAGACCCTACCATTATAAAGTAGCAGGATTCTCTCATCCCTTGGTTTTTTTTTTTTTTTGTTTTTTTTTTTTTTTTTTTTTTTTACTAGTCAACTGCAGAAACATCTTTCTTTAGAGAACAAACCATAGTAGCACATGACATGCTCATCAGTAGAGCAACATCTCATCAACCATATTCCTTCACCTCCTTCACCTATGAGCTTTTTCATCTGGGTAATAGCAATACTTAACCCTTGCATTTAAGTAGAGAAAATGTCTATAGAAACAAGAAAAATGCACCAGGCACATGACATTGAGAATATGTTTGCCTGGTAGTATGACCAGCATTACTGATACTCAACCCCCAAGCTAATTCACTTCAGTGCCATTATATTTTGAAGTAATTGGGACATACAGTAATGTAGAAATATGCCAGAAGATGCTCTCTAATATTGTCACATCATCACATATTCAGTGATCATCATCACTGAATATAGCTAAAGAAGTTTGATCTTTTTAGGATGCTGAATAGTAATCAGAGAGAAACTTCGTAACAAGTTATCCCATAATCCTTAAAGCTTCTATATGAAAACTCACTTTCTAAATCAACTCCAAGCGAGCTGGAACACATTTGGATATTAGTTCATATGATCCAGGAGGTATAGACATGATGACTTTTATTATTACTGTCAAAGGTGTCAAAGAAGAACCAACCAACCAAAAAAAAAAAAAAAAGAAAAAGAAAAAAAAAAGTAGTTATGAATTTCATAATTGTTTTTGAATCTTCACCCTGGGGAAAAAAAATAAATAAAAAGATAAAAGTGTAGTTCTCAGATATCTAGAGTTCTTACCATTGTCACTGGCTTCAGCAATCATTACATCTACCCTGAAATCCACATATCTCTTTAAGTGCTTTATTTCAAAGTCATTCATGTTTGGAAGTGGTTGGTCAAGCTCTTTGTTGTGCAAATATAAAAGTCAACCCTCAGAATGAAACTATTTAAATGAGTCCTCAAATCTTCATAAATCTCTTTTTAGAGACTCTTTTATTAGAGTTTTAAAGACATTATTGCATGGGAAGAAGAGGTTCCTCAAGCACTGAAGTTACCAGACAAAACAGAGACTGAGGAAAAATCAATGTGTACATGACTGTGAGTCTGTGGGTTTTCTGTCCTTAGAAGAAAGCTCAGATAGATGGCATATTGTTCTCTGCACACAGGTTCCTAAACTGTTATAGATCAATAGCATGTTAATTAAATTAATTACATCAATTGCACTTCAGATAAATTTCTTTGCTTATGCTACATTCATCTGAAACCAATAATACTCATTATTCTTTAATTCTTACAATTGATGGTATAGCATTTTAAAACCTACTAATTCTTCTTTCTAAACCTTCTGCCACATTATTAGTTAGCTTGGGATCAGTCACATATATTTCCATCTTTATTCAAGCTGAAGTCTACTGGGAAGGGAAAATGAAACTTGGAAAATCAAAAGGATCTGAAAGTAGATAAAAGTACATTTTCTTTTTAAGGTGCATTTCTTTTTTGTCTTCTGATTTTTTAAGATCTTTACCACAGACTGATGTTCTCAAGCCACAGGCTATTGAACTTTCTAGTACAAAGATCCAACTGGTACTGAATAATCACACAGAACTTTTGTTTGATCTCAACATAAAGCTTTTAAAGTCATGATGCTGAGCCTGCTGCCTACCATGCTGACCAATACTGTACCACTTCTTCCTTGTACTTCCCTGCCAGTCTGCACACATCTGTTGCCTCTTGCCTTGTCTTTCATTCAATCACAAACTTTTTTGATATAGTTGCTTGTTTCTGAAGTGTTCTCCTAAGTATTACCACAGTGCAAATAGAAAACAAGACTTACATTAAATCATATGCATTACTTTACTGTTTCCTTTTTGCAACAATAGAAAATGTGTATAACATGGTTCTAGCATGGTACTTCAAGATAACATATCTGCATTTGAAGGTAGTTCCAATATGAATGTTTTTAATATAATCAAACAAGTTCTTTAAATATTTAGTACTGTGAAAGCTGGAATCAAGATTTTTTTTTGTATGCGTGTATGAGAAAGTCTCAAATATCAGTGAAATGAGAAATTCATACACAGAAATACTTGCATTACTATGTGATTCTGAAAAGTGAGTACAATTGAGAAAAGCAATAATTAAATATTTAGCAATCTCTGTTTCTTATTTAACAAGAGTCCATAGGACTATATTTCCTTAATATATGCTTAATGCTTCTTAGTCTGACTCTTCAAATCATGTAATCACTCACCCAAATATAATCTACATTAGAGAAATGCCTCTCCTGGATTCCAGAAACAGCAAGTACATAATTAGATTCTAAAAATGCTGTATTTTTTTTATAGAATCATATAATCATTTAGGTTTGAAAAGACCTTTAAGATCACGAAGTCCAACCATCCACCTAACACTAGAAGTTCACTGCTAAACCATGTCCCTAAGTGATACATCCATACATCTCATAAGTACCTTCAGGAATGGCAACTCTGTGACCTCCCTGAGCAGCTTGTTTCAATGCTTAACCACCCTTTCCAAAAAAGTCCTTCCTGATATCCAGTCTAAACTTCCCCTGGTGCAACTTGATTCCATTTCCTCACATCCTATCAATTATCACTGAAAGAAAAGACCAACACCCACCTTGCAACCTCCTTTCAGGTAGTTATAGAGAACAATGAAGTATCCCCTCAGCCTCCTTTTCTCCAGACTAAACAGCCCCAGTTCCCTCAGCTGCTCCTCATTTATCTTATTTTCTAGTCCTTTCACCATCTTTATTATGCTTCTCTACCCATGCTCAAGTTACTCAAGTAACTTGTTGTTCTTGTAGTGAGGGCCCCAAATCCGAACAAGGTGTGGTCTCACCAGTGTTGAGTAGAGAGGGACAATCACTTCCCTAGTCCTGCTGACCACACTGTTTTTGACACAAGTCAGGATGTCATAGGCCTTCTTGGTCACCTGGGCACATGTTCATCTGTCAACCAGCACCTCAAGGTCCTTTTCTTCCAGCCAGCTTTGTAACCATTCTTCCCCAAGCCTGTATCTCTGCACAATGTTGCTGTGACTCAAGTGCAGGACCTGGCATTTGGCCTTGTTGAATGTCATGTGACTGGATATGGCCCATTGATCCAACCTATCCAGATCCTTTTACAGAGGATTCCTATCATTAAGGAGATCAACACTCCCACCCAACTTGGTGCCATCTGCAAACTTGCTGAAGGTGAACTTGATCCCCTCATCAAT
This sequence comes from Aythya fuligula, assembly GCF_009819795.1. Lineage (NCBI taxonomy): Eukaryota > Metazoa > Chordata > Aves > Anseriformes > Anatidae > Aythya > Aythya fuligula. The sequence goes on along the minus strand of NC_045559.1, from coordinate 51,065,566 downwards.
ATCGCCGTTAAAGATATTCAACAAAATTGGCCCCTATACTGAGCTCAGGGGAACACCATTTATGTGACCAGTCACAAAACATATTTAACTCTATTCACAACAACCCTTTGGCCTGGACATCCAGACAGTTTTTTGTTTTTTTTTTTTTTTTTTTTACCCAAAAAACATCCATCCTAACCATGAGCAGCCAGTTTCTTCAGAAGAACTCTCTGGGAGACAATATCAAATGCCTTGCTAGTGTCCAAGTGACCAACATCCACAGCCTTTTCCCTCCTCTATTAAACAAGTCATCTAATTGTAGAAGGAGATCAGATTAGTCAAGCAAGACCTCCCTTTCTTAAACCCACACTGATAGGATCTGCTGACCTGGTTGCCCTGTATGTGTTGTGTGATGGCACTCAAGATGATCTGCTCCATGACCTTCACTGCCACCAAGGTCAGACTGGCATGCCTCTAATTCCCTGGGTCCTCTTTCTTGCCCTTTGTGTAGATAGGTGTCACATTCATCAGCTTCCAGTCAGATAGTCCTTGGTTATCCAGGACTGCTAATACCTTTTTGAAAGTGGCTTGGTGAATATTTCTGCCAGCTCCTTCAGCACCCTTGGAAGGATCCCATCTGTTTCTGTGGATTTGTGGGTGTTTAAGTGGCTTAGGAGGACACTAAAAATTTCCTCTTGGATTATAAGGGTGTCCTGGTTTCAGTTAGAACAGAATTAATTTTCTTCCTAGTAGCTGGTGGAATGCTGTGTTTTGGCTTAGGATGAGGATGAGAAGAGTGCTGATAACACCCCGATGTTTTAATTGTTGCAAAGCAGTGCTTATACCAAGCCAAGGACATCTCAGCCTTTTGCTCTGTCCTGCCAACAAGCAGGCTGGGGGTGCAGTAAGAGCTGGGAGGGGACAGACCCAGGACAGGTGACCCAAATTAGCCATAGGGGTATTCCATACCATCTGACGTCATGCTAAACAATATATAGGGGTGGCTAGGTGGGGGGAGGGGGCTGGACTGCTCGGGGTTAGGCTGGGCATCGGTCAGCGGGTGGTGAGCAATTGCATTGTGCATCACTTGTTTGTACATATTATTATTACTTTCCTATTATCACCATTGAATTATTACTATTGTTATTATTATTTTTGTTATTATTATTTTCCTGTCTTATTAAACTGTCTTTATCTCAACTCATGGGCTTCACTTTCCATTTCTCTCCCCCATCCCAGAGAGGGAGGGGGGAGGGTGAGCGAATGGCTGCGTGGTGTTTAGCTGCCGGCCGGGTTAAACCACGACAAAGGGCTTCATTCTGCTCCCTGTCTTTATCTTCCAGCTCTGTGGGATGGATATTCTGATAAGAAGTAGTCTTACTAATACAGACCAAGACAAAGAAGTCATTAAGTACCTCAACCTTTTCCTCATCTCTCATTACTATGTTACCCCCTGCATCCAATAAAGGATGGAGATTCTACCTACTCCTCCTTTTCTTTTTTATGTACTTACAAAAACATTTTTAATTGTCTTTTACTGTGGTGGACAGGTTGCAATCATGAATTGTCACGTGGCTGTATTAAATCATGTCAAGAGTTGCTGTATTTGTAAAATGAGCTTAGCCTGCTACATAAAGCACTATTACGAATTTAAGTGCTAAAAAAGGTTTAGAAGAATCTCTTTTCTTCAAGTCATCTGCCACTCAGGGACTTCTCATCTGAAACATTATAAATGCCCCATTAAATATATATGGAATTTACCATCCCAAAGGATAAATGTATGAGAAAAAGGGTTTCTGCTTGTTTGTTTTAAACTGTCTGCAGAGATTCTAATTCAATACCTCTATTGACATGACTGTATTAAAGCTGCATTAAATGAAATTACAACCAAAAATTATCTACTAAGCCACTCATTTCCAGTTAGAGTAGTTAGCAATATAATTATTTTACCATTTGCTTTATTAATACACATAATAAAGATTCTACTAGGATTTATAAAAAGACTAAAGTTAAAATGAATAATTCAATTTATTGTAATTTTCTTTTCAACTTATTTAATATTTGCTCTTTGAAAAACTTTGGGTTTACAATCTGCATGAAATCTCAAACCTGCAATCCAAGTGTGAGATAAAGACTCAAAATGGGGATGATAAACAGTTGTCTTGTGTTAATGGAAAATATTACAACATTAAAGAGAAATTTGTTGCAGAAATTTTCACAGTCTGCCTCCCTTTATTGCTTTCTGTCACATTCTTATGTGACATTTTTTTTTGTTAAAAGTTTATTTATTTATTCATATAGTTTTATTTATTTATTTATTTACATATTTAGCTATGTATTTTCTGAAAGAATGGTACACATGCATCACGATGTTGTTGGACTTTTTATGTTAATACATGCAAGTTCCTTTACATCCTCTATTTATTATGCCAGAAAACTAACTGTTCCAATCAGGAAGTAACATTTATTTGTGTGCAGAGATGGTACCAGAGAATGGCAATTGTCACTGCATATTATTAATATATGCTTGTTATTCAAATTGAATATTACAAACCTTTAATTGGAGTAGCACGAAATTTCGTTATGTTATTGTACTAAGGAAATAACTGCATGTTACCCCTTTACCAAATGCCCTGTACTCTACAGAAACAGTTAACTGGTTGTAGAAGAATATCCTACTAGAGCCATTAGGTATACTATTCATTTTCTCTGTAGCAATATGGTCTGATCAAAAGGAAGGATGCTTGGCTAAAGTTTATATACCTGGCAGTTACAACAAGTATTAGAGCTAATCCTCTTTTTTTTTTTTTTTTTTTTTTTTCTTTCTACTTTTATTCTATTTTCAAAATCCATTTAACTATATATTGTTTAGTTGCAGTCTTTCATTTTTATCCTATAGTTCTTAAGCTATGGCCTTAATTATATATTTTTAATTATAAGTCAAAGCCCTTTTGAGTCAGATGTTCAAAAAGACTCTACAATGCAAGGAGACTGTTGATTTTTGTATTATCTATCATATCTACTTATACTGAGTTAAAAGAAATGGACCACCAAATAGAACATGAAAATACACTTCCTGTAGATTCAGCCATTTAAAAGGCAGATATCGTCTTATATTTTAAGCTCTCTCTGCAGCGAGGGATACCTGTAGAAGGTGATTCATTCCACTGCAAGGTTCATATCTAACACATTGTGAATCACACTTGCTCTTCTTCATTAAGAAAATCTAGGTGACTGGGTAGGTTAGTGCTTATGTTTTAGGCTGCTAAAATGAGGAGTGATAAATTTCACCTTGCTGATCAGAACCCAGCAATGATATAAAGACAATCATTTGTATTACTACCTCACATTTATAAAAAGGTACATAACTATAATTACATTGTCGCTTTACTCAGATTGACTTAGAATACCAAATTTATTTTCTCTTTTGTTTTGTCAGTCCCAGTTTGTGTCAAATGGAAAACTGTGTGAAACACGGATTACACTTATTCTTGCCCCCTTTGTGACATGATTTATGTTGAAAAAATATTGTTTTTTTGTTTGTTTGTTTGTTTTTTTTCTGTTCATTTTTTTTTCTAAGTCTGCAGGAATGAGAAACTTGTACATGATAGCTGTGTTCTTGCACCAGATAATGTGATAACATTTATCTCTCTCACTGCTAAATGACACTCTCCCTATTCTCACCAGCCTTATTTGAGACTATTAAATAGTTCAATAATTTAAAACAGTTCTTAGTTTCAGAAAAATGAGAAGAAAGTTGCCAATTTAATGGGATCAAATTTTAAAATATAACTAAGTTGTGAGGTTAAACTGTATATTTAGATTCATTGTAAATTAAAGTGGATGAAAAACAAAAGGCTTTGAAAAGACTATTTCAGTCTTTAAAAATTTAGTTAGGGAAGAAGAACTTGCATTGCATATTACTGCTTGGAAACGACACTTGTTTTTCAGCAGTAGCAGGCAGAATTCTTTTGCATTACCTCTAGTCAGAAAATAAGAACACTTCAAGTGAGGGAAAGCTTTTTTCTTCCTTTCTTCTCTTTGTTGCTCACTCATTGTTTTATTCAGAACTGCTGTGAATACAGGATCACCAGTTCATATGTTTGATGACTAAATAGTACATTGCAAACCTTACAATTCATATCATTGTAAACCCATCACTTTGCAAACTTGAACATAGCAAAATAGCATTTTAAAAGTAAGATGAGATAATAAACATCACCCACCCTTCTTGTTTATACTGCAGCAGTCAGTGCTTACTATTGTTCTGTGAAAAACACTAAGAAAACAATCATTTCCAGGCTGCATAAAAGCAGTGTAAATATCAGCAGGTGTATTTAGTGCTATTAACCTGACTGTAAAGAGCTTATTTGCACAGAATGTTCAGGAAGAAACTCTTATTACTTGGCAATGTTACTGGACAATATAGTCTTTAAACAAACCCTGAAATCACTAACTAAAACCTAACTGTGCATGGAATGGAAGCAGTGTTTAAAAGCCTGGTAAAACAGTCTGAAAAGGACCAAGCATCTTTGTGCTACTCAGTTATAATGAAAGCAGCAAACTTCACTTTGCAAAATGAGTTTCTTTTGATAAAAACCACATTACTTTTAGATACAAAGATAGGCATTTCTGTATAGAACTCCATTTGTTAGCAAGGCACTTCATAACCTGAAATATAGCTGGAAATTGAGTGAGTGAAGTCAGATTCACTAGATCGCTATCATTACCATTCTGAATTATTGATTGTAATCAATACTTCTTTCTATTATAATCACTAACAATTGGTTTGCAGATAAGATTTTTCACTGTCCATATTTATACAGCTGGAGCTGGCTATAGTTGAGTAACTCAGTCTTGATAATTCTGCTGTTGCTGCATAAGAAGATCAGAAAGAACCAATGAAGAACAACTGAGTATTTTTCAAAGAACATACAAAATAAGTGTTTTTTGGTTTGCTTTGGCTTGCTTTTTGTTCTTGTTGTTTTCTGGTTTTGTTTTGTTTTCCCTGGCAAAAGTAAACTCAGTTATTTGTGGGCTACAATGAAGCAAAGAAAAAAGAAAAAACAATGAAACAAGTATTGACTAAAGAGATACTAATTCCAGAACTTTTTCTGAGGAAAAAAAAAAAAAAAAAAGAGAGAGAGAGAGATGAAGATACCACTGTTCTGGATCACGGAAAAATATATATAACAGCAATTTTACCAGTGTTTATATTGGCTACAACTACTAGGTAAGTAAGTCAACAATTGGGAAAATCCACAGGCCACCAACCACTGATCTTTTCTTCCTGATAGCAGAAATAATTGATCAATTGGTATAAACAACTCCAGTTGGAATGTTTTCATACTCAATATTTGAAATGAAGACAGCTAAGAAAAACTGATTTTTTTTTTCCATGAATTACTCAGTCTTGATCTTTTTCTTTTCTCTTTTTTTTTTTTTTTTTTTTCAACAAGACACTTGAGTAAGCTACTCCTGACTCAATTCTAACTCAGATATAAAAACTGAAGTAGTACATGTGACTGAACTATGAGCTACCTTTTATCTTCTGTTTAAATATGTTAGACTAGGATAAGGGTTTATAAGATCCCTAATATTATCCCTAATATCAACTTTAAAGAGCCAGTGGAAATTGGAAAAGAATACAAAAAGATTAGGAAAAAGATAATTAAAACCAATTGAAATACAATAAATAAATAAACAAACAAGAAACCAGGAGGCAAGAAAAATAAAATAAGTAAATGATGATAATGTTGATAAACCTAATGTTTATATCTGTCCTCTGGAAACTGAAAAGACAATCCTAGGGAAGGGAAGACAGAATACTTCAAATTTGAAGAAAAAAACAACCCTCTCAAACAATTGCCACCATCAACAACAACACACTTGCATACTGGAAGCATATCTGTGAACATCAGTTTTCATTCAGTATGTTTAATATTTTTCTAATACATACTAATCATAAAAATCTGATAGTTCTTTCATTCACACAGCAGGATAGTTTAAGCAATCCAATGCCCACTTACAGGCACAGATTTCTTCACTGTTCCATTTTTTTGAAGTTGTTGTCAGCTATAATTAAATCAAATATGAGATATCTGCAAGTAATGATGGAAAATTTCATGAGGTGATCCTTATAAGCAACACAAAGTTGTTAAGATACCTGATAGCTTCAAGCACTTTAATCTTCAAATCTGACCGTGAATTTTACAAGAGCAAGTATTTTTTCAATAGCTGAGGCAGTGGAGTATTTAACAAAAAATCAGAGCCTAGATCTTTAGTATCTTTGAGTAATTGATTTTGAACCCCAATCTGAAATGCCGAAAATCATATATATATATTTTCTGAAAAAGAAAAAAAGGAAAAAAAATAGTCTTCAGTTAGGATCTGAGTATGACTCTAAGTTACTAGATCTATTAGAACATCCTTTTACCTAATAAGAGGTAATATTTATTTGAACAACAGGTAAATACAAAGGGCACAGAAAAGAACTATTTTTATTGTCATCAAACATAAGAAGAACATTCAAATGGAAAAATCCTTGTTCTATCTTAGGAGTCAAGTATAACATTTTGAGGTCAAAGCTACTAAAAAAGACATTGTTAATATGTTGTTACATCTTGACCCTCAGTACACCCAGTTCTGCAAAATACCAGGAGATAATTTTAACATACAGTTACCTTCAAGAGTTTTTTCAAGCAGCTAAATGTGGTTAGAAGCCATTTTCTACTAAAGCATCCACACTTCAGATTTCAGGATGAATTTCAAAAACAAAACCTATGCAACATGATAGAATATTTTGGAATCTCAGACAAACTTTTTATTGCATTCAGTTTTATGAGAAGTTTACATTTAACTGAACAGGTTTCACCTGTTTTAAACTGTAAGGATAGTTTTGTTCTGTGTAATGTACTTCCTTTATTACTATCCTTTCTCTGTACTGACAAACCATTAATTTCCAGTGCCTTATGCAGAGTTATTATATATATATATATATACATACATATATATATATATATAAAAGGCACATAGTAAGACATGGACTTAAAATTGAAGAATTGAATCTGATCTGAAACATATGAAGATAAAGGTTAGGTTATTTATTTATTTATTTGCCAGACTAGGGCTTTTGTATTAGAGCTGAGTCAAGCTCATATCTACATCCCCTCGGTCTTCAGGAAAGAGAAGCTGAAAAGACTTACAAGTGGGAAGGATATATACAGAAGAAAATTAGGGAAATAATCATCTTATTTCATGATTTCATGAAATAATCATCTTATTTCATGATATTTTCATCTTATAATTAATAAACCATTCTGACACTCTCTGCGTAAAATTTCAGTGATATTCTTGGCTGTAAATTGAAATCTATTTCCAGTCAATCACATGTGTCATCTGCCCTTGTTCTGGTAAGATTTACTGATATTCTAAGAAAGAATCATACCATGAAGGAATTAGTATATAAAAAACTATTATTCTAGTTGATTACCTGCTGGCATGATTGCAATTATTATATATATATATTTTAAACCAAATAAAGTGAATTATTGATCTAATAAGGAATCAAGTACAATATTCCATATTTTCTGCTAAAAAAATACTATGTTTCTGAGCAGTAATGAAGATGAATTCACTCTTCAGAGGGCCAGATCTTTGTGGTAACAAACAATTTAATTTTACCTCTAAACATAAAAAAGCGCATGACTACACAGAGAAGTTAAAAAATTTGTGAGTTGCTTTACAGTTAATGCAAATCCTTTTGGTAAAGATGATACAGCCTTTGGGTACAATATATGGATATATATTTTGCTGTCCCAGAAAAAAAAATTATTGTTTTATAAATTAGAATGAAGAATAAACAATATACCTTTCCAGGTTTTGTCCATTCTGGCAATAGAAATGAGATTTGTAGTGTACTTAATTAAAATGAGAGTTGTTGGTTGTTTTTTTTTCCTTTCACCATGACATTAAGACAATGCACAAAGGCATGGTCATACACAAAACAAACAAACAAACAAACAAAATGTCTATTATTTTCCTCAGGCTTACTGGAATCTTTATGTTAAACAAGTGTGTCCATATCACACATTAAATTTGACTCAGAGGTTTGACTCAGAGGAGACCAGTATGTTGCCAAGGTCTCACAGTAAGTGGCTGTTGCTCTAATTGCTCTAACAGTTATGTCCAAGTATAAAAAAAAAAAAAAAAAAAAAAAAAAAAAAAGCTTTAATGAAAATTAGGTTGGAATAATTACTGAAACTTCTTGGAAGATCTGAACAGAAGCCGGATGGGTATGCAGAACTTAAGTTCTACTGGCCAAGGGTAATGAAATAATTCATAGAGTTTTGGCTCACGATAAGAACAAACCAGGTCAAAACAATTTAATTTCCTCTGTGAAAGAAGAACCATCTTTGATGAAAAAAGGGAAGAATTATATGTCATATATGCATTCATAAGTTTTTGGCTCTCTTTTACATGACAATTTCATAAACAAGGAAGAAAAGCATGTTATAGATAAGACAACATTGAGCTAGTTGGAAAACTGATTTGGAAAAGACTAGTTTGATACATAGTAAATAAATTGTTCATGATGAAACCGAAGTAATTTATCTGATGATATCTACAGAGATTTGTTTTGGACCAGTACCATAATTACCATTTAATCCATTTTGACAAACAGATTTTCAACATCAGTACAGAAGGTGTTGCAAGTAGATCAGGTTACAAATCTTGATTGATTAGAAACACTGTCAAACCCCCCACAATATCACATAACATAAGGAATGACAATGATAAGATTTCAAGAAAAAAATAGCTACCAGGGAGAAATTTAAAGATGATCTCATGTATATATAAATATCTAGAGAGAACAGAAAGAAGTGATACTAAAATGATCTGTACTGGGTCCAAAGGTTCCCCTAACTTATCATTTTGTATTTGATACTTGCCAATAAGAACTGCTTAGGAAACGTTTATGGAATAAAATAAGATAGACTGTTTTTTCCCTAGTATAGTCTCTGAAATCTTTTATATTAAAACAGTCTTCTATTATGTAATAGGCAGTTTCATAAATTAATATAATGTTCTCAGCGTCAGCTCTGGATACAACTTTAAAATGTGTGGCACAAGTCTTATTTTACAGGTTTAGGTTAAAAGACAAAAATAACCTTTTAATAATTAGTAGAGTTAAGTAAAGTTTCAAATCACTATCAGGAGAGATTTCTGTAACAGTAGGTTAGACAAATATTTATTAGGGATGTTTGTTTATTAGCTAATCTTGGAATGAGTCAGGGAATGAACTAAATAAACTCTTGAGATCTCTTCCAGACAAACTTTCTATTATATTATATCTCCCCAGTCATCTTCCAAACATCTTTCAGATGTTTTTTGTTGTTGTTGTTTCTTTGGCAGAAACTGTATGATGTGTTTTATGAATGTGCAAATCTCTCCCTTTACTTAACTATGCTGGTATCCCATTTTCTCTGTTGTAGGACCAGATTGTATATTTCTTCTGCATTATATACCATCTTGTTAATAACTGAATATTTAGCCATCAAATTGAAAAAATTTGTGCGCTGGAAGTCAGCTAAACACAATTATTTTTATTGTATTAGAATTATTTCATAAGAATTACCCAGACCACTACTAGAAGTATGAAATAATATATAAAATTAAACTACTAAAGGTTTCATGTAACATTTCTTGAGCAATTGTTGGCAGTCAATGATAGCATACTTACATACTTCTCAATTTACTTGCATTAAAGAAAATTTGAAAAAGAAAATGCCAATGAAATTTAGGGGAAATTTGCCTTTGTAATTCCCTGAGGGAAAAAATATATAAAATAAAATAAAATAAAATAAAATAAAATAAAATAAAATAAAATAAAATAAAATAAAATAAAATAAAATAAAATAAAATAAAATAATAAAGTAAAATAAAATAAAATAAAATAATAAAATAAAATAAAATAAAATAAAATAAAATAAAATAAAATAAAATAAAATAAAATGTGATAGTTTTTTTTTCGTCTGTTGTTACTTTTATAGATTTTTCTCACTTCCTTAATTATGGAAAATCTTATGACAGAAAGAGTGAACCCCACCTTGACATTTGTACATTGATGGTAATCAAGGCTAATCAGGGCTGTCCCTGTATCACATAGCAACATGATAGTTTTTCTAAACAAAAGTGCACTCTAAAGGTCTTAATTCATCCTTTTATAGTCAGGATTTCCCCTGATAAGTTCAAGTTACACTTTTATTCCAGCTTGCTTTCTGTAAAATTATTTTTCCTAACTAACTGAATAAAGCCCATATTTACATTAATTGATCTTGTCATTTTTTTTGCTGTGCTTTCCCCATGATTATCAGTGGTCCCCATGATTATTTATGTGATCTTATGAAGATCACATGAAGAACAGTCATTTGTGAATACTTCTTCTAGACATAGTTTTTCAACTCCACATCTATGATCTACTTTGTCTCACAGTCCTTAGCCAGCAGACAAGTAATACAAGATTAGCCCTCTCTGAGATATCTTATGAAAAAACTTGTTGCATATCAAGAAAGTTTCTGTTAGTATTGATCTATCAGTATTGATCTTATTTGACATGTACTTATGTCATTATACTAATTTTTTTAAAGGATGACTTCAAAGTTGTTTGTGCTATTCTTCCTTCTATGGTCACAGTTAATAATGCAAGGTTTGAGGAAAAAGATGGTAAGTAACATTACAGAACTTCTATGCCTGTTATTAACATTGCCTACTAAAATTTTCTGTCATATACTATTATCACATGGAAAATACTGATGTTGAGCTTGATGTTTTTGCTGTTGGTTTGTTTTGAAATTTATCTATTCAGTTGTAAATAACAGCTTCACAAAATGCTTTGAAGTGGTAACAATTTTTTTTTCTTTCTTTCTTTCTTTCTTTTTTTTTTTTTTTTTTTCATAACATGTTCATATATTTACCTTGATTCTCTACAGTGGGTTTGAACATTGATTAGCTTTGTTTTATAAATATTGTTTAACTGAGATGATTGTGTTGTTTCACTGAGGTGATAAATGTAAGTGAAATATCCTCTGTTGGGTTCAGAGAAATCTAGAAAGGCTCACACTGTGCTCTGTATCAAAAGTTCAGACGTCACTTTCCGTGGAACTTATGACAAGTTGGTGGAAAATTGTAGCCATATTTTGGCTGTTAAATCAAGGGAAAAGATTGCCATTGCCAAAAACAATTCCCTCTGCAATTCTTTACCTCTGTTATCTGCAACATTCTGCTTGTTATCTGTGTTCTCTTTTCATTGTTCTGATTGGCAAAGGAAGTACAGGTCACACTGCAGTGGCACCTGAACACAGCTGCTCAGGCTTTTCCTTGTAATGAAGAGCTTATTAGACAATAGTGAAAAATCAAAATGCACATTTCCTGGCAAGTTGAAAGGTATCACTTTCAACAGAAGGATAACTAATGCAAGGGGGAAAAGGAATCCTTCAAATTCATATCTCTTTATAAAAAGAACTATTGCATAAGTTTTGTCTGCAGTAAAATGTGTTGAGGTCTGATTAATAAAGAAGCTAACACAATGAGAGGAAATTTTTTTTAGTGGATACAAAAAGTGTCCTGATCAAATGCAATACAAGCTATATCAATAATGGCTTGAAAAAGGCTATCTTACTGCCTGCACCAAATGTGTCGTTTTTTTGAAGTCTGCTTAGGTACATTGCTTGTGCATTTAATACTATAGTTTTCTGTGTATCACTTGGTAAGGATTACAATACTGGACTGAAAACATAGTAATGGGCATCTGAGGGATATTATCAGTTTCTGGTGAGATATGAATTTGTTTCCTAAGTAGTTGGCTTCTGTGCAAAAGAGGGGTAGATTTTTTTGTACAGTTCCACCTACAACTTGAAGAACATCCTCCATTAGGTCCTGTGACTCATGAAGACAGCTCACATCCAAGGGAAACTTGAGAGCTGGAACCATGTTCAGGCTACAGTCAACATCCTAAACAGTACAGCCAGTATAGTCTTGAAAACTGTTTAGCTGACCAATTACTGCATGTTCACTTTAAGGTGAAGTAGACTTTTCTGTAAATTTTGTTTTGTCTTATTTAATAGAGCTTAGGCATATCAACACACATTCAAACATCCACATTTGTATGTCTTAATTGCAAACTTATTCCCACGTAGATCATTCATTAAGTGTCAAATTTGAAAGACTTTACCATGTCTCTTGTCTTTACAGAATTTGAAACTACATGTATATCCATTAGATACCAATTTTTGGTTGCAATAAAAATCCTATTTGTATCTCAGAAGGTAATTTGATCAGTTGTCATATACCAGTGGAGAAATAAGGATATCACATGTATCTTCAGTTTAAAAAGATCTTTGTAGTTGTTGAGATAAACTGACAAAATGTGTCTTTTTACAAGCAGCTACAGAGAACCACATAGAATTGTGGGTAAAACTTTAACTTGAAGTTCCAAAAGCTACTAGTAAAATTCTGCCTTCAGGTATAGTAATTTAGTAATTTATATATAGTAATAATATAGTATATATAGTAATTTAATAATATATATATTCAATATAGACATAATTTTGTTCTTTCAAGTACTCCATATGTATCTCTATCCTCTAGCCCATGATTCACATCACTACCCCATTTAAAACATTTATAGCAAGAGATCATTTTTGTGTTATGTTGGGTATCATGTTGTGAATTCTTGTCTAGTGCTCATTATCAAAGATCTGAGCATCTTTTCTAGCTAAAAACACAATCCTTTGGTTACTTTCATCTTCTAGAAAATGTCTTATTACTAGATGCAATGGCATGTATTTGTCAGCTATACTGTCCATAGTTATTTGCTGCAAACTGTATATACATATATATATATATTCATCCTAATCACTCCCCAAATTTTTGAGAATTTCCTTGGAGATAGTAAAAGATTAAAAGATTTTAACTGATTTGTTTCTGCAGTTTCACACCTGTTTTACCTCGTAACAAGAAAAGAAGTATCAAGTCATTTCGTAGGACTTCAGGAAATTAGGAATAGAGATGGAGGGTCCACTCCTGCAAATCTTCCAATCTGATTACATTGCCAAAGACACTAAGCTGGAATGATTTAATAAGTTTTCTCAAATAATATTCAGTTTCAATAAGACTTTTTCCAATAACCATACTGGAATTAAAACTCCTATAGTTGAATGAAAATATTTTTAAATTTTAATTTAAGTTTTCCCCCATTTAAATTATGAAATTTCTGCTCTTTGAAATCTTACCTTTGGTGACTACTTGAGATAAAATAATGCACAATATAATGAATAGAAATTAATAGTATTATTTTTAAATCATAAGCCAAAATATTAAACTTAGTTCTGAATTATGTAGAGTACTTAAAGTGTAAAGTTTCATTGATCAGCACTGAAGCTTGATTAGATGAGTACTGAAATCAGCAAAGCATTCAGGCAGACTATCTGAAACTACAGAGTACTTGTAATAGTCTTCTATTTCAAATCATGTCTCAGACTCTTACAAACTGATATACAATAGACTGAGAGGAAAATTTTACTGTCTTGAAGAGATGATTTCCACTAGGTTCAAACTGGAGACAAAACATATTTAGGAGTAGTAGATCATTGAGACAGTAGATCTCTTGAGTAGATCATTGAGTAGATCATATTTAGACAGTAGTAGATCATTGAGTTAATTGCAAGTGATGAAGCTATTTTATGTGGTAGAAAAAAACTAATCAATATTTATTAACCTCAGGTAGCAAACCAGTTTGAGAAAGCTCTAGAGAAGTGTGATAATCTGATTTGATCATTTCTTGGACATAAAGACTATCACTCAGGACAAATATCCTGTTCACAGTTCTCACTTGTGTTTCACGTTATATTTGTTACAGGTTTGTAAAAGTTCTGTGATATGTCAAACACCACTCCTTCCTCTGGACAATGTATATTCTCAATTCTCAAATAAACAATCAGCCAATGACAAATTTTAATGTATGTCCATCATTAGAGAACAAACATATTAGGTTATTTATATTTCTCATATCCTCTCATTATTGTTAACAATGTATAACATTGTAGTTGCTCACTCCTAGAGAATTAGTGAAAAGACAATTACAGAGACATCTATTCCGGAGACTATCAGTTTCCAGTCACATTTTCCAAAGTTCAGCTGACCAGTCCCTGTTCCATCCACCTGAAGAGAAGTGCTGCTTTGATCTTTAAATATTAAAAGGAGATAAAAAGTGTAGCCACTGAATTCTATTGTCCAGTTTTTACATTTCCTATTTATTTTATTTTATTTTATTTTATTTTATTTTATTTTATTTTATTTTATTTTATTTTATTTTATTTTATTTTATTTTATTTTATTTTATTTTATTTTATTTTATTTTATTTTCCCCTTCAGTTGCATTAGATTACTTACTTCTAGAAGTACTTCTAGAAGTACCTTTTGCTTTGGCTTTTACAATATGCTTATAACTGCCTGTCAGCCTTCAGGTCTTCCTTTAAAACAACAGATATTTGAATAGTTCTATATCCCTACAGCACAAGAAAAGGTAAAATAGCAGTGAATGGATTGAAAGGGCAAAAACATGGTACTAATTGGGTCAGTGTAGTGTTCCACAGTGGCACATAATACAGTTTGAGGTAATAGCCATTTTTTATCTTCAATATTTCAATATCTAAAATAATTATTTCAAAGTAAATTCATTAGGACAAAGAAAGAGACAAAATTCAGCAAAGGCAAAAGTATGAGGGCTTTCAAATTTTTGATGATCTATCCTGGTTATCATGACTGAAGATATTTTTCTACTACCAAAATAATTTAATATTTACTATGTTATCAAATCTATCAAGTCTACAATTATACTTCCACAGACTGATTTTCAGACAAAGAAGACAATTAGTGAGATGCTCAGGCTTTGTAGACAAATGATCTACAAATATTTTACCTTGCCACAGGTAGGGTGAATTAGTTTTTGCAGAGCTTTATGATGTTATGTGTAGACTTTCTAAATTTAGTTTAAATCTAAGTTATAGTATTATTACTACTATTGTTTCAGTCATTGTTCTAAAGATGTTCTACCCTCCTGAGCCTGAAGTGTGATGGGGCTCGGTATATACAATGAGTATCCTATAACTTTATCAGTTTTTTTAATGAATTTTTTTGCTGACTCTTTAAATTTTTCAATTCTGTTCTGTCTTAGATTGACTTGCAAGCTGTGAACATGACTGTAATGCTCTTACATAAATGTTCTTGGCAGTTCCTAGCAAAATCGTTTTAGGTGAATATTTATATCTTCTTGGAGATAATATGCATAAGCCATAAATTACAGTGTGATTTTTATTTTCACATAGCCTCCTGTATTTTTTATATATATATCGAACTATATATATTTATACATGTGTATAAGGTTTCCTTATAGAACTACAAAACCTCTTTATGGAAGCAAGTTATGTTATAAAAAAAAATGAGTTAGAGACAAAGCTGGAAATTGGAAGTAGAAAGAGAATATGGAGCCTCGCACTGAAGACAGTGAGCATTCACACTGATTTACAGGAGCTCTGGACTACACTTCAAATTTGAGGTGCTGCAGTACACACACACAAACATACACACACACATTATGAAAAACAGGAAATTATACAAAAAGAAAGTGTGGAAGTTACTCATAAATAAAAATAGAAAAGTGAGTAGTCTTCAGCTGCATCAGAGAAGAGCTATCTTGCTAAGAAGACTTATTTAGAACTTTGTCACTAAAGTAATCAGGCCTTCAACTAAAATAGATTTCAGAGATGTCATTCCTAGAGATCATCAGATGACTCAGGGTAAGCCATTCAGTAACTGTATGTCCTGGTTTCAGCTAGAACAGAGTTAATTTTCTTCCTAGTAGCTGGTAGGGTGCTATGTTTTGGCTTAGGATGAGAAGAGTGCTGATAACATGCTGATGTTTTAATTGTTGCAGAGCAGTGCTTACACCAAGCCAAAGATGTTTCAGCTTCTCACTCTGTCCTGCCAACAGGCAGAATGGGGGTGGAGCGAGAGCTGGGAGGGGACAGACCCAGAACAGCTGACCCAAACTAGCCAAAGGGCTATTCCATACCATGTCATGGTAAACAATATATAGGGGTGGGAGAGCCAGACTGCTCGGGGTTAGGCTGGGCATCGGTCAGTGGTGCATCACTGCATTATGCATCACTTGTTTCATACACATTTATTATTATTACTATTATTATTATTATTATTTAATTATTCTGTCTTAATAAACTGTCTTTATCTCAACTCACAAGCTTCACTTTCCCGTTTCTCTCTTCCATCCCAGAGAGGGAGTGGGGAGGGTGAGCCAATGGCTGTGTAGTGTTTAGCTGCTGGATGGGTTAAACCACAACACCATATCATTTTCCAAAATATTAAATTGTATCATTTTAAACAATAGCCGAGAAGTACAAATGCTTACTTTTCTCCAAATATAACATATAAGGATACTCAAGGGTTTTTTTGGTTTTGATTCTTTGTTTTGACAAGCATAGCAAGGAGGCTACGCATTTGGGATTTGGGTAGAAACATAGCCAATGATGACTTTTCAAAAAATACCGTAACAACAACTACAACAACAACAACAAAAAAAAAAAAAAAAAAAAAAGAGGAAGAAATAAACATGTGGTGCATGTGGTGAGGACCCATTATAATGCAATCTAAAAGAATATTATTAGAACCCAAAAGAATATTATTAGTTTACTGCAAAACTGTAATTCATTGACATCATTCAAAAGCATAAAGAGATATACTTTAGTCAAATGATCTTTTGTAACTAGCAGGTGTCTAAGGTTGTAACTATCAAGTTTCTAACTACCATGCATTCTAGGTTCTTTAGAAAAAATATTTATGGTATATTTAAATATATTTAAAAATATGTTCAAGGCTCTAAGTGTCTCCCAGAACTGCTTGTTATGAGACAAACTTCTGAGAACAATGATGTGCTGTGAAGTAACTGACTGTGCTCATAGTCATGGGAGAACTATACATAAGGGAAACATTTCCTAAAATAAATTCTGTTTAAGATAGACTAAGAATAAGAGTACATAACTGTCATTCAAACTCTTGTTATTTTTCAAGTATGTTAAAGTTACATTTTCTTTCTTTCATCAATATCAGAAAATTAGAAAATGAAGCAGTTGACAAAGCATCAAGTATTGATGACATCAATGACTTTGAGTCATTGATATGAAAATCTACTGATTTTCCTTTTCTCAGACATGGAATATGAAAAATATGTAGTACTTAATCATTAACTAACAAAATATGTTTATTTTAAAACTTTTACTTTGTTATACATTACATCTCTCTTTTCCAGGAACCGTAGCCACTATGATTTGTCCTTAGCAGGGAAATATGCAAGTAAACTGGGAACAGGCACTAGAAAAATTAATTGCTACAAGAAATTAAGTCTCATCTGAATGGGGATGGAATAGAAAATGGTTACATCAGCATAATTTTTCTTTTTTTCTTTAATCTAATACTTGTAAAATTATATTAAATCTGTGTTAGGTGACAGAAAAATCTCTAAGTACCAGAAGCACAACATGCATTGAAATGTACCAGGTCTGCAACCTCTAATGATTTGAATCTTTTTATTATAGACAACTGCTTTGTCAGATTATAGATGCAATTCATGCATTTTGTTTGAGAAATGCAATCTGAAGTCAAAACATTTTATTTCCTAACATTTGAGTGATCAGTTTTTCTAAGATGTGAAATGACTGCACACAATGCATGCAGGTCTGTGCATGATGGTCCTTCTTTGGATGCATTCCACTGCATGAATTCTGTAGGCACACAATTATCTCAATTACATGAACATGTGAAGAAAGATAAAGAGTAACTTCTCTGCAGAAAAAAAATTAAAAAAATCTCATGTGGAAGAAAACAGTCATTCAGTCATTCACCAGGTAGTGCCAGGGTTTCTGAGATTTAAAAACAAGGCCACTGACTAGTGAATATTTTATTTACTGGTTGTTGAATACATACATAAAAAAGTTTTTACTTCCCACTCTCATGTTAACTGTCACACTTATGAGCACTTATGAGACACTTATGACACTTATGACACTTATGAGACACTTATGACACTTATGAGCAATATATAACCAGTATCTATTGTTACTTCTCTGATGTTACCGTTCTGTTCAGCTTCTTAGGTTTCATAAGTTGATACAGAACAGAAACCTAATATTAGAAGCTAAAGAACTTGCTGATTTTTTTTTTTTTTTTTTTTTTCTCATTATATTGTAAGTTTGGTAGGCATATGTAAGAAATCTCAGGCACCTTGTTTGGATTTTGTTTTCTGGTTACTCAAAAGGTCTGAGAGAGAGAGTCTGTACAACAGAATGGACACATTAAACAGGTCAGATGGAAGGACAAATGTTTCTGTTTATACTAAAGCTACTATTTAAATTACTTGTGCAGCCTTCTCTTAAGAAGACTTTTATCAGAAAAATACAAATCAAGGAACCCTAAAAGCACAAAATATTTGTTTCTTTAGTTTTCTGCTATTAAAAACAAACAAATAAACAAATAAAAAACACCACAACAAAACAGCAAACAGATTCTCTGACATTTCTGTATTTCTGTGTTTAAATTAAAATTTAGCTGACATTTACTAAAGCAAATTTTTAACAATGCATAAAATTTGTTCTGAGGTTTGATTGAATCAAATAAAGTCTTCTGTATTTCCTGTCCAGATGAAATACCCTCTTGAGAACAGGAAGCAAATCTGAAGTACATTTTAAAACAACATAATATAAAAGTTCACTAAAAAGTTCAGATACATTATTTTTAGTATTAAAAAACACAGAGTTATTTTTGACCATCATGTCTTTTGTTCACATCAGATGAGCTGTTTTTTTATCCTTTATTGCTGGTTTGTTGTCAAGAAAAATGACAATAAATTTGAACTTTCAGTAGATGGCAGTCTTATTCATTCTAAATTTCAGCAGTATATATGGTTTGGCAGTAGACATATATATGAAGATGGGTTTTATTCTTGCACAAATGCCAGTAGCAACCCAAGAAGAGTGTAAGAATGTGCTATTGAGCAATATGCTGAACTGGCAATTATATGACCTGGGTCCTCGCTTTAGTTCTACCACCTTACCTGACATATAACTGCGAGCTTAATCATATGGGCTTCATTCACGAATGGGCTTCTTTCAATTATCTAAAATGAAACAAATTTTAAGTATCATTAGCAATTAGAGACATATGCATAAACTCATACCCTAGGCTCCTCTTGTCAAAAAAATGAGCACTTGTAGAGTGTGTCTGAATCAGACTACGTGCTCTAAAAGTGAATAACTTCTAATTTCACTATAAAATCAAACTAAACAGAGATATTTAATTTTTAAATAGTTAAATTGAATGAACTTAACTTCATCTGTTACTTGTCACTTGCCTATGTTACTTGTCACATGCTGTGTATACAACACCTATTTTAATTGTTTTTTGAATTTTGGTTGGGCCTCTGAAAACTGCTCTCTGGGACATGTTTTAGTCTGGAAAGGTGCACCATTTCCTCTGGAGTAATTTGAAGTCAGCAACCTACTGTAGAACTACAGAGAATGAATGGCAGGGATGGCCATTTTAGGGAGAAAAAAGAAATAAAAATAAAGTTTGAGGTTACTAAAATAACCAGAAACAACTCAATAGAAATGTTTATCTCAACATCGTAAATTTAAGTTATACTGCTCAAAAAGTAAAACATTCTTTTTTTTTTTTTTTTTTTTTTTTTTTTTTTTTTTTTTTTTTAAGCATGGATTTAGCTAAATGCCAACAATTGGTTCACAATATCCCTAAAATATTTATGTTTCAGAAGTGAGCTAGCAATTTTTATCCATAGGAAATACACCTTTGAGGAAACACAAATCTATTCCCACAAGTACAAAGGACAGGCAAAAGTTTTGTTGTAACTTAAACATTTTTATTTTCAAGAATGTCAGTAATTTAGTTCCCATGTTAATTAAGATCTAGTTCTCTTGAATTTTAAACATCCTAGATGTTTTTTTGACGTGTTCACTATATTGAAAAGATCTAAACAGATTCACCAAGTGCCTTCATGTCCAACCTTATTATTTTAGAGAAAGTCATTGGTAAATGGAAAGTCATTGCAATGTAGATCAACAAGTGAAAAACTTCAAGATATCAAAATGAAAATTTTAAATTATACTATTCCTATGGTTTACTGAATTTACCTTCATCATGTGGTGACTGTTCTTCTTTCAGATGATCACAGTCTTAATACAAATATAATCTATGATAGTATGAGATATACACAGAAATTGATTTTATAAAGGACTCAAAGTAGCATCCATTACACATCATACAAGAATATGCAGGAATTGGCTCTGTAGGTTCAATCCTTACCCCTCTGTCTTGGGGTAAGCTGGAATATTTTTGACTGAATAATAGTCACTGAACTTGTGTGTATCTTCTTGCTCTGAAAACAAGCATCTGATGCATTCCCTGGAACCTTATAAGCTTAATGCAGTCAAGTAAAATTTCCATGTGGATGTGCAGCTGAAAATAACGATTATCTTCAAACAGGTTTGATTCAGATTCTATTGATGTATGATACCACTAAGCAAGCTACATTGTTTGGTAGTGCAGACATCAGTATTTTGATACTGGATCAAAGGCATCTAAATTTGGAAAGAACAATTAAAATTAACAGAATTTAAAATAAAAAAGTAGACATCAGTAAACATTGAGTAGTACTTAAGTGTAGAGCACTTATTTCTATCATTAACTAATTGTTAAACTTAGGAGAATATAGATATACCAGTCAGTAAACAATGAGAATGGTCTGTTTCATTAAATTCTACTGTTGCTCATCTGAAATTCTTATCAAACAGTCATTGATTTAAACAAACAAATAAACAACAAAACTTCTATTATTAATATAACACTAACTTCATATAAATTTGAGAAAATACATGCTATTTTCATTGGATCATTTTATTTACACTGTCACTTAAACAAAATTGCAGTGGGTTAGAAAAAAAAATATGTGGTAAACACTTAAAAGATTCTCTGGCTCCAAAAAGTGATCTCTTGGTAAGGTTGAGGTGATCTCAACAGTTAAGGTTTTCAATGGTGCAACATACTGAAGAAGAATAAAAAAAAAATAATCATGGTGTTATTTTTGAAGCAGTAAGTTTTTCTTTGGAAAATGCAGTATCAGGCACAAAGGTGTTATCTGTCTGTCTTTTTATGGAGAAAAGTGTTTAAAACTGAAGGGCCTTAAGGATATAAACCAAGCAACAAGGATTAAAAGGATAATCTGTTACATTTCTGAAATAAAGTAGATAGACAAGATCGACAGTAGAAGAGCATACTGAATAACGTTGTTCCTTAATCCTTTTAGACATTTATCCCTAAAGTTTGTATCTTATAATTCTACATAATTTGCCACCGAGCACTTTCCTGAGTACAAATGCTTGCAGACAGTATACGTGCAAAAGTGTGATAAATACCTGACGCTGCATTAGTGAATCAGAACACTTTGAGAAAGGAAGGACATTTTCTGAGATGATTTTAGAGATGCTACAGTGATTCAAAAATATATTAAATTACCTATAGGAAAAATACAATATAAGTCAAATGCACCATCACTGAAATAAAAAAGGTCTGATATGATTGTCTAGGTAAAAATGAAGAAAGAAAGCTGTAACTTCATCATTTCCAAAATAAATAAATAAATAAACAGCTCCTGGCTCTACCTCTGTCACTTTTGACCACTCTAATGGCTTTTTGTTTTTATAAACTTATCCTTGGCTTGAATCTTCATCTCCAAAAAATAATAATAAAAATAAATAAATAAATAAATAACAGTTTATATCCTATATACCCGGGCTTTTCAACTTTCCATGACAGTATTTATTTCTGGTAAAACCAATATGTCTCTAGTAAGATGAAATATGATTTAAAAGTAGACCTAGAATCTATGTGATTTTAGTTAATCCTTTTATAAACAATATAGCTTGCCTTAGGTCAAGTAGCAACGTGCTTAATACTAAACTCCAATACCCATTTCAGCAGACAGCTTTTTGACAGAACAATTTATTAACTTAAGGGAACCTCAAATCTAATCCAACCTTTTGTTCAACCTCCAGGAATATTACAGAAGTGCCTCTAGTACATCATGCAAACGTTGTATGGCCTACTTTGTTCTCCCTTTTACGCAGCTCCAGATCAGATGACCTTTTCTTTTACCTTAAAGCGCATATTCAATTTCTTTTCTCAATACTGTTTTTACAAGTCAATTTACCATTATGATCTGCCTACCTTTGTTTTTGCCCAAGATAAAGTCACTGACAAGTGATTATAGCTTATTTGTTTCCTTATCTACATTATAACAAAGTGAATATAGACATAGTCTAAAAAAATCATTTTTGTAGGTATTTGATGACTGAAAGTAAACTCAGCACAAGCCATTTCTACCTACAGTTCAGAAAAGTGTGAAGGCAATGAAATTAAATACTTTGGAAAAGCTATAAAGAGACAGAGCCTTGTAATTGAGTAAAGTAGTTTGCCATAAGAACATTAGTGCAGACTGACACTGGTTTTTAGTTCAGTAAAAGACATTCTAATCAAACTTATTATCAAACTTAAGCGTTAT
Organism: Aythya fuligula; assembly: GCF_009819795.1. Taxonomy (NCBI): domain Eukaryota; kingdom Metazoa; phylum Chordata; class Aves; order Anseriformes; family Anatidae; genus Aythya; species Aythya fuligula. The sequence continues at coordinate 51,042,885 of NC_045559.1, read as the reverse complement.
TTAGAGATATTATAGAAAGAAAGATAATGATATGGTTCATTGAGATGCATCATCAAAAGATTTCAATATGATTTTAAAGCTAGTTAACAATTGACACATGCTATCATTGCAAATATTTCAAAGCAAAAGCCCAATTAGTACTGCAAAAGCCCAGTAAATAAAATCATACCCTCAGTTGTTTTTGTTCCTTGCTCTGATATGGAATTGTATCCAGTTTTGATTATGACATTTTGATCACCAATTTTTGTCCCAAATGTATTTTCTTTCCTGAAAGGAAAACAAAAACAAAAACAAAAACACAACAAAAACAAACAAAAAACAAAAACAACAAAAAAACCACCAATTAATCACTTAATCACCTCTGAAACTTACACAAAGTATTTCTTTCCAACAAGGCTTTACCTATTCTTGAGCATGATTTCAGTGTTTATGAGCTGTGATTCTGAAACCAAACGGAATTTTATTTCATGGAGACTCTATAAAACACCAATGACCCAACTACTTCTCTTGACTGTCACTCTTGATGTAAAAACTCATTTATTTCAAAACAAAAACAACAACAACAATTGAAAGACTATAAGTGAAGTTTTAAAAATATGATGCCAGAAAAGAAACAATACTTTAGTATGTTATCTGCATAGCTTACATTTCCACAGGCTTTGCCAAAGACACTATAATAAATCAGGTTAAACTAAGAACAGAAATTCTGTTCATATTACCAATTTATTTTGAATATACACTTAAAAAAACAAACAAACAAACAAAAACAACTAAACAAGACAAAACAAACAAATAAACAACAACAACAACAACAAAAAAGCAACAAGCTAATTTAAGACACTACATTGATAAAAATAGCTGCTTACGTATTGTTTAGAGTAGATAAACATGTATCTGATGGCTCAAGGCTTCTCAGAATCACCCTTACTAAGTAAATTTTCCACAGCATTAAACAAACTTCTTCATAACAATTTAAAATGAAAAAATTCTTTTGTTACAAAACTCCAGTGGAACTCTACAATAAAATTCAAGGTAGAAATAAGTTCTGTCTGAAACACGACTCTTTGATATTTTTACAACATTAAGCTGAGAAGACAGATTTTCACCTGAATTTGGAAGCTGGTCATTGGAAAGTTGTTGCACAGTTGAGTTAATAAACATTCATTCTGATACTAGTTTCAGTCAGAGAAGCCCTACTTCTATATATTAAATAAAATGTTAAAATAAAGTCTATATATTAAATAAAGTGTTTGAAAAGAAAAAAAAAATCATAGAATTATACCATAGAATGGCTTGAGTTGGAAGGGGCCTTAGAGTTCCATCCCATTGCCACAGGCAAGGATGACGCCCACTAGATGAGGTTACCGAAGGCCTCCTCCAACCTGGTCTTGAACGCCTCCAGGAATGGGGCATCCAAAGCCTCTCTGAGCAACATGTTCCAGTGCCTCACCACCCTCTGAGTGAAGAATGAGGTCACCCCAAAGCCTTCTCTTCTTCAGGATGAACATGCCCAAGTCTCTCAGCCTTTCTTCATAGGAGAGGTGTTCAGTTTCCTCTCCTCCCCCTCCCTCTCCCCCTCCCCCTCCCCCTCCCCCTCCCCCTCTCCCTCTCCCTCTCCCTCTCCCTCTCCCTCTCCCTCTCCCTCTCCCTCTCCCTCTCCCTCTCCCTCTCCCTCTCCCTCTCCCTCTCCCTCTCCTTCTCTTTCTGTTTCAAGGAGACCTTAAAAACACAAATCACCTATTTTTAAATCTGTACTCTTTATGGGTCCATATGTAGACCCATAAAGACTCCGATGACAAACAGTACCTCATCATCATTCATCACAATTAGCAGCTGACCAGGGAAACCTGCAGATTCATGTCTGCAAATGTTGCTAAACTACTTCCTGGAATTAAAACTTGTTCTCCAAGATATATGTATTGTCAATGATCTCAGAGAATGAAATGTTGGGAAAGATCTAAGACATGTTACCAACTATAATTGGAAAATATATAGTTATATACCTATCTTCAAAAAGTTTTAATAGTTACTTGTTTAAAGAGGTCCAAAAAAGCTCACATAGTATTATAAATTTGGAAATCTTTATTCTGCTTCTTAGAAGAGAAACTTCTAAGTTCAACATGGTTGACTCATGATTACTACAAAAGTCTGTATGCGAGCTGAAAGTGTTCACATTATTAAAGTCTTCTGCCACATAGTTTAGCTTAATTTTCAGTAATTTATTAACTACTCCTGAAAAATGAGATGGCTGTAGTCGCACTACAAATATTTCACTAATAAAACCTTATAAGATTTAAAAGACTATGCAACTTACTAGGAGAAACAAAACAAAACAATAATGCTATGCAAAATCATTTATTTATTTACTTCATAGCAAATCAATCATCTTAAATAAGAACACTTGAATTAGTTTCTATGGGTTTCTTAAATCTGTGGTAGATTTCATGTGAAAAGAACACGCTCACATGAGATACGCTGCTTTGAATTATATAGGAAAAAAATGCATTGATCTCATGAGCTAAGATTTTTATTGTGCTTTTGCTAAAGTAAGCTGTAGCTTACTAATAAAATAGAATTACACCTAAGTTGAACACTAATGTGCTAATAATAAGATTTTTGTCTTTTGTCTCTCACCAATCACGTCTCTGTTTTCCTTTCCATAGTTTCCAGGAAGATCTGCTCTATGATCTTGTCAGGCACAGAGGTGAGAAACTACCTTGTAGTTCACCAGATTTTCTTTTCCCCCTTTTCAAAATGAGAGATATGTTTGTCCTTTTCCAGACATTGGGAGTTGGAGTTAGACTGGTGAAGTCACTCCCTGCCATGCCTGAGAGAAAGACTCCGGGGTGACACACCCGAAATAGTGATAAAGCCCTGCCCTGTAACTGTTGGGCAGAGAGAAGGGACCTGAGAAATGGAGAGGAATGGAAACAGGTCCTTGCTCAATGTCACAGGTGAGCTCCCTTCCTACCCATCCCACCTCCCGAGGTTCACTTACACAATAGGCTTGAGGCTCTGGAGCTCAAGGGGTAGGGTGATGAGGATGTGGGGCAAAATCCACACAGGAAGCTGTCTAAAGCAAAGAAGTTGACTCCATGCTTCAAGACTTCCTCCACCAAGAAGGAAAGAAGGATAATGGTCATAGGTGACTACCTTGTAAGGGAAACAGAGGGTCCCATATGTTGGCCAGACCCTACCCATAGGGAAGTCTGCTGCTTACCTGGGGCCTGTGTCATGAATATCACCAGGAAACTTCCTAACCTTGTTTGCCCCTCTGATTATAACCCTTTTGTGATAATTCAGGCTGGTAGCAAAGAAATTGCTGAGAGAAGACTGAAGGTTATCAAAAGGGACTTCAGGGGATTGGGACAGTTACTGGATGGAGTGGGTGCACAGGTGGTGTTTCCCTCTATCCCTTCAGTCATGGGGAGGGATACTGAGTGGACCTGGAAGGCCAAGAGGATAAATACATGGCTGAGAGTCTGGTGCCATTGCAGGAATGTTGGGGATTTTAATCATGGGGATGTTTACTCAGCATATGGCATGTTGGTTGCAGATGGGTCCCACCTGTCTCAAAGGGAGAAATGGACTCTAGCCCAGGAGCTGGAAGGGTTCATTGAGAGGGCTTTAAATGAATTATGAAGGGGGATGGGGAGGAAATGAGGCTCAGTAGAGTTGTGCCTGGGGGAGCAGTCCCAGGGTTGGGGGTGAGGGCAATGGCGCAACTGAAGTGCATCTACACCAATGAATGCAGCATGGGCAACAAAAAGGAAGAGCAGGAAACCATTGAGCAACAGGCAAACTACGACCTACTTGCCATCACTAAAATATGGTGGGATGACTCCCATGACTGGAGTGCTGCAATGGATGGCTATGAGATCTTCAGAAAGATCTGGAAACTAAGGAGGAGTGGGCAGCATGGCTCTCTATATTAAAGAGTGTTTCAATGTTGTTGAGATCGGGGTTGGGCATGATAAGATAGAGTCCCTGTGGATAAGGATTGGAGGGATGGCCAACAAGGTGGACACCCTGGTGAGAGTCTGTTATAGACTGCCAAACCAGGATGAAGAGATGGATGAGACATTCTATAAGCAGCTGGCAGAAGTTGTGTAATCACCAGCGCTTGTTCTCATGGGGGACTTTAACTTCTCTGACATGCTGGAAAAAAAAAATACAGCCTGAAGGAAGCAGTCTAGAGGGTTCCTGAAGTATGAAGTATGTGGAAGACAGCTTCCTGACTCAGCTGGTTAGTAAGCTTACAAGATGGGGTGCCCTGCTAGACCTGCTGTTCACAAACTGAGAAGGACTGGTGAGAGATGTGGTGGTTGGGAACTGTCTTGGGCAGAGTGTAAAACCGCATCCTTGGAGTTTCAGAGGGCTGACTTTGAATTGTTCAGAACACTGACAAGGAGGGTCCCTTGGGGGTCTTTCCTGAAGGGCAGAGGGGTCTAGGAACGCTGAATGCTCCTCAAGAAGGAAGTCTTAAAGGTGCAGGAGCAGTCTGTTCCCATGTGCAATAAGATGAGCCATCAGGGAACACCAGCATGACTGAACAGGGAACTTTTGCTCAGTGTCCAGGAGGAAAAGAGAGTTTACATCTGGTGAAAGAAGGGGTAGGCAACTTGGAGGGTACAAGGAAGTTGCCAGCAGATGCAGAGATAAAATCAGGAAGGCCAAAGCCCACTGTGAGCTCAACCTGACCACATTGGTTAAGGATAACAAAAAATGTTTTTAGAAATATATTAATGGTAAGAGGAGGGCCAAGAAGAATCTCCATTCTTTACTGGATGCAAGGGGGAAACACAACTACTGAGGATAAGTAAAAGGCTGAGGTTCTTAATGCCTTATTTACTTCTGTCTTCAGTAGTCAGACCACTTATCTTCGGGGTACTCAGACTCCTGACCTGGAAGTCTGGGACAAAGAGCAGAAGAAACACCCCACAGTTCAGGTGGAAAGAGTTAGAGGCCATCTGCTCCACCTGGACTGCCACAAGTCCAGGGGGCCAGATGGGATCCACACGAGGGTGCTGAGGGCGTTGGCGGTTGTGATTGCTGACTTTCCACTTTCCATCATCTACCAGCAGTCATGGTCATCTGGAGAGGTCCCAGATGACTGGAGACTTGCTAATGTGACACCCATCTATAAGAAGGGTCATAAGGAGGGCCTGGGGAACTACAGACCTGTCAGCTTGACCTTGGTGCCAGGAAAGGTGATGGAACAGGTCATCTTGAATGCAATCATGCAGCATATGCAGGACAAACAGAGGATCAGGCCCTGTCAGCATGGGTTCATGTCCGACCAATCTCATCTCCTTCTATGTCCGGGTGACCCACCTGGTGAATGAGGGAAAGGCTGTTGACGTAGTGTACCTAGACTTCAGCATGGTCTTTGACACAGTCTCCCATAGTGTTCTCTTGGAGAAGCTGACAGTCTGTGTCTTGGACAGGTACAGTCCTTGCTGAGGTAAAAACTGGCTGGATGGCTGAGCCCAGAGAATAGTGTTGAACATAGTGAAATCATAAGTGGTCTTCTCCAGGGGTAGGTGTTGGGGCCCATCCTCTTTAATATCTTGTTTTGGATGAGGGAATTGAGTACACCCTCAGTAAGTTTGCAAAAGACACAAAGTTGGAGGGGAGTGTTGATCTGCCAGAAGACAAGAAGGCCCTGCAAGGGATCTGTACAGGATGGGTGGATGAGCAGAGGCCAATGGGATGAGGCTGAACATGGCTAAGTGGAGGTTCCTGCACTTTGGCCATGAAAACCCTATGTAGAGCTACAGGCTTGGGGAAGAGTGGCTCGAAAGCTGTGCAGAGGAAAAAGATCTGGGGGTGCTGATTGATGTTCCCCTGAATATGAATGAGCAGTGTGTCCAGGTGGCCAAGAATCCTGGCATGTATCAGGAATAGTGTAGTCAGCAGGACCAGGGAGGTGATTGTCCCCTTGTATTCTGCTCTGGTGAGGCCACACCTCGAGTACTGTGTTCAGTTTTGGGCTCTTCATTATAAGAAAGACATTAAAGCCCTAGGGTGTCTGAGAAGGGCTATGAAGCTGGTGAAGGGCCTGGAGCACAAGTCCTGTGAAGAATGGCTGAGGAAACTGGGGTTGTTTAGTCTGGAGAAGAGGACACTCAGGGAAGACCTTATTGGTCTCTAGAACTGCCTGAAAGGAAGTTGTGTGGAGCTGGAGGTCAGCCTCTTCTCACAGATAAGTACTGATAGGACAAGAGGGAATGGCCTCAAGTTGTGCCAGGGGAGGTTTACTCTGGAAATTAGTAGACATTTATTCTCAGAAAGAGTAGTCAGGCATTGGAACGGGTTGCCCAGGGAAGTGGTGGAGTCACTGTCCCGGGGAGTGTTTTAGTAAACATGGACTTGGTGCTTAGGAACATGGTTCAGTGGGTGACATTGGTAGTAGAGTGATGGTTGGGCCAGATGATCTTTGAGGTCTTTTCCAACCTCAATAATTCTGTGAACTTCATTCAGCAGTTCCCTTAGGACCTGCAGATGCCTCTCATCACGTCCCACAGACTTGTTCACATTCAGGTTCTCTAGGCAGACACAGGGGAAGACAGAGATTCTTAATCACAGGAACACTGAATACAAAGACACCAAGCATTCAAGTTGTTAAATATTAGCCAGCTTTAAGTTGTTTTCAACATTTGGATAAAACAATGAATCACATATAAAAGCTTGAATCACAGAACCTTAAAGTCGTAGGCTATGAGCTATGTGACATATACTTACTCAAGCTAAAACCTTCTAGCAGATTAACCGTGAAGGTATTTTCATTTAGATAAGATGTTTTGAACAGTACATTTCAAACACTAATAAGTTGGAACTAATGAATAAATCACACAATGTTTCACTGAGACCAGGTCAGACTACCAAAGACATTATAAATTTTAGTAAAGTAAAACTAGCATGAAATATACAGTTGCCAGATACAATCTTAACTAATAGCTGTTTTGGAAGAAAATAATTGCAGTCTCATAGTCTTTCATCTTCCAAGTCTTTGGGGGGCAGGTGGGGTGTAATCATATGAGGGAGAGAGGGGGTTATTACGGTAATGTCCTTCAAACTATGGGTGTTACTTAAGACAGTTACAAATATATACATTCCAATAAATATACACTTTACAACCATTTCCCACATAAAATGATTTCTGGAGTCAGCTCTATAGTGCCTGTAAAAACTGTGAGCTAAGATGAAATTAGCAGTGTGGAATCATCTCAGGAAAATTTAGAAATACTTCATTGTTGCCAATAACTTTAATTTGATTTCTTTGATATACAGTGAAAATATTGAGCCTACTTAAGGTCTTTTCTTTTAAGTAGAAAAGCATACAACACAGAATAAATTGCATAATCTTAGTTTAAGTTACAATAATGCTGAAAACATTTAAGCTGAGAATGCACATGAAAAATGTTTTTATGTTTCACACAGACATTAAAATAAGAATGGTTTCTTTATAGGCTACATTTTCTTAGTACAATAAATGTTTGGGATTGTTCTCTGACACTGAGGTTAGCTTGAATACATTGACTTACACTCATGCCATTACATTCATTTACCCTGTGAATTCACTGACTTGTCCTATCTCCCAAATAATTCAAGAACTCTTTGGGAAAGTTATAACTGATCAGGATAAAAAGGAGGCAGAGTATAGTCAAACAAATGTGTACAATAGAGAAAGAAGGGAAAAAAAATAAATCTTCCATTATTGTAAATATATACAGAAGACATGTTTCAAAACAATAGACATTAGAGAATGTCTATTATATACTGAATGTCTATTATATACATATACTGTAGTAAGTTTGTTTCAGTGCTTTAGGTAACAATATCTACCCAGAGAAGTACACAATCTACTGTTGTGAAAATTATTTTCCTGTTATTAAGACATATCTGTGAGATTATTTTATTTCTAAAAGGTTCTCCATATACTGAGTGGGATACTTAAATTTTATGTTGAGCTTTATCAAATAAGGTTCCCTTCTCAACCTGCAGTATATATGGCTCTGCCCAGAGTCTACACTAAGACAGAGTGGGAAGGGAAGGGAAGGGAAGGGAAGGGAAGGGAAGGGAAGGGAAGGGAAGGGAAGGGAAGGGAAGGGAAGGGAAGGGAAGGGAAGGGAAGGGAAGGGAAGGGAAGGGAAGGGAAGGGAAGGGAAGGGAAGGGAAGGGAAGGGAAGGGAAGGGAAGGGAAGGGAAGGGACTACAACTGGATTTAAGAAGGAGTCCATATTTACTTTTACTTTTTCCTCATCAACTCCATCATCAGTGATACCTGAAGTTAAAAATATCTTCTGATTGTCCATTAGTCCCACTATATCTAGTAAGAAGGAAAAAAAAATCAAGATAAAGCATGTCTAGTAGATATCATCAACAGGATGTTTCATCATATGTCCTAGATAACTTATTCCATGCCCCGCTGTTTATTTAGAATGATCTCACTGTCTAAATAGTATATTAAAGTAATATGATTTAATTACTTTATAGCTTTTATATATTTATTCATTCATGTATGTACTTTTACTTTTATTAATATCGTTATAAAAGGAGCTACAACTATTTTCATGGTGGTTTTTTAGTTCCAGTTGACTTTCTTCAGACTGCATCAGACCTGTGCACAAGTAAATGAATATCTTCTTTTCTTGCAGCTAAAGCAAGCCTACTGCAGCAAAAATAGCTAGATTAATTGGTAATGAGTTTAATTCCTTTAATCCCAATTCTCAGACCTAGATTTATTATCATTAATATTTATTTATCTAAACAGATTGGCTTTAGGGCTTTTCATATCCAGGGTAGTGCTTCTGTTTCCTTGTTATGATATTGTCAGAGAACACACCTGAATTCTCCTACAGCAGTCCTGCTACCTATCCAGACTAAAAAGCCAAAATTTGTTTATCACAGAGAATTCTTTACAAAATTTTTTAAAATATTGTTTTAATTTTTGTACAAAGAACAAAGTAAAAATGGAAATATAATATTCCAGAGATATAACATGAAAACAATAACCTCAAAATTAGAGATTTTCTTGTAAAATGTACTCCAGTCTTAGTTTTGAAATTAGCTGAGACTGAGCTTCTCAGAGGAATATTCTTCAGAGCAGACTTTGTCAAGATTTTTAGTTAATACATTTTCCTCTGCTGGTTAATACATTGAACATTTTTAGCTCAAACACAGGTAATTAAGATAATTAGTATCATGCTTATGATCTGATAACTCAGAGGTAATGCAAGAAGCTAGCATGAGTAATGAAAGGGCAAGCAGTAATAACCTAATGATGACATTTATTATCTACACCATCATCCCATATACTGAAAATTTCAAAAGCCACTTTGCTGACAGATTTGTCCTGGCCTATATTCCTTCTTTTGCTGCCCTGATGTAAGCTATATGTTAATGGAAGTGAATAGCAACATGGTGTGGTTAATCCAGAGAAATCCATGAGCAGACATACAAAAAGGTTTTGAAACAGATAATTTCAGAACATCTCATTTTTACCAGTAACTATTTTGCCAGAAGAAACTTTATAGCCTTGAGTTAGCACAGTGCTGCTGAGAGCACAAGCATCCCTATGTTATCAGTCATAAGAATTATTTCCTTGGAAATGGATTCACTACTTCCAAACACATAGAAGTTCACCTCCAGTTCTATTTCAATCTACTGTTCAAAACAGTCTGAAATTGAGATTCCAATTGTCTCCACAGACAATTGACAGAATAAATAAATAAATAAAAATTGAGCCTTTAAACATTGAGATCTTGAAGTCACAAATACACAGCAGACAAATGGTTGTTGAAAATACAAAATACATCATAGAATCATAGAATCATAGAATATCCTGAGTTGGAAGGGACCCTTAAGGATCATCAAGTCCAACTCTTGACACCGCACAGGTCTACCCAAAAGTTCAGACCATGTGACTAAGTGCACAGTCCAATCTCTTCTTAAATTCAGACAGGCTCGGTGCAGTGACCACTTCCCTGGGGAGCCTGTTCCAGTGTGCAACCACCCTCTCTTTGAAGAACCCCCTCCTGATGTCAAGCCTAAATTTCCCCTGCCTCAGCTTAACCCCGTTCCCGCTGGTCCTGTCACTGGTGTTAATGGAGAAAAGGTCTCCTGCCTCTCGACACCCCCTTACGAGGAAGTTGTAGACTGTGATGAGGTCTCCCCTCAGCCTCCTCTTCTCCAGGCTGAACAGGCCCAGTGACCTCAGCCGTTCTTTGTACGTCTTCCCCTCCAGGCCTTTCACCATCTTCGTAGCCCTCCTCTGGACACTCTCCAACAGTTTCATGTCCTTTTTATACTGTGGTGCCCAGAACTGCACACAGTACTCGAGGTGAGGCCGCACCAGCGCAGAGTAGAGCGGGACAATCACCTCCCTTGACCTACTAGTGATGCCGTGCCTGATGCACCCCAGGACACGGTTGGCCCTCCTGGCTGCCAGGGCACACTGCTGGCTCATATTCAACTTGCTGTCTACCACGACCCCCAGATCCCTCTCTTCTAGGCTGCTCTCCAGCGTCTCATCGCCCAGTCTGTACGTGCAGCCAGGGTTTCCCTGTCCCAGGTGCAGGACCCGGCACTTGCTCTTATTGAACTTCATGCGGTTGGTGATCGCCCAGCTCTCCAACCTATCCAGATCCCTCTGCAAGGCCTTTCCACCCTCATTCGAGTCCACAACTCCTCCAAGTTTGGTGTCATCAGCAAACTTGCTCAAAATACCTTCTATTCCTACATCCAGATCGTTTATAAAAATATTGAAAAGTACCGGCCCTAAAATGGAGCCTTGAGGGACCCCACTGGTGACCGCCCGCCAGCCTGACGCAGCCCCATTTACCATAACCCTTTGGGCCCTGCCCGTTAGCCAATTGCTCACCCATCGTATGATGTTTTTATTTAGCTGTATGGTGGACATTTTGTCCAGTAGGATCCTATGGGAAACCGTGTCAAAAGCCTTGCTGAAGTCCAAAAAAATCACATCAGCTGGTTTCCCTTGGTCCACCATACGGGTGATCTTATCATAAAAGGAAATCAGGTTAGTTAGGCAGGACCTACCCTTCACAAATCCATGCTGGCTGGGACCAATGACTGCTTTGTCCCCCAGGTGCGCCTCAATAAGTTCGAGAACCATCTTCTCCATGATTTTACCAGGCACTGACGTGAGACTGACAGGCCTGTAATTGCTAGGGTCTTCTTTCTGACCCTTCTTGAAAATTGGCACAACATTTGCCAGCTTCCAGTCTACTGGGACCTCTCCAAATTCCCAGGATCGTTGAAAAATAATTGAGAGAGGTTCCGTGATGACGTCCGCCAGCTCTTTCAGCACCCGGGGATGAATCCCATCCGGACCCATGGACTTGTAGGGATCCAGGTGGAGTAGCAAATCCCGCACACGTTCAGGGTCGGTTGGGAGTTTGTCATCCCCACCGTCCCGGGCCTCCAGCTCAGGGCACCCCAGGTCCTGAAGCCCATCATCGGCATTGAAGACAGAGGCAAAGAAGGCGTTAAGCGTCTCTGCTTTGCCTATGTCATTGTCTGTGAGGAGACCTTCCCTATCAAGGAGCGGCCCTATGTATTCTTTAGTTCTCTTTTTTCCGTTCACATATCTAAAAAAACCCTTTTTATTTTCTCTCACAGACACAGCCAGCTTCAACTCTAGGTGTGCTTTGGCCACTCGAACTTTCTCCCTACAAACACGAACAGCATCCCTGTATTCTTTCCATGACACCTGGCCTTCCTTCCAGAAGCGAAACACTCTCTGTTTCCGCCTAATCTCCATTAGAATGTTCCTGGTCAGCCACGCCGGCCTCCTGCCCCGCCTGCCTGACTTGCGATATTTAGGAATTGCCTGATCTTGTGCTTCTAGGAGGCATCTCTTAAAGAATGACCAGCACTGGTGGACATCGAGGCCTTCAAGAGCAGTTTCCCAGGGGACCTTGCTGACTAGTTCCCTGAGCAGCCTGAAGTCCGCTTTCCCCATATCTAGGGATGAGGTTTTGGTGGCACTTTTCCTTCTGTCACCGTAAATTTTGAACTCAACCACTTCATGGTCACTATGACCAAGGCGGCCACCAATCACCACATCTCCCACCAGACCCTCTCTGTTTTCTAGCAACAGGTCTAGGAGGGCACCTTTCCTAGTTGGCTCCGTTAGCACCTGCACCAAGAAGTTATCATCTAGGTGCTTCATGAACCTCCTGGACTTGCTCGTGTCAGCCGTGTGGCACTCCCAGTTAACGTCCGGCAAGTTGAAGTCCCCCATAAGGACAAGGGGAGTTAATCTCGAGGCCTCTCTTAGTTCTGTAAAGAATAATTTATCAGTTTTGCTAAACAAATTCTTGAGGTAAAAATCTGTACTGAAGTATATGTATCATATGAACTGAATAGATCATAGTTCAGTAAACTATGTCATATATCATATGAAGCACGAGGCCTTTTAGATAGGACCACCATCTCCATTTTACTAGTGAAACCACTCAAGCACAAAGGAAATGGAAGACTGTCACTGACAAAATGAGCCTTCTCTGAAAATAAATTCACAAGTATACTTACTATATGAACCTGTTTATGAAAAAGCAGAGAATAAAGAAAGAATAAAAGAAAGCAAAATACCAAAAGTCAGATATGGAAACTGCAACTCACTTTGCTGTAAGAAAGGAAATAGCAAATATTCAAATTTTCCAGAAGATATTTTTTAAGCATTTTCTAGTTTAAACTTCACTTTTTTTCTTTTCCTTTTTTTTTTTTTTTTTCCTAATACATTTCAATTTCAGAGAATAAAATATGGAAAAATGTTTTATAGTTCTATAGAGCTGCAATTTATGCAATTATGATATTTATAAGCATAATTACAAAAAGGGAGCCATAAATGGGAAACTGAAAATTCAGAATTGGAAAACAAAATAAACAACCTTCAATAGGAGATTTAATTATAAAAACAGGACTATTAAAATAAGTCTAGTACTTATTTACTAGACTAGTACTTATCTAGTACTAAGTCTACTTATTATTACTATATAATTATTATATACTTATCTAGACTAGTCCACTACTAGATTAGTACATATTTACTAGTCTAGTACACTTTCTTACATTTTAAACAACAAAATAATTTCATTAATCCTACTGAGAAAAATAATTGAAGTTTATTGTCAGTGTTGCCCACATAATTAGAAAGGTTTAATCATATTTACTGCATAGTAAGACACGTAAAGATATTTGCAGGAAAGTACGTCTTCACAACTTCAGAAAGACTGCCTATTAGAATAACTTCTCAAAAGTTATCAATTTTATAAAAATTAACATTTCATTGAAAAATATTAACAATCTATTAGAGGAAATAAGATTATTAGAAAATATTAGAAATAAGTTTTCCAAACAGTTTATTCTAAAGGATAATGTAAAGATTTTTGTTTCCATTTTCTTTTCTTAATAACTTGACTTAGCAATAACTTGTTAATTTCTCCTTGAATCATTTTTCAGTATTTTTGTTTTCATTGACTACTCAATTTTGGTCAACCATGCTCAAAATAAGAAATAAAGAATTCTCATTATAACATACATGGTTAAAAAAATAGGCACAGCTTTAGCAGTGTAGATCCTGTGTGAAAACATTATCTGTATGGGAAACTGGAAAGAATTAAAATTATGAAAGCAATTGAGAGCAATTATAAGAAAGTACAAAGTATGTGAGCATTATTTTGAAGTTCAGAAACAAAATATGTATGTTGATGTACATATTTTTATAAATCTTTGTAAATCAGAGTGCAAATGAAGCATATAAAGCATACAAAATAGATTATTCTTAATTTCAGCCTAAAAAAACCATTTCCAATTACGCTTGTTTCAAATAGTATTTTTAAAATAAAATTTCAACAAAAAATGCAACGCTGAAAGTGCTTTTATTTGAAAAAATCTTTTTGTTCCCTTAAAAGTTGCACTGTTTCCTGAAATTGTACTGGAAAACTTGAAAAGAAAACTAACTGCAGGATTGAGTTCTACATTTTGCTGGGCCAAATCTTGATCTTATGGAATGCTGAGCTTGCTGTCACTGATCCAACAAAATAATTAGGCCCAGAAATTACAACCATGGGTTAGCCTCAAGGATGAGAGGGATGTTTCATTGGATTCAGCTGGACAGTTACAGTGTTTGAGTCCAAAACTACTTGTTCTGCTGGAAAGAGTCCAGAGCACTTAGCATATTGTTAGATAGACACTTAAATGAGCCACAGATTGATCTTGTCCTCAGGTTTAGGGCTGTGCAACTCATTTATTAGCATAGGCTGAAGTGGTGGCAGATAATTACAGAGAAGTTACTGCAATGAACTCTGTACATTGCATGTGTGACAAGACACAAGGAGGAGCAGGATTCCCAAAGTCTGTTGGCAGAGACCTGGCATAGAGGTAGTTAGGCCAGAAAATGTCAGACCACACCCTTCTCAGTGAGAAAAGCACATCCATACAAAAGTATTTCAGCTGTGCTGAAAGAAGTATTAAGTACCATCTGTTGCTTACCTAGCAGAGAAAGTAAAGATTAAACAATTTCTTTCTTATGATTTTATATGTATCTTGTATTCAATTTCTCATTCTCTCTAAGAAATATACAGCATGTACATTCTCAATTGCTAACGATACTTTATTTATTTAATCAGGAAGTAGAGTAAGAATGACAGGGAATAATTAAAATAGCTCAGAATTTAAATGGTAAATGGACAAGCTAGTGATGAACTATATCTGATTCAGACTTCAAGAGTTTGCAAAGACATATATCATAGAATAGAATCATAGAGTGGCTTGGGTTGAAAGGGACCTTAAAGATTACCTAGTTCCAACTTCCCCACCATGGGCAGGGATGTTTTACAGAATAATTTTTTTTCATTACGTTCTATAGTTCTATTCACACTTCTTTGGGTATTTGAAAAGAATTGCATTTTTTCACATCTCTTCATTGATGCATTTTCTACTCTCGTAATTACTCTCAAGATCTTTTCTTGAGCTTCTGTGGTGGTTTTACTCAGGTGGGCAGCCGAGCTCCACCACAACCCCTCTCTCACTTCCCCTCTCCTCAAAGAGGAAGGGAGAGAAAATACAACACAGAGAACTCGAGGTTTGGGATGAGAAAGGTTTAATTAAAGGGGAAGGGAATGGGGAAAAAAAAGAAACCACAGAAAGAGTAAGTCTGCGTGGAAGCACAGAGAGAAGGGAAAAGAATATTCTCTACTTCCCATCAACGAGCGGTGTTCGGCCATGTCCTGGGAAACAGGGCCTCAAACGCGTAGTGGTTGTTCAGGAGGAACAGCCCCCTCCCCCACGAGAACCCCCCTTTTTATTTCTGAGTGTGACATCAGGTGTTATGGAATATCCCTTTGGTTGGTTTAGGTCAGCTGCCCTGGCGATGTCCCCTCCCCATCACTTGCCCACCCCCAGCCTGCTGGCTCTTGGGGGCTTGGAAGGAGTCCTGATGCTGTGCCAGCACTATGCAGCAATA
The DNA here is from genome assembly GCF_009819795.1 of Aythya fuligula. Lineage (NCBI taxonomy): Eukaryota > Metazoa > Chordata > Aves > Anseriformes > Anatidae > Aythya > Aythya fuligula. Next base: position 51,027,389 of record NC_045559.1, on the reverse strand, counting down.
GACACAACCAGTGCTGTTCCAGCTATGAGTGCAGAGCACAGCACTGTGTGGGCTGCTGCAGGGAAAAGGTGACTCCAGCTCAGACAGACCCAACACAGCTTCTTTTAGTATTTCAAAATAACCTTTTCTTGAGATGGATTGAGCACTTCTTCAAATTGTGCTCCAGATAATGTAACATCACAGATAATCCCTCATACTTCGTAAGCATTCGTTTGGGTAGCTCTGTGTGGAACCAGGAGTTGGGCTTGATGATCCTTACGGGTCCCTTCCAACTCAGGATACGCTATGTTTCTATTATTTTATGATATTCATAAAAATACATAGGGACTAATAAAACAACTAGAAACACTCCTGCTGAAATCATTAATATAAGGACAAAATTTTAAAGGTATCCAAGTGTCAGGGACACACTAATTCTATGTGCTTTGATAAAATCACATCTTTTGATCCACAGTTTCTTTCCTGGTTAGACTATGCTGAACATTGTGACAAATGTAATCTATCTAGAAAAAAAACTTATTTCATAGAAAATAATGCAAAAAATGAGATATCAAAACTATTTGAAACAGGATACCAACACAAAATTTAAACAAATATGCATTTAAGATTTTTTTTTTGTATTTATATTTTTATATTACATATATTTATTATGTTTTTAATAAAAGTAGAGGTCAAGGGAAAATGTTATTTGAACAAAAATGACACTTTGATTGAAATGTAGCACTAAAAATCTTGAGAGGTCCAGTATCCAAATAAAACAAAGAAGCAAGCAAACAAGCAAAGACACACACACACACACTTCACACAAATTTCTAAAATAGTCACTTAAGGCAAGCTGTTATTTTACTTATCTGGCTAAACATAGTATTTAACAGTGGAAGACCATAAATTTTAGAAATTATGAACATCACCAGATACAAACCGTACAAGTGAATCCAAATCCAAAATCCAAATCCAAATCCAAATCCAAATCCAAAAATGCTTATTAGTACTTACTTTAGTTTTAGCATGATTTTATAAAAATAAAAATGGACCACTAGGATGCAGATTTACTGTGTTGTTATGCATGAGGAAATAGAGAATTTTACGTGCTTTGATTCCTCAATCAAGGACTTATAAATCATCACACTGTAACTACTTAAAGTAGTAGTAGGGACAGTGGTAACAAGGAAAGGGGAAGGATCTAAAAAGTGTTAAGGTTGTTGTGTTTATGGCCATCTCATTAATTCTACTCAATATTATGCCTATGGTATAAGGCGTATGATGTTACTATGAATATTTTGTCCCTTCCACCTTTCAAGTTTTCTTCTCCCTTTACACAGAAGTTGAAGAATATCCTTCCTTACTTGCCTCTTTTTTTTTTTTTTTTTGCCTTTATTTCTTTTTCCTTCTTTTCCTCCTTTTTCCATATCTTATTTGAGTATATTATCCATTATACAAGATTAACTAAATACGTTTTGACCTAAGCTATTCAACTGTCTTATGTATTTGTCTTTCAATATCCAACTGTATCTCATTACAGCACAAATTATTGGGTTTTACAAGCACAAAAGAGTGTTGAACCATTAGGTCAATGTTCCCACAGATGCAGAACATTAGGTTACTGTTTCAAAAAAACATTGCCTACCATTCGGTAGTCTCAGACAGTTGTGTGTACATAAATTGGTAACCAGTGTTTTACACGGTTTACAAAAGTAATCAAAATTGCTCATTCAGTCCATTTCCTGGCAACTACAGTGATTCAATAGTGGATTGTCATTAGTAGATTGTTCATTAGTAGTTTATCTATTCAAACAAAATATCACTACAAAATCTAATCCAGTTATGTTTTGAAATCCATGAAGTGTGCACAGTAGCTTTTTATTATTTTGGTAATATTTTTCTAAGAAATTCTTCACTGAGAAAAAGAAATTCAATGCTCAGAAGATGAAAAGAATAATCAAAAAAAAAAAAATCAGAAGCTCAGGTATTGTAAGACCTGTTGTGATATACGTTTTCTACAGGATTGTTCTATATTCTGTTTTTGTTTTTTTTTTTTTTTGTTTTTTGTTTGTTTTTCAGATCTAATTTTAAAAATGATAACAGAACATTAACTGCATAGAGACAGACTGTTCTACAATTTATTCAATACTATTATCAGGAAATATTCCTTTAAATATATCAAGATCTCTTTTCCCTTTCTCAAGTGATAGTTCAATTTCATATGTGATTCCAGTACTCTGTGTTCTATGACTACCCAAAACTATCCCTGTGCCCTCATACCTCCAATCTTCAAATAGTCAGGAAGTTATTATATATAATAATTATTAAGTTTGAGTGGGGTGACTGTGGCTACTTCAAACATCCAGTTGAAAGTAAAAAAGTTCATATAATTGTATTCTGCATTTATGAAGTTCATAATATCAACATATATCTATGCACCTCAAAAACAAACAAATAAACATGGTCATAACATTTTATTTAAGATATTTTCTCCTTTCAGTGTACTCCATCTTACAAATGTATTATTCTCTAAATCTGTTTCTGGACATAGTTTCCTACTGTAGGCAAAGATACAAAAAAATGACTCAACCGACAAATCAGATTTTCCGTATACACTCTTACATAATGCAACAAAAATTGTTGAAGTTTTTAATCTCCAAATTTAAAACCTTGTTAATAGGATTTCATTTTAGATCTTTGCTGAATGTCATGTGACTAGAAGGATCTTCTAAAAGTCTTTTCTTTACAGCCTTTGAACCACATATGCCCAACATGACTATTTAAAATCTTAATAGAGCACAAACACTGTTGCTGTAGCACATTCATCAGACTGGATATTAGGAAAATGTTCTTCACTGAGAGGGTGCTCGGGCACTGGAACAGGCCCACCAGAGATATGGTCATATGCCAGCCTCTTGGAGTTCACGAAGAGTTTAGACAACACTCTCAGGCATGTGGTTTAATTTTTAGGTAGCCCTCTGTGGAGCCAGGACTCATAGTCAATGATCTTTGTGTGTCCCTTCCAACTCAGGATGTTGTATGATTCTGTGATTCAGAAAGAATCAGGTCCGAAGACCTGTCTGAGTTGAACCATCATCAGTTCTCGAGGGGAACAACGTTTCCATGCAACATTCTCCCATTCTCCCTTTTTTTCTTTTACAACCTTCTTACTATTTTTCTTTCCACCCTGCCTCCCTCTGTATTTCAGTCTTTTTTTTTTTTTTTTTTTTTTTTCCCAGTTAAATCACAGCCTTCATAGATCTTCTTTAATTCACTGAAACTGATGATTTGTACATCTTTATATATGTAAGTTACAAGCACCAAACTCATTACATTTAAGTGTCGGAAGTTAAGCTTCAATGAATAAAACAGGCCAAGCACAATGGCTGATCTTAAACTAAACTGGTTAAACACTTCAAAACAGAGTGCATTATGCTTTTTGTGAAGCACTGTTCCTTGCAGGACTCCAGACTATGTTCATGCACTTCCTGAGAGAACACTAACAGACCTATGTGTTTTATTTTTTTTTTCCCATTTATTTTTTTTAAGATACTGCAAGAGCAACAAATTTTAAAATATTTCAACCTGTTCTGAAACTGCAAAAGCTAGATTGACACATACAGACTTTAAATGAAAGGATAGTGTAACAGTCTGGGTGCTCAGAAGGCATGTGTTTAACACTCTGTTCCATTACATTTTCTGTGAGACTTGGCTTGTCTACGTTTCATTCCCACAGCTTCAGAGTTGTACTTTCCATTCTTCCCAGGGGTACTGTTAAAGATTATAAGGCTGGTTGACTTTCTGGCAACTGCAACTCTGTCACAGTGCACAAATAAATAGGGAATGATTGTTCCTATCTCTGATCATTAGAACAAATTTAGTCTATAACTGTCTTGACTATTTTGGAGTTCAAAAGCTATTACCATAGAAACATTTTTAATAACTTCCAAAGTGCACAAAATACACTAGAATTAGGTTAATTCTGTTGTTAGGCACTGCACATAATATGCAACTACCTGGGTCCCCATGGAGACTGCAAATAATGCACATTCTAAATAGGAGCTTAATCACCAGATCAAAGCACCATACCTGCCTATGATTTTTTTTTCCCCTTGTTTACAAAATGCCTTTATTATCTGCAATGTTTCTTTAAAAGGAGATTCTCAGTTTTAAAATGTTAGTGAAAACAATACTGCATACAGAAACCCTTGGCACAGAAACTCTATCCCATATCTGGAAAATATTTATTATGCTTTAGGATTAAATAAAAGGTTCTTATTTTTCTACATTTTATATCCCACTAAATACCAAATCATCATAAGGATATAATCTTTCTGATAAGGTTTTTAGATGTTTATTCTTGGATAAATTCAGAAATGGTTCAATTTCAGTTCATCTTCCGTTTAGCTAAAGTAGGTTTTCTAGATAATTGTGGCTTTTTTGTTTGTTTGTTTTGTATATATATTTATATATACCCATTAGTTTTTCATTTGCATCACTGATATATAAGATCAAGAGTGATTAGTGGAGATCAGTAATATACTGAGAACAATTAACTACATGGTTATATACTATGAGAAAAAAGACAAGAAAAATCCCTTTTACATCGCCTGAAAGCTTGTTTTCTGAAATAACATACTTGCTTAATTTTCAGTCTTCTGTGTGCAAGTGTCTTTATAGCATTTGTATATCAGAAAAACAAAAGGCTCTCTAATAAGAGGTGAAATCAGATTTAATTGAAGCACCTTTAAAGGCTTCCTTCCTCTCAATTTATACAAATGTATATGTAGGATACAACATACTTCTACACTTTTCCCCTCCCTTTCTGTGATTTGTAGAATCCAGTTTCATCCAGTTTCTAGCAATGTGGATTTTCTTTTTTTTTTTTTCTTGTAAAAGTTCTTCTACCAACTACAGAATCAGTTTAGTGAGGAACACAAAATGGCATCTTAAAAATTCTTCATGTACATGAAATGAAATGAAGAATGTCTTCATGACATTCTTGTCATGAAAATTCTTCATGTACGTGAAATGTCTTCATGACAATCCATATGACTAATCTCACATTCAATTTCAGGTAAAATAGCAGAAAAAGTGTAACACGTGGCTGTATCAATAAGTACAGAATATGTGCAGACTGCCTTGTTAAAAATGCTAAATTCTTAGACTAGACTTCAAATATTGAGAGTAACTATATTACTTGCAGGTTATACAATTACACTTAATAAAACCTGAAACTCAAAACTTCATCTTGTAAACATGGCATATTACCTCCTTCCTTAAAAAGAACTGAAGGAACTGTTTGGGTGAACCATATTTTTAATTTTATTTCATGAGCCTCATGATATGTAATACCAATATGAAAAGAGGCTTAAGGGCTTACCTCATCAGTCCTTCTGCTGTGCCAAAGAGTTGACATACATTTTCATACTATTTCACAAAATCACAGAGTGGTTAAGGCTGGAAGGGACCTCTGGAGGTCATCTGGTCTAACCCAACTCAAGCAGGGAAAACTAGAATAGGTAACCCAGGACCATGTCCAGGTCAGTTTTGAAGAGCTTCAAGGATGAAGACTCCATAACCTCTGTGGGCAACCTGTTCCGATGCTCCATCACCCACACAGTGAAGTGCTTCCTGATTTCCATCAAGATAGTCTGCACTGCAAGGTGGGGAAGAGAATATTGCCATGTATACCTCATGGGATCTATAGCTTTTATTTGAAATGTTGGTAGACTGTTTTGATGGTTGAACATACATGAGGAACAGAACCCAGAACTCAAGTTTGAAGTTATGGGATGCGTAAATATTGAATTGCATTTCAATAACTATAATGACATATTTAAATGTTAACACACACACACACACATATATATAAGAATTATTTATGAGAACAGCCCAGCTGCTGAGAAGACAAATTCCACTGTGTATCTCACCAAAGTTCTGCCACATTACATTGTCTACATCAAACTAGTTATTCAAAGAGTAAACCTAGTTTTGAGCTCATGATTTGGAGGGCTGGAAGCAGGAGAGCCACTTGGAAAATGTTCAGTCATCAAAGAGATCGCTTTTACACTGGTTACTTTCTATAAATGATGGTATTCTTTTTTCCTAAATCTGTGCTGAGTTTACTGTCTCAGGCTGAAACTGTATGAAACCATATTTTTTTCTTTTAATGAACTTTATTGAGATTTTCATGAAAATACTGGCCTGACAAGCCATAACAATGCAAAAATTTCCTAAGCTAGTGCACCACCCACTAAGAATATTGCTCTATATCTGAATCAGACATGAGTCAACATCTAAATTGCTTAGAAAGGGATAAGGTAGAGTAACACAAAATAAAACTCATTCTTTTCAGTAACTAGAGAATTAAAGTAATATTTTAGATCACTGACATTTCTTTTTCAGTCTGTTGTGATCTCAAGGACTAGAGGATGCGGGGCAAAAAGTGTTATTTTTGTTTATTTCATATCATCAACCTTTGATAGCCAACACAGTTCCCATCATCAGTCAACAATGACTTTGAGGTTTTGTTGCCTCACCCATAGACCCGGGCAGGTGTAGACTAGAATGTTTGTTCTTACATTTAAAAATACTTCAGAAGATGATATTGGGCAATTACTGACTCTGGCCTGTAGCAGTCCACTCTGCCACCCATCTTGCTCTGACTTCGATGTGGCTGAACTCTGGTTGTGAAGAAGAAACATTGCTGTTTCTTTGATTCAGTTCTAATAATACAGTTTTTGTGCTTTATAAATACTTTAAAAAGAAGAAGAACAACAACAAAACTAAGTTTGATCCAGAAGAGTTCCTGATAGGAAACAGGAACAGGAAATGAAAAAATAGATGTATATTCATAGTATTATTTTTCTACCTTCTCTTCCTTTCTTTCTAGTGGTAAAGCATACTTTACCAGTCAAATGCTGAGTTATATCAGAAGGTGTTACAGTATGAGCTGAATTTTATCTTATTGCTCCCCACAGATAGGGGAACATCATTCCAATACTTCTCCTGGTTAACAAACTTCAATTGCTATGACGTTGCTATGATGTTCAAGAGAAAAGTCAAAATGAAAAAATATTTATTTTACATATATTATATGTTACTGTGTATCTATTAATCAAATATTAATTATTAATTAAATTTTAAAAAATAGTCAAAATAATTTTGATACATATTGCTTTATACAGCTCTTTACCTATTTTATCAGTTCCATCTTTCCTCAGTCTATATACAAGTCAGCTGTTGACATGCATAGTGGAAATATTAAGCAATATTTTCTTTCTTCCTCTGGAAATCAATTTTCTCTCATTTTAGATATACTTAGCATTAAAGTTGTGTAACATAATTAGGAGGGATGAGAACTGGAGAATAAATTAATCCATGTGTAATTAATGGTCTTGAAAGTTAAGAAAAATAGGACAAATTGCATTGATGTGATACAGCAATTTACAGTAATTTAACAATAGACTAATATGATTTACTCTAAAATGAGGTTGGTCTTCAGTTGCAAGAGACAAAAGAAACGAGAGGTGAAAATTGTGGTTTCACCTGTGAAAGGTGAAATGAGAGGTTAACTGGATAAAGGGTAGTAAAAGAACTGTATGTTGTAAAAGTCACCAAGGAGATTTGATATAACATACCATACATGCTTTAGGAAATGTGAATGCAAAATGGAACCAGCACTGGAAGCAGTCAGTGAAGTGGTCAGAGCAAAAAAGGATATATTTGTAAGAGGCAACAAAGACAGGCATATCAATGCTGTAAAGACTAGAATATCTAATGCATATATAAGTTCTATATATAAATGCACAATAAACATACACATATGTATATACATATATTGTATATTACTTAGGTTCTAGATATAAGCAATGCATACCTTAAAGCTGTAAAACACAAAGGTTTACCACACTAAAGTATAACTTTAAAAGTTATAAAAGTATAACTTTTTGTTTTGTGAAAAAAACAAAACAAAACAAAACAACAACAACAAAACAAACTAAAAAATATTAAAATAAGATTAGGAACTGCTTTCCCAGAACATTTTGTGGTAGAACAGAAGGGAGGAAACAACCATTATTAAGATGACAATTGATGTGTTTATGATATGATCTTGATACACGGTTCCCTGATATAACAGATTACTAGGCACAATGACCACAGTATTTGTAGCTGTCTGAGATGTTGACCTGACAATGCTGCTAAGCAACATCTTATGGCACATCTTATGCTTCATGACTACTTTGAATGCTGAATGGCCCCCTGCCAGACAAAGACTCAAGATTCAGTAAACATATTTCATCAGCCATTCAAAGGTACATAACTAAGCAGAAATGTCAAAGGAAGTGATAATGAAGGTCCGTATTTTAATTCAGTCAAGAAATCATTAATGATCCAGGAAATCAAATTTAAATATCTTTACTAGATTACTGTACTCCATCCCAGATGAGACAAAATAACTAACCGTCTAGAAGACCTTATTTGAAATGCAAGGTAAAACAGAGTAAACTTTAATACCTGTGATTGAAATATATAATAACGGAGCATAATATTTAACATTACTTTTAGAACTTTATTTCTTTCAAACCTACAATTGATTTAGCAAAATATAGGATTTATTTTTCTATAAATAACAGATAAATAAATATATATATATATTTCCATATGACAGTGACCTGCATTAGCTTTACCTTAAATCACTGATGGAAGAAAAAAGAAAAAAGAAAAAGGAAACAAGAAAAAAGAAAAAAGAATAAGTAAAAAAGGAAAAAAACCCTATACTTTCAAGTATATTAGGACTATAACTAAGTAGAATAGAAAAACTTTAGTAAAAATATCTGTATATGTTACATATGTAGCATAACACTAGTATAATATTAACATGTGAAGTAGATATGTTTGAAATCTCAGGTACCTGTTAAAGTCTTTTGTTACAGAGAAAACAGCAAAGGACCATGGTAGACCCACATAATAAGATTCTCTTCATAGTTCTGGTTATCTTCAAGCTCAAACAAGGTTACAGGTTAGCTGAAGGGAACACCACTGTCTGATATTACAGTGAACTGGAAAAAAAAATAATCCCAAGCACATGAAGTTTCTTCCCAAGAGTAAATGTTATTTTTAATTGGTGAAAAATAGAGCATGCTAATTCTATCAAATCCGTGAATGAATTACATATGTGACTATGTTCACCTGATTAAGGTAACGATGAATTTGAGAAGGGAAACATCTAAAGAAAATTATTATTTGAACATGATTTGCGCAGCAAACTCTATAAGAACTGTACTCTATTAACATTGGAATATTTCTCATGTCAGTTTTTAAAACTCAAGTATTGCTGAATTACTCTCCAAAATATCTTCTGCTGTTGTCCATAGCCTTCAAAATTTATTTATTTATTTTTTTTTTATTTGCCTAGCTACCAGCGAAAATATCTACATATCCTGTCCTATAACGAAAGATTAATACCTTTTTGTCTGGACCCCTAATTGTAGTTAAGGTAGATTTTGTGTTCCAGTTCTCTTTGGTAGAGAAAAATAGATAAACTTGCTTTAATTTAGACATGAAAGAAGCAAGAGAAACTAAATAAATACATATATAAATAAATAAAAAATTCACACACACACACACATATATACATTTCCTGTGAGATTGATATACATTGGCACAGGTAGCCCACAGAGTTGTTTCATCCTTGGACAAGGTCCTGGGAAACCTGCTGTAGGTGGTCTTTCTCGAGCTGGGGTGAGTTGGAGAAGAGAAGAGATCACTGCCAAAATTTTATGATTTTGTGATAATACTGTATATATATATATATATTCGATTGTCTAAATCTGTTGCATTTTAAAAAAGCCACATGATCACAATGTTGCAGACTTTCATGCTAATATTTTCAGTCATGTTAAGAATTAGTCTTGTCCTACACTTAATAACATCATGCAAAAAATATGAGAAAAAGATATACCTCAGTGATATTGAGAAGAGAAGAGAAGAGAAGAGAAGAGAAGAGAAGAGAAGAGAAGAGAAGAGAAGAGAAGAGAAGAGAAGAGAAGAGAAGAGAAGAGAAGAGAAGAGAAGAGAAGAGAAGAGAAGAGAAGAGAAGAGAAGAGAAGAGAAGAGAAGAGAAGAGAAGATTAAAAATTAAAAATACTTTTAGTACCACATCATGAAAGTATACAATATAACATAATGTCAACTTAATTCTTTTTATCTGAACTCAATCTAAGGTGTTATTGTCTAGGGTTTCTGAGCAACTCATTCTCTGAACTGCTTATTTAAGTCAATGTGCAAAAGGTTATTCATGCTTCAGTGCTTCTATATCAGCTTTTACTGAAAGGTTGTTTTCAGGTCTATTTTTATTATGTTTGCTGACTGATTAATATTTCACTTCTTAGCAGCAATTGAAAGAAAACTTGGGATGATAAAACAAATTAAACTGTAAGCCTTCATCATACTTGGATTGCTGCCCAAGAGTTATGTAAGTCAGACAAATAATCAACATACAATATGGACTTTATCAACAGAGATTTTAGGTGAGTGTGTTATGGAAATAACTTTATGTTATTTTATTATTTATTTTTTTTTTAATAACTCCATAATAACAATAGTAATTTAATAGTAATTTCAAAAGTAAGATCTACAACATCAAACATCAAATCAGATGATATCCTATGATAATAACAGCATATGAATAGACTTATTTTCTTTAGCAAAAACAAAAACTTTATAAGAATATGCCTAAGAAGTAGTGCATGCAGCTGAATTGGCTGAACCTCACAATAATAGACCCCTGCATTCAAACTTTAAAGGCAGTTCTTGCATAAGCGAACAATATATATACCATAGCAAATACCGATAAGCAGTTCTACTTCCATTCAAAATGTGTTAGGTGGTCCACTTCATCGTGATATGCCGTTACAGTACAACACTTAAAATGCAGAACGGGACATAGCTTTAATTTGAATAGGGTAAGAAGAGAAGTGTACGTGGGTAAGGTGTACTGTGTCATTAGGAATATTCAGCCAGTCTGGGCAGTTGTCTTTAAGAGCAAGATAGAAATCTAATGTCTGAGTAAACATTCTGCTCCTGGGAAATCACATCCTGAAGACCAATTTTCACACACACACACACGCAAAAAAAAATAAAAATAAAAATAAAATAAATAAAATAATAGCTAAATAAACAGAAAGTGACAGGTATGCTTTAAAATGTTAAATGTATACACAGATAAGATCAATTCTACTATATCAACATATATTATGATATATGTTTAGAAACATATAAACAACTACAGATGAAGACTAATGTATGATTTTGAACTGCTATTTCTCTCATACCAACATGAAAAAGCCTCTTTTTAGTGCAAGAAAATAGATTTTTTTCTCAAATATTCCTTCAGTGGAAATGGCAATATGTATGTAGAACTGACACAAAAACCTCACCATACTGCTGGCAATCACTCATCAACTTAGCACATTCACATCAACTGCATTATCACTGTTATTCTGGGCCTTATCAGTGTATGAGATGGTGCACTATACTATTGTATAGAAAGATGAGTATATCTAAGCAGTAATTATGTAAATGATTATGGAATTATCCTTTGCCTGAGAAAGACATTAATATAGAAAATTGTGTGAAAGGAGCCTTTTGCTCTATGGAGGATGTCATAGAATAATAGAATCATAGAATATCCCGAGTTGGAAGGGACCCATAAAGATCATTGAATCCAACTCCTGGCACCACACAGGTCTACCCAAAATTTTAGACCATGTGACTAAGTGCACAGGCCAAATGCATCTTAAACGAGCTGGGTGCAGTGACTACTTCCCTGGGGAGCCTGTTCCAGTGTTCAACAACATCCTCAGTGAAGAACCTCTTCCTGATGTCTAGCCTAAACCTCCCTTGCCTCAGCTAGAAACCATTCCCGCAGGTCCTATCACTGGTCACTAAAGAGAATAGATCGGCGCCTTGCCCTCCACTCCCTCTCCTGCGGAAGTTATAGATCGCAATGAGGTCTTCTCTCAGCCTCCTCTTCTCCAGGCTGAACATGCCCAGTGCCCTCAGCCACTCCTCATATGTCTTCCCCTCTAGGCCGTTTACCATCTTTGTGGCCCTCCTCTGGACACTCTCCACCAGTTTTACATCGTTTGTACTGTGGTGCCCAGAACTGCATGCAGTACTGGAGGTGAGGCTGCAGCAACACAGAACAGAGTGGGACAATCACTTCCCTCGATCATCTAGCAATGCCGTGCTTGATGCACCCCAGGATATGGTTGGCCTCCTGGCTGTCAGGGCACACTGCTGGCTCATATTCAGCTTGCTACTAAACACATCCCCCAGATCCTTCTCTGCAGGGCTGCTCTTCAGCATCTTGTTGCCCAGTCTGTATGTAAAGCCAGGGTTGCCCCGTCCCAGGTGCAGGACCCTGCACTTGCTTTTGTTAATCTTAATGCGGTTGGTGATCGCTCAGCTCTCCAATCTGTCCAGTTCTCTCTGCAAGGCCTTTCTACCCTCAACAGAGTCCATAACTTCTCCAAGTTTAGTGTCATTGGCAAATTTGCTCAGAACACCTTCTAGTCCTACATCCAAATCATTTATAAAAACATTGAAGAGGACTGGCCCTAAAATGGAGCCCTGGGGGACCCCACTAGTGACCATCCACCAGCCTGATATGACCCCATTTACCACAACACTTTGATGCCTGGCCGTCATCCAATTGCTCACCCATTGCACAATGTTTTTGTTTAGCTGTATACCAGACATTTTTAAATTTTGGACAACTGAAAAGTAAAAGCAAATTTAATAAGCTGAATGTGGACCACAAATCCTTCCCATATTTATGAAACTGATCTGTGTCATATCTTGACCTGTTATCCAAGCTATCCTGATTCTTCTTGTTGTCATGTTAAGTGTCTTAAATGAATTAGAATAAACAATTTATGCCCATTTATTCTGTTGGTTTATTATGATTAAAACCACAATAAATATATTTCTGGAGTATAGTTAAAATACATTGTTTCTGTCATGACAGGAGCTGACTTCATAAAATCTTCATAGTCTTTATATATATCTTCCTACTCAGTTTGTTGTTTTTTTCTGTTTTGCTTATCCACGAGAGGATAGGTACACTATCACATTAAGATACCATATTTATAGTATTATTAACAAGACATTTAAAAATGTATAACAACGAAAGGGACAATGTTAGATCCCTTCAGACTTACAATTAGTCACTGAAAAATGAATTGCACATACATATAAATTTGACATGCTGAATTAAAATGATGTTGATTGCATGTTCTGCAGACATACATAAGCTGTAATTCTTTGGATTCACTTTCCTGACATATTGTTCTATTTTATTATATAAAGTTTGAATGTGATGGCAAATCCTGCATATGTTACTCAAAGGACATATAGATTTATGTGCTACTATAAAAAGTAATGTGATTTTATCTCAATTTCTTCCCTAATCATTCCTAACTTCCCATTTTCCATTAGATTTTCCACTGAACATGAAATATTGCAGACAGCTATCTGCAGTAGCCTATTTCTAATACTGTGCTGATAAAAAGCAAATCAAATCCTCTGCATCCAAGTGCTTACTTTCCCAGAAAGACTGTAAAACTGTAATATAATATCTAAAACACAAGCAGATATTTTTAAGTTTTTAGAATAACCTTTCCACTAAAATGAATTCCATCATTTCCTGATTCAAAAAAATGAGCTACACAACTATATATTTGGGTAAAATATTTAACAGTACAAAAATAAAATAAAATAGTTTAACTCATTATGGACTTGGTGCATTCTGACTACTCTATTATTTTTCCAATAGTTATTGGAATATTCTAGGCACATTTTGGACTACACTACTTCTGACAGCATGAAACTGAATCCTTGTAAAAATTAATGCTGTTGCTGAAAATGTTTTTGTATCATAAGGAGTAGAATTAGTGTTTCCAATTATCTACATTTGGGGGTGAAAACTAACATCTCAGGGTTCTTGAGAAGAAATGCATGTTTTCAGTGGGCACAATTTAAATGAAAATCAAAATTTCTAGGAACAGAATAACTCTAGAGGTAACAGAGTAAATTAATTATACTGATTAGCATTGGCAGGTTACATCTCTGGTGAGCATCTACCCTAGAGAAAGTGTTCAGCATAACAGAATGAAATATAGGAGAAGTTCACAAAAAAAAAAAAAAAAAAAAAAAAAACAGTTCACTAGAAATACCTATTTAATAATGGGAAGCTCTGAAATCAGTGGTGAAAATCAATGGAAATCAGAGACTAAAGACTTTCTCTAATAACAGAAACTTCCTAGCACCCCTTACTGGCAGGATATTTTTCATAGCTATCAAGTAAACTAAGAAAAATAAATAAGCCTTTTAAACAGGAGCTCTTCCTGAGGAAAGGCTACATAAACAGAATCTAAATAAGCTTGAAAGACAATCTCAGCTGATACAACCTAGCATAGATTGAGCAGTGCCACTTCAATTAACTGTTGTTGAAGTTCTGGCACAGGGTGTTTAGTTTCCAGAACATGGTCTCAGCTTTGCAATTTAGAAACCAAACATGCCTTAGTTGAAACAAGACTTGAATGAGGATCCTTCTAGGGTTTATTCTGTTAGTATCAAGAATACTGAAAGACCCCAGTTCTAGGATAAGTCATTACCTGTAATTTCCTAAACTCATAGATTAAGTGGAATATAAAGGGCCATTATGAATCATGCTGTTTGACCTCATGTTTAGCACATGTCAGAGAATTATGCCAGCAGAAGTACAGTGATGAGCAATTACTGTTGCTCTCTATTTAAATGTTTGTGATACTTGAGCAGCTGAAAACTACAGATATCAAGGCATAAGAGAAGACACACTGAGGATGCAGAATATAATTTCTAGGATCTTCCTTTTCTACTGCGGCACAACAGAATTACAATGGCTTTGCTGTAAGACTGCATCTCCTGGGCAAAAGAAAAGGAATAATTTTTTTTTCTGTTTATCTCCCTAGAGTCTTTATTAAAACACATATTTGGAAGACATTATGTTATTAGCTGATTAGTAATGCAGAAATAGTTTCTAACGGGAACTTGATTTTCACATATGCCAGTGATGAGCATTCATTATTCACTCCTTATGGTTTTGTTTTGTCTTTTTAGACAGTTACTTGACAGCAGTAATGCTTTCCTTTTGAGAAATTCTGACAATTTCTTTTGAAGAACTTTTCTGTAAGAAGCTGCTGTGCAGGGAGTCAAAGCAATGATGCATTACAGAAAGAGAAATCATCCTACTGACTCTGGGGGCTGCACACACCTCATGCACAAAAAGTTGCCTTCCTGCCAACAGTCCTATTGGGCATGTCTGAGTTCTCTGATGATGAAGCTAATCTCCATGTTAACACTTACTGCTGTCAGGCCAAATAGGGTGACCAGTGCAAAGGAAATACAGACAGCATTGCCCAACATGAAGCTGGTTGCCAGCTGCTGTTTCAGCCCTGGAGGACATATATAACTTGAGTAATTTAGAGCAACTTTTTAAGACAGATCTGAACAATACAGGTACAGCTTTGAGAGAGGAACACTGGTAAAACAAACCTCTTGTGCTGCTACAGCACTAACTTTTGTCAGGTTGGTTCTTCTTCCTTTGCTTTAGAGAAATATTTCCTAACTGATACCTATGGGGAAAGCATTGCTTCTATAGTACAGATTTTCAGCAATGGTTCTTTATACTCTCATTCCTAGAGCAATGTTCAATTATTCAAATTAATTTTGGATCATTGTACTTATTGTATGTAATCATTCTATGAATTCTTAACTCTGAATTTTTCAATTATTTGTAAAGATTTCTCTCAGTGTGTTCATCCAATTTCATTCTGCTATTTCTCCATAAAAATAGAGATATAAAAATGTCCTTGAATCATATAGGAATACATGAAAAGCCTTTTGGGAGAATCGCAAGCATATACTATGTACATGAATTTTCCCATTGAATGATGGGCAGATCTACTGAAATGGCTGTAGTAGTTTTTCTGTCTCTTGTTGCCATGTAAGAGCTGCAACAGGACCCTCTTCAATGGGTACTGAGTTAGAAGCCAGAGCAGTACTGGGGAGCTAACAGATAGTGGTAGCTAAGCCTATGCTGCTTCTTCAAGTATGTGGATATAAATACAGAGGCAGTTGTATCACGTTCTCACATATACATAATCATCTGCATTCATTATAAATGATGACTAAATATTTCAAGTATTTTTTATTCTTGAATAAATAAACATATATAATAAATATTATAAATATATATTTTTAATTATTATTTATATACAGATTTTTAAGCATAAAAAATATTGGATATTTATTTTATGAGTGATACTGGAAAGGTATCACTCATAAAATAAAATAAATACAAAAAAAAAAAAAAAGGAAAATTATTGGAACACATGATGTAAGCTGAAGTCAAGCCAGGTTTCATATCACAGAATTGATCTCCTTCACATGTCATACAGCATGGATAGCTTCATTAATGCTAAGAAATTAATCTGACATAAAGAAACTGTGAAACCTATGTCTTGCCAAATGGAAACATGATCTCTAATTTCATTCATGCTATAGGTTTATTATTTGCAGTGTCTTCACTTCAGTGGGAAAAAATAAATTGGAAAAATGCTTTAAAACCCGCCACTTTGGAAATCAGATTATTTTCTTTTATATTTCACAATTATAAAATAATTATACATTTAGTTTTTAGAAATTTTGCTTGTGGGAAACAAAGCTGCGTTTATGAATAATGTTTCAGGATGTATTTCTTAGACGTGTAACATAAACGTGCAAACTGTTCCTCCTTTCTGTTTCTTTCTGTTTAAAACTTGCCTTGAAGTGCTCTATTAATCCCTTAGCACATAAATATTTGATCACAGATTAGTGGTGTTTCTAGGAAACAGCTCATTGATTCAGAATCTTGAAAAGTGAATAGCAATAGAATATCAAATTCTAGATTAAGATGATAACAATTTGCTTTTCACAGTATTTATTCTTAAGTTTGGTGAAAGCTAGGTTGTTTATTACTAGCAGTTCTACATCTGCTTATTATATTTATAGTACATTAAAGCTGTAACTTGTAGAATTAATTTTCATGAGAAAGATTATCAAAAGCATTGTGAAAAATATAAAACAACTTTCTACATTTCATTTATTTTACAAATCAAACTATCCATAGCTATTTACTAGCCATTTACTTCTTGACTAGTTAGATGGAATGTAACTTGCAGATTACCATTCCACTTTTCTAATTGGTTCATGTCATGAAAAGATTGTAGCTCAGAAATTTCAAATTGCATATTACATATAACAGAGAAAACATATTGTCTGTCTTAAGTATAATAATTATAATTATAATTATTAATAATAATAATAATAATATACTCCCTAGCCTGTACTTCTGCTCTGAATTATCACCTAAATGTAGATCCTTGTGCCTGTCTTTAGTAAGTGTAGCTTGTCATCCATGAGATTATCTGTAAATTTACTCCCATTTATGTATAAATAATAAAAGTAGTTCTCATTAAATAAAATATCAGCAAGTATATCTCCAGACCTAAAACCTGTTGAAGGTTGATCCAATTAATAGATTATTGTGTCATGAACCATTGGTAATATTTCTTGTTGTGATCATCAAGCTATGAACTCACCTCTAAGCAGCTTGTTCAGACTATCCTCATCATTATAAGTCTTGTCAGATGGATTTTTATTTATTTATTTATTTTTAAAGTAAACAAAAAAAAAAACAAAAAAAAAACAGTGCACATAAATTTATAAGAATTTAGATACTGATTTTGCTACTACTTTTCCACTATCCACTGAAGATGTTGCCCTGTCATACAACAGTTGCTCAGCAACAAGTTGTGCCAAAACAGTGCTGGCTCATATTTGTCTCCAAGCTTGCAAACAGTTTGATCATTTTCCACTATTTTTCCATGAATGATTTACAGTTTTCCGATCTTCCTTTCCCCCTTTTTAAAAGAAATTAAATATATTTCTCTTTCCCAGCCTTCAAAATATTACTCATCTCTTTGTTCTGCAAAAGCAATCAATATTTTCTCTGAGATCATTTCAGACAGTTTTCTGCAATGTTTAGATTAATTTTATCTAGGTTCTGATCTCTAGACTATTTGTTGCCTGTTCTAGATAGAAATTTTCTCATTTTGATTTATTTTTAGTTGAATAAACTCTTCATTATAATCAATCTAACTTTACTGAAGGCTGATTCAAGAAAAGCATAAAGTTCTTTGACCTCATTATCTATACTCCTTTATGTCCATTTTGAATTTTCCTTCTGTTTGTATACTTTTGTTCTGTTTGTTTTGTTCTGTTTGTATTATTTTATGCTTGTCCTTACTGTTTGAGATTGCAGTTAATGAAAAATTTGTGACTCAACTTCTCATTAATAAATTGATCCTCCTATTAAACTCTTATATTTTTGTTGTATTGAAATATTGGTTGTCATGTAGATAATTTTTAAAGGATTTCCATGAAGCTTTATGAGACTTATTTCAGGTCTGTTTTGAAAATGAGGTATTCTGAACTGGACACTAAAAACCGTTAGAAATTTTGCACTCTTAGCTGAAAACTGGAGATAACAAATAGATTTCTGACTGAAACTCAGATGCAGATTCATCCCAAGTAAGTCTGTTTTGATGAGATTGCTTTTTAATTCCATCTCTTTTTAAAAACAAAATGTGCTTAGCAAATTGAGACAGTGCAAATCAAAATTCACTGCATTACTTAATTTTTATGTAGTTCATTACTTTTATTTTATCTTTTCAGATGTTTCACAAAGCTCTGTGATATGGTCTAAATAAACTATTACAGAGCAAAAAGAAAAAAAAAAACAACACTATACGTCTAATATGTTTTCTGAAAATCAAAAATATCTTGGTAATCCTCAAAAACAAACATTACAATTTAAGTGGGCAATTTTAAAGATGTTTTATAATTGAAGAAGTCAAAGAAAGACACATTACTACATTTAGCATGCTATGTACATCCACTTTTCTGTTTCGGCTCATGAGTTTTTGTGACTATTTCATTTTCTCTTCTCATTCTGTATCAGTCTTTTCAAGCATTGCAGTCAATTAATTGTATGATAAAACTGATATTACTACTTTTAGTTTCTAATCTTAACAGGAATAAAGTAATCAAGAAAGGTATTGAAGACTGCATTAGCAGGGGATTGGCTGTATAAAACAAACACTTCTATGTTATCATATGTTTTAGAACATTATGGTATCTATGTTTTAGAACATTATCAAGTTCTAAAAAGCTTGATAATGTCCATCAGGACCAGCATGCACAGCACTGATAACCATCCCATAGGAAGGAAGTTACCTCAGAGAAGGTATAAGTGAGGTATAAGGAAACACAATACAATATTGCAGAAGCCTGCTTCGACTTTCCTAGCATTGAGGTTGGGTTTTCAGAAAGCAGAAGTATTCTTCAGAGTGATACAAAAGAAAATAAATATATGAGTTACTTGTACATATGTTCATCCATTCCAGTAAGAATAAAAGCACATGCTGTATTAGTAAAGTGTAGGATAGCAGTGGGGTCCCTGATCATTCTATTTAAAAAAAAATAAATAAATAAATCAGATTTTTTCATATGAGCCAGGAAGAAAAACAAAAGTTGTTTGAAAAGATGACTAAAAAACTTAAAGAGCATGCTGCAGCTTAGTAGGAAGCTATAAACTACCCTAAGCTATATACACTAATTTATAAAATTAGTATATATAATATTATATATTATAAATATATATATTTCTATATTTCTATATATTTATATAATATATATTATAAATATATATAAAATTAGTATATATAATTTATAACCCTAAGCTATATACACTAATTTATAAAAATATATATTTTTTGTCCATGGTAAGGGGTTTAGTGCATTGTGTGGGTAAACTCTCCTTTTGAGATTTTAATTCAGTATTGCCAGCCACAGGCACTTAAAAGTTATTTTAACACCATGCCTGGTTCCCACCCCACCCAAACAATGAGATTTGTTTGTACCAAGAGGAGTTACTGAGTTTGTTTATTTTTCTACCTCATTGTGAATGTTTATCCTCCAACTAATCTTAAATTTGGAAGGCTAGTTTTTAAATGAAAGCTGAGGTTTCTTAGATAATAGTCTGTTTTCAGTAGCTCACGTTTCAAACAAAAAAACAGAGAAGACAAAACCAGCAAAGAAAAACCTCACCTATCATACAATTGATGAGAAAATACTCTTCTATCACAACATTTGCTGACACTATTAATGTTTTCCATACAGGAAATGAATAGCGAAAACACATGGAAACATGTGGCCAAATACTTTTCAGTATTTGTATTATCCCTCTGTGCTAAGAAAACAATGATCTATGTAACAAGTGTAATATTGTCATATAATACAGAATCTTGGCAACTTATTTATTATATTTTGAGAATAAATAGTCACCACCGTTAGAATGATGATAATTGGAAGCAGGACCATTTATTACAGAACTTTCAGTTTTCTCATATTAGCTAGACAGTGAAATGGATAACCCATTAAAACTTTTTCCAACTCTAGCATATGGGATTTCAAATCACGTATGGAGTACATGGCTAGGTCTATAAAATAATCACCATCATAGGTAACTTAATATCAAGTTACTACTTCTGGGTGGGTAGGCACCTTATGTGTAATTTATACGAGAGTTAAGAGCTTCAGAAAGGGATTCTCAAAAGTCAAGAGGCAGAACAAGGTTGTCTTAAATACCATTCATCCCTCTTTTCTTTGCTGCTCTGCACATAGCAGAGTCCTCCTGGATTGTCAGAAGTCAATATAAAGCACAACGTTCATTTCAAGTAGATAAGTGGCAAAGTTCTATAAGAAGAAGACTACACAAAGTTTATTTATTTATTTATTTCCTGTATGTGATAACACTGAGACAGTAATGTTGATAGACTTAAGGTTTATAATGTCTGGAGAAAACAGGTCTAGTTGGGGTTGGACGATCTGACAACCAGAGGTCCCTTCCAACCTTAACAATTCTGTGATGATAATACTATGGTGTCATTCAGAATAACACTAACTTCTGTTGTCCTACTGTTAAGCTTATATTCAGTATAAAAGGAAAATAGGAGTGAAGTCAACTATTCTAGCCACTGAAATTCAAACATATGTATTTGCTTGAGTGCAAGCAGGTTCAGGTTAGTAGTAATGCTACCAAAAGCCTGTGGGGCTAAGTATAAGCTCTATAAGAGGCAGATGTCCTCTGTCTCTGTCAGCCTGCACTTCCCTAAATGCAGAGCGATGCAAACAGCTGTGGAGCAGGAACTGAATCTCTCTGCTTTTGCTTCAGTCCTCACCTACTGTTTAGTGCAGAGGTGTAAATTAAAAGAGCCCTTTCAGTGAGTTGTGGTATGCAGAATCACAGAATCACAGAATTTCTAGGTTGGAAGAGACCTCAAGATCATCGAGTCCAACCTCTGACCTAACACTAACAGTCCTCACTAAACCATATCCCTAAGTTCTACATCTAAACGTCTTTTAAAGACTTCCAGGGATGGTGACTCCACCACTTCCCTGGCCAGCTTGTTCCAATGTCTAACAACCCTTTCGGTAAAGAAGTTCTTCCTAACATCTAACCTAAAACTCCCCTGGTGCAACTTAAGCCCATTCCCCCTCATCGTGTCACCAGGCACGTGGGAGAATAGACCAACCCCCACCTCGCTACAGCCTCCTTTAAGGTATCTGTAAAGAGCGGTAAGGTCACCCCTGAGCCTCCTTTTCTCCAGGCTGAACAAGCCCAGCTCCCTCAGCCGCTCCTCATAGGACTTGTTCTCCAGACCCTTCACCAGCTTCGTCGCCCTTCTCTGGACCCGCTCAAGCACCTCGATGTCCTTTTTGTAGCGAGGGGCCCAAAACCGAACACAGTACTTGAGGTGCGGTCTCACCAGAGCTGAGTACAGGGGGACGATCACCTCCCTAGCCCTGCTGGCCACACTGTTTCTTATGCAAGCCAGGATGCTGTTGGCCTTCTTGGCCACCTGCAATAGTTTTAATGTGCGTTACCTGTAGGGACATATATGTTAACATCTAATAGGTAGCTTGATGATTCGCCTTTGCTGCTGAGAGCAAAATGATCATTCGCTTAACTGAAGTGCAATTGGTTTGTTATATAAATCTAGAAATCCTTTTCTACCCTAAAAGAGCTGTGTTTGTACAGATATTCAAAGATTGTAAAAAATGTTAATTCCTGGGTTAAAAAAAAAATAAATAAATAAAAATAAAAGAGAGAGAGAGAGAGCCTCAGAAATGTAGAGCTGATACTTTAGAGATGGGCAAGGGCAAACCAATATCTGTAAAACTCAAAATTCTGTTCTGATAAATAGTCAGATGAGCCCATTCTCACATACAGGCTCTTCATAGCAAGCCTGGAAAATATATTAAGATAGAAACAGTCTGATAGACAATGCTTCAGAATGACACCTGATTCAAAATACTTTTCTAATGAAGATGTTCTTTAATTTTTCTCTATATTAATTGTGACACTCTGAAGATTGCACAATATGAGCAGCCAACATTTAATGTCCCTAAATTACAAGCATAAAAGAAAGAAACTGGAGAGGGCTGCTGCTTCTTTTGTTTGTTTTGCTTTGTTTTACTTTGTTCATTATGCTTTGTTTTGCTTTGTTCATTATGCTTGCTGCTCCCTTAAATTTCCTCCAGTAATGTTCAAGGAGAGAATCTTTCAATGTTCAGATATTACCGTGTGTTTATCCATATTCTAATCCATTTTTTCCTCTGTTTTCTATATCCAAGATTATGTACATTGTTGCATAAGCTTGAAGTACTTTGGAAGGTATTCTAGAAAAAAATAAAGTTTATGTCTGGTGGAAGAAGGGGTAGGCAACTTGGAGGGTACAAGGAAGTTGCCAGCAGATGCAGAGATAAAATCAGGAAGGCCAAAGCCCACTGTGAGCTCAACATGACCACATTGGTTAAGGATAACAAAAAATGTTTTTAGAAATATATTAATGGCAAGAGGAGGGCCAAGAAGAATCTCCATTCTTTACTGGATGCAAGGGGGAAACATGACTACTGAGGATAAGTAAAAGGCTGAGGTTCTTAATGCCTTATTTACTTCTGTCTTCAGTAGTCAGACCACTTATCTTCGGGGTACTCAGACTCCTGACCTGGAAGTCTGGGACAAAGAGCAGAAGAAACACCCCACAGTTCAGGTGGAAAGAGTTAGAGGCCATCTGCTCCACCTGGACTGCCACAAGTCCAGGGGGCCAGATGGGATCCACACGAGGGTGCTGAGGGCGTTGGCGGTTGTGATTGCTGACTTTCCACTTTCCATCATCTACCAGCAGTCATGGTCATCTGGAGAGGTCCCAGATGACTGGAGACTTGCTAATGTGACACCCATCTATAAGAAGGGTCATAAGGAGGGCCTGGGGAACTACAGACCTGTCAGCTTGACCTTGGTGCCAGGAAAGGTGATGGAACAGGTCATCTTGAATGCAATCATGCAGCATATGCAGGACAAACAGAGGATCAGGCCCTGTCAGCATGGGTTCATGTCCGACCAATCTCATCTCCTTCTATGTCCGGGTGACCCACCTGGTGAATGAGGGAAAGGCTGTTGACGTAGTGTACCTAGACTTCAGCATGGTCTTTGACACAGTCTCCCATAGTGTTCTCTTGGAGAAGCTGACAGTCTGTGTCTTGGACAGGTACAGTCCTTGCTGAGGTAAAAACTGGCTGGATGGCTGAGCCCAGAGAGTAGTGTTGAACATAATGAAATCCAGCTGATGACCAGTCACAAGTGGTCTTCCCCAGGGGTCAGTGTTGGGGCCCATCCTCTTTAATATCTCTATTGATGATTTTGATGAGAGAATGGCGTGCACCCTCAGTAAGACTGCAGACAACACCAAGTTGGAAGGAAGTGTTGATCTGCCAGAAGATAGGAAGGCGATGCAGAGGGACCAGAGGTCAATGGGCCAATGGGATGAGGTTCAGCATGGCTAAGTGGAGGGTCCTGCACTTTGGCCATGAAAACCCTATGCAGAGCTACAGGCTTGGGGAAGAGTGGCTCGAAAGCTGTGCAGAGGAAAAAGATCTGGGGGTGCTGATTGATGTTCCCCTGAATATGAATGAGCAGTGTGCCCAGGTGGCCAAGAAGGCCAACAGCATCCTGTCTTGTATCAGGAATAGTGTAGCCAGCAGGACCAGGGAGGTGATTGTCCCCTTGTATTCTGCTCTGGTGAGGCCACACCTCGAGTACTGTGTTCAGCTTTGGGCCTCTCATTATAAGAAAGACATTAAGGCCCTAGAGTGTGTCTGAGAAGGGCTATGGAGCTGGTGAAGGGCTGGAAACACAAGTCCTGTGAGGAATGGTTGAGGAAACTGGGGTTGTTTAGTCTGGAGAAGATTCAGGGGAGATATTATTGCTCTGTTCAACTATCAGAAAAGAAGTTGTGGGGAGCTGGGGATCGGTCTCTTCTCACAGATAAATAGTGACAGGATGAGAGGGAATGGCCTCAAGTTGTGCCAGGGGTGGTTTATATTGGAAATTAGTAGACATTTATTCTCAGAAAGAGTAGTCAGGCATTGGAACGGGTTGCCCACAGAAGTGGTGGAGTCACTGTCCCGGAGAGGTTTAAGGAGAGGTTGGACCTGATGCTTATGGTTTAGTGTGTAACATCAGTAGTAGAGTGATGGTTAGACCAGATGATCTCAGAGGTCTTTTCCAATTTTCACATTTTCTATGATTCTATGATCAAAACAGAGAGTATAGTGGGGAGTAATATCACCTTTCCAAACACAGGGAAGAGTGAAAGAATTTAAGACTCAGCAAAACTAGAAATTTATGCTGAAATTTTTATTTGAGCATAACACTATATATTGTATTGACTTCATGTTCCTTATTTTTTTATTACTATTATTTTAATAAGGATGATATTTTTTCTCTTACGTAGTACGTTATTTTTGTAATTTATTCCAATTTTAATTTTTATTTATTGTTTCATTGTAAATAAGTAATCTCCTTTATTATTTCTTTCCTATTAACCTCAGTATAACTTTGAAAGTTCTTCAAGACCACCCCAAAAGACAGTTTTGAATAATATTTTATACAACATCTCTTTCTGAAAATATATCTCTGTATATATCACTCACAAAGTTCACCTAACCTTCTTGGATTCAAAATATATACTTCCAACTTCCACTTGAGTAACAAAATTTCTCTCTTCATGTAAATATATACTCCCATTAGCCAACATTAGCATTGTATAATTCTATTTTGTACAGTGTATTTGCACCTTATTACTGGAAAAAAATAAATATAAATAGAATAAAAGTAGGCATTTTCATAAGTTTTTTGAAGAAACTTAAGTTTACCTTAAAATTACCAGTTAGAAAATGTACTTACATTTCTGAAAATATACAAGTAGGGGTGTGTGTGCAGCTGGAGACAGGTAACTTGCTTTCAAGTCATTTTATGTATTTAAGAAGAAAACTTCAGAGTTCTACTCTAGGGCAATACTGTGAAGTTCTGAAGATTCATATTTTTTTCTTGAACATATAAAACATTTATTCTTCCAGTCTTCATTTTAAACAAATCTTGGAAGTATTTCCTACAGTTTTTTTTTTTTTTTTTAAGTGCTGTCAAAATAACTGAGAATAATGGTATGAAACTAAGAAAAAGTAAATATAGGATATAGGCTGAGCAACAGAACAAACGAATGGTGAGGAAATAACCAGAACTCCCAGCTGGGGAAGATAAAGCACTTTGATCTGAGCATCTGAGTAATTTAGAACTCAGAAAATCATTTCAGGGAAATATCTTGCACTGGGCAAAGAATGATGCAGATGAGTATTGGTTGCTTAAATTCTTCTCTGAAGCTGACTTCTTATGGTAGACTATCATTCTACTATCATTCAACTACATTATCATGATAATGTAGTTGGTATCATATAACACCACAGATTCATCTCTGCAACATTTTTACAGAGCTGCTAAGGCAGAGTTTCTAATAGGGCCACAGTCCCACCTGAAAAAAAAAAAAAAAAAAAAAAAAAAGTGACCATTGCTCAAATTGTAAAAGAAATCTATGAATTATTTATATGGGTATGTGGGTTTGGGTAAACTCTTAATATATACATCTATAATAATGAACAATTATCTTATACAATAAATAACATATCTATTGATTATATTATATATATGCTATGTGTATATTGTGGTATATATATTTAATATCACTATAATATTTAAGAATATGGCTAAAGTTAAAATTGTATTATACATCTTTCACATTTTTGTTTTTGTATAGTGATATTACATGTATTTGTTTTTTACTGAAATCATCTGTAATGAAAATGAGCATTCCACACATGTAAATGCACATCAAGCAAGCGTTCAGAAAATTTGTGTGTCATTCAGATATTCTGAAGTCATACTGAACATCAAATTTTTTGAAATTGTTCAGAGCATCTAAGGTTCTGCTTTGGCTATGTATTTTTGAGGATAACACACACACTCATAAATGCACACCACACAGACACACATACTTTGTCTGAACATTTTGTAAATGTTCTTCTATCCATCAAAAAATGGTATAAAGACCAAAACTGAAACTTAATAAAGAGATGAAATCTTTTCGAGAGCAGTTGGGATGTGACTACAGAAATCTGGTGTTCAGCAGTAAGAATTCTGGCAGTTTGCTGCATTGCAGGATTATTTGTTATCTCAGGGATTCTACTTCCTCCAGTGCTCACTACCACCATTTCAGTTTCCTTAATAAGAGCTCCATCTTTCCCTCACTACCGGTAGGCAACTCTCTAGCCAGCTGAAACTGTCAACGAGATCCATGAAACTGAGAAATAAGCCATGGTATAATACAGTTGCCTTTCCAAAATGAAAGCCAAACAAAACAAAACAAAACAAAACAAAACAACAACAACAACTAAATCACTTTCAAACAGAAGAATGTTTGATTGCTTGTGGTTTTGTTTTAATATTGAAGTATTATTTCTTTCTTCCAAGAAGCTATATCAGATTAATAACCACAGCTGTAATGCCTCATGCTAATTCATGCTAATCTTTTCCAGTATTTTTCCCTTGGATAAGTCAGTCAGGACTCCACAACATTCAATAAAATATTATCCAACTGCACAGCAGCAGTAGAAAATTTCCAGAACCTTGACGATACAAGTTTAGTCATCTGACGATCTTTACAAATTTATAATTTTGACTTGAAATATCTAGAACATTGAAGAAAGAAAATATGACAGAAACAAAGAGTAATTTGCAAATGTCATTCTCCTTCACACTCAAAGAATGAAGATGGAAAAAAAAACCATGATTGTGACTCTGAATCCTTTTGGACCCACTGACAATCAGGAATACCAAATATTCCCTCAGTTAAAATAGATCAGTAAGTCATTTCTTCAGGCATCAGTAACAGATAGGAATGGACTAAACTGTGTTCTTATTTACACACTTCTGTGAAATTTAAAATTTTGAATCAATAGATTTTTCTCATGATTCCTGTATTCTCTTGAATATGTTTTTCCACACCATTTCATGCTATGACTTCATAACAGTACTTAACACTGATGAAGAAATAGTTGCTTTAAAGAATAAATCTTGTTCACCTTAATTTTAAAGCCCTTGACTCATTTTTCTAAGAACACCTACAGAATTAGAGGATTATTAATGCAAACCTGTGGTTTAGCCACAGATTTTCATCTCATGCTGATCTCTTTCACACTACTTACTTTAATTTCACATGTATTATTCTCCAATTATTTTAGTATGACTGATTAGTCTTTATAATATGGAGATTGATATACATACAGCAATTTTCCAATATCATTTTACAATTGGATATAGTAAAGTATGACTGTGGCAAAAAAAGTATCTATATTCATCTTTACTTTAAATTCAGCTGAATAATAACAATAATTAATGTTCTTTGGTCTGACAGATTACTAGCTTTTTCACTAAACTGTTCCTGAACATAGTGCTTTCACAAAATATTAATGGGTAATGTGTACAAATGGAAATGAATTAGCAATGCCACGTGTTAGTAGAACTTCAATTCTTTTTATGAATTTTATTTCAATAACATAAAATTTCTATAAACATTAATGTTAAAAAACTAATGTTTCTAATCTCATTCATCTTTTGACTCTATTTGGAAACCAAAAAGGATGCTTTTCTGTCCCTTTGAACTATTCACCGCACAGTAATGCAATATTGAAGAGGGAGCAAACAATTGGAATCAGTGAGGTGTAACCATAGCTATATCTATTCAGTAATGTGGTTCTTGAGTACTCTTTTTTTTTTTTTTTTTTTTTTTTTTTTTTTTTTTTTTTTTACCAGAAAATCTATATAAGATACACTTCCAATGCTTTAGAGCACCATCAGGCTTTCTATACCCTGATGAAATTCTTCAGAACAGTAATATATTTTGCATGGTGGCAACCTATTTCCCTGCTGAGTCTGTTGCACTAAAAGTTAGAAACGTCAAGACAAGAATAAAGGATGCATTTCAGACTAGTCACAATCTCTAAGGCTTTTTTTTCAGAGTCATTGCAGGAGAAAAATGTCTGACTGTCCTGTAGATGTTTTCACAATAAAATTATCTAAAAAACCCTCAAATAGGCAAAGAATAATGACATTTCTCTCAGAACGCTTATGCCTCATTTCAAGGTGGATGATGCATTGACAATGCTGGAAAGAGCAGTGAGAAGGAAATTAAAACCAATCAGAAAACAACAACAAAACAAACAAACAAAACCCCACCACCATTGCCAACAACGAAATAAAAACAGAAAGACCAGTGAGAAGCAAAGAAAAAGGCAGTAGGGATCACTTCAAGTAGATTTCCATAACTTTTCATGTTTGTCCTTGAGATTGTGTGGCTTGCTCTGCACTTTCCAGAATTTTATATCTTATTTCTGAAAGCTGCAGATTATGAGAAGCTGCTCTAATGTCCTTCTTCTTAGGCTATTAGCTTAGACTCCGAGGCTTGTTTGACCTGTTGCTGTTGGATTTTGGAGATGAGTACAATAGGTCAGCATTGTACAGCATGCTGCCTATGGCAGGCACCAGCATGCCATCAGAATGTGTTAAGCTCCAAAGCTATTGTTTCAATATGAAACTCAATTTTCTTGAAGTGACCAGCCAAACAAAATCAAAGTTAACCTACTTCTCTGGCTATTTCTCTATGAAAGATACACAAACTAATTTAACTATATTTAATAAATAGGAAAAATTCAGATCTGATGAATGGAGCAACACTGAAGACTTGATTCATACACACACACCTTCACTCTCTCTCTTTCCATCTGCAGCTACTATGTCTCTGTCCTTTTTACAGTTAGACTTCTTCTAGTTATGTCTAATGTTTGTTGCAACACCTTTTTGAAGAGGCCTTTCATACTAGATGATCCTACCTTGCTATGTCTGTTTGTTTTCGCCTGCACTGCAGAATTTTTTCCTGTCAGAATATACTCGTTTCTCAGAGACAGAGTAGTTTATCCCTATCTCCATGAGTCTCTGCATTGCCCACTCACATCCAGAACACATAATCTGGCATCTGCCTGGCAGCACCATCTTAAACAAAACATTCAGGAAATAGTACATATACCCTGGACTAAGAAGAAATAGATTTAACATTTCTTCTCTCACTTAGTTCACACCCTCCTTTTATCTTACTTGCTGGACCTGGTCTTATGTTGATGACTGACAGCCCTAGGTTCTGGGATAGATTTTCAATATGAAATAACATGACATTGGAAGATTCCTTGTTTACTTGTTTTCTATCCACTTTAGTAATTTATATAACCGATTTTAAAAGTCTGGGAGATGATAGTGTGATTGAGTGGATTTCCAGAGTAAAATAGTTTGAGAGATGAAGACACTGGGCTGTGTGCATCATTGTTGAATGAAATGACATCAACTGTCATTGAAAATCAGCTGTTTAAAAAAAAAGAGTTTAAATTTTTTTTTTTCTATTGAATTTTATCACTTCACTGCAACTGAAACATAAATGAAATTATACTCAGGAATGTTTGACTTCAGGATTTTTGGAGGTTGTAAATGAAGGTGGTTGTTTATTTCAAACATCACTTTGGAATATTTTAAGATATTTATTTATTATTTTTTTAATTCAGAATATTTAAATAATATATGGGCACTTTCCCAAATATCACAGATACCTGCATGCCTCTGATTAGGACTGATTTTTGCCAACTGCTAATACACTTACTATGATATCATATTACCACACAGAAGGAAAAAAAAAAAAAAAAAAAAGAGGAAAAAAGGATTGTCTACAGGAAGTCAAATGTAATACCTAATTAAGACCATATGGAACATATTGTGGAAACAAATTTGGTAAAATACAGGATTTTGTCAAAGCAGAAATATTTTGCAGGCATGCATCTATTCCAACAAAGTTTTAATGAGAAAACTCTAGGTTTGCAACACATCCAGAAAGTGAAGAAGTGATGCTTGCTATTCCAGTATGCTTTCCCAGTATCTCTGCATGTAAACTGACTTCTACCCATGAACACATAGAATGTGACTGACACAAGTATTTGAATATTTTCATATGGATGGACTAGTTGTCTTATGCTGCACATCATAAGAAAAACAATTATTTCAGAGGAATTCAATTAGTTTTAGAAATATTTGCATTGCATCAGTATTTAGATTTCAATTATACCTAAGCATGTTCTTTTGTTTTAAGCACAAAAATATTTTTCCCACTTTAGTTTCAATATGTGTCCCCAGATAGCCTGGCACCTTCCATAATTATTCAGTTAATGACAGTTAATGACAGTTAAATGGATATATTTGTATAATCTGAAGTTGAAAGGCTTTTTTTTTTTTTTTTTTTTAATCTTCTTTTAAATTCAATTGTTATTTTCAGTTTTAATTTAAGCCACATTAGAGGGTATTTTTAAATTATGCTGGAGGAAGAAGCTTATTACAAAACTGGTGCCCTCATGGAAAGCTATGTTTTTATACCTCAAGCAGCTGAACAGTTTGGAATACTTTTACTGCTTTAACTTTCCTGGAAATACTGGAGATTCTGGGTATTAAGTTCAGTTTCTGTTACATTCCATTCCTTTCACTGTAGACAAGTAATTAATTTTCTCCTTGCAGTCTACCCCACTGAAAACATCTAAAAGTAACTTTCACTTCTTGTCTAGTTGTCTTGGAAACTACCACAGGAGAGAACTGGCTCTAATTTTCAACATCTATTTTGCTATTCAGAATTTTCTATTTTAGATAGTTTAGATATCAAGTGATTATTGAACACATAAAAGAATATAAAGTACATACTGACAGGCCAAAAAAGAGTTTATCTAAGGTTCTTTTGCAAGTTTGCTAATGAAAAGAACCTCAGCTCCAAAGGAAGAAATAAAGAATCAAAAGAAAATTTGGTTATGTTAAGTTAAAAAGTGAGTACAATAGTTATATGAATGGGTATGAATTGGAATGTCTGATTTTGATATTTTACGGAGATTTAATTAGTAATGCTAATTAGTTAAATTAAATGAGATTCTCAAGATCAAAATGAGGAAGCTTCATAATCAAATTTTCATTAAAATTTAAGCTTCTGAAAAGTTACAGTCTGGTGTTTCTGTTTAGCATATGTTTGTTCCAATTTAAAAAGCACAAATGTTTGCTTTTGTAAACAAAAATTAAAATATGGTCAAAATTCAAATCAACTAAACTGTTCATTCCCATGTTCTTTGATTACCAAGTGAGGTAGCACAAATTGTAAAATGATGCACAATTTAGCATTTTGCTATCTATTCTAGTGTCTCTGTCTCTTGCCTGTCAGCAAATTTGGCAAGTTTACTAGCACGAAGGATAAATTAGCTACAATGTGTTTTTTTTTTTTCACTTAATTATGCTACAGTTAAAAGTAATTGGTGACTGATATCACTAAAATTAATCTTTTTTTCTTTTTTTTCCTTTTTTTTTCTTTTTTTTTTCAGAAAAGATTGCAAGAAAAAAAAAAAAAAAAAACATTTTTGATCTTTTTAAAGGTTGGGTTACTGAAATGAGAAAAGAAAATGAAAGTTGGAGATGAAGCTGAATGACACCAGTAAATATGTCTGCATTCTTTGACCAGTCTGAATATTTTAAATATTCTGCAAAGCAAAATAGATAAATACAGGAAAGGGTGACAGATGTATATTATGATTACTCTATGAAAAGACAGGAATAGATCTTAAATACCATTATTTTTCCTGACAGTAGAGGTTTTCAAACTTTATCACAGTGACTTAGCTCTTTTTTAATCTTCTTTAAAGAGAGCTTCTGCTCTTTTTATAAACTACAGAATTTCACACCTCTTAAAATCCATTGTGAATTTGGGCAATGCACAGATATTCTTTTGGAGAGCATACAAAGAAATCTACAAACACCTGCAGAATCACCTTCCTGATGACTGAGGTATGGGTAATCCAGCTCATGACATGAAAGAGTAGAGCATGGAAGTGATAGCTATGAAAGTGCTTCAGACATCTTAAGGTAGAACAAAGAACAAATGAGATCAAAAGCAGCAGTCTCATATTCCAAAAGAAACCACCCAGATGCACAGAAAGTACATGCTAGTACCAAACTAGTACAGTAGAATGCAACATTTGAAATCTGTTATTTAACAAAATACATTAGGATATTCAGGATTTAAAATAATAATAATAATTATTATTATTTATTTATTATATATTATTATTTTATTATAATAATAATAATAATAAAATCCGTTTAAATTTATGTTAAATACTTGAATTTTCTTATAAAAGTAAAAGACACATAATGTCAAAAACCATTTCCCTTTGTAGTTTTTAATCAGGACAATCTAATGTTAAACTGTTTTTACATGTATTGTCCTACATATTTACACTGTGCTAACATGAGCAGATGCATAAAAAAGTGACAGTTATTGAAAAAGAGTAGGAATCAAGCACATTCCAAGTCTGGAGCATAAGTGAGTTGTGATCTGACAATACAGATATTTAGCTTTAGGAGAACATTATTTTTTTTTCTTTATAAGAGCAAGAAGTAGAAAAAATTTGAAAAATTGTAAACCCTCTGGTGAACAAGAAAGAGTTTTTTTAAGTTTCTTACATATTTTTCTATAGTTTATCTGGAAATTCACTGACCATGAAAGAAAGATACTCAGTAGCCTTACACAGTACCATTTAATACATCAACAACACATTTTGCAGTATTCCTATCTTAGTTTTAGTGCATTTTGAATCTTAAAATGTTTATTATTTCCATTTGTGTCATTACTCTTGTAAGGAAACTAATTCAAAGTTTGGCCATTTCTGGGGCACTAATAACTATGGAATAATATAGGCAATCATATTCTGCCTACTTAAACTTTCACACTGGCTTTCAGCCATTAGTTTTTTTGTAACCAGGTTACTCTCAGGCTGTGGGGTGTGCCTGCTGCTTCGTGAGACACAGTTGACAGCATAGACTTTAAGAGAGAAGACTTTAAGCTTCCAGGGGAGCTAGTTAGCTGTGTCCCCCAGAAATCTACTCTAGAGATTTTAGGGATCCGTAAGAGCTTGTTGCTTTTCAAGAACCACCTTTTAAAAGCTCAGGAGCAGGCTGAGCACACTGTGCTGCAAGTCAAGCAAGTGAGGTGGAAGACTGGCCTGCCTGAACAGGGAATTCCACCTGGAATGAAGGCAGAAAAAGAAAATATGTGACCTCTGGAAGCAAGGTCTGATTTCACAAGGAGAGTGCAGAGCTGCAGTTTGCATCTGCAGGGAGAAAATGAGAAAAGCCAAAGTCCTAGCAGAATTGACACTGTAGCATCAGACAACAGAATAAATAAAATAAATGTTTTTTCATTTACCTCAGTGGAAAGAGGAGGTCAAAGGAAAACATCAGACTGATTATTGGATTAGATGGTCACCTAAAAAGTACAGAGGAGCAAGTGGAAGTTTTTGTTTGTTTGTTTGTTTGTTTGTTTTTTCCCTCAGTGTTTAATAGTAATGACAGATCTTGGACTATCTGGACCTCAGAGTTGGAGGACCATGACTGGGGAACAGTGACTTTCCACCTGTGGTCAACAAAAGTGTAAGGGAACAGTTGCATCAGATCAAAATTAGTAAGTCCCTGGGTCCAGAACAGATACACCTCAGAGTGCTGAAGGAATTAGTGGATGCTATAGCTAGACACCTCTCAGCAATTTACCAAAACTCATGGAAATCTGTGGAGGTCCCTGCTAACTGGAAACTAGCCAACATTATATCCATGTATGAAAAGGGCATGAGAGAAGACAAGAAAACTATAGAACTACTAGTCTAACCTCTGTCCTTGGAAAAGTAACGGAGAAGATTGTCCTGAAGTTCTCCTTGTTGAGCTTCATAAGGTTACTATCCTTCATAAGTAACATATCACACACACACAGAATTCACACAGAATTTCTAGGTTGGAAGAGACCTCAAGGTCATCGAGTCCAACCTCCAACCTAACGCTAACAGCCCTCCACTAAACCATATCCCTACGCTCTACATCTAAACGTCTTTTGAAGACTTCCAGGGATGGTGACTCCACCACTTCCCTGGGCAGCCTGTTCCAGTGCCTCACAACCCTTTCAGTGAAGAAGTTCTTCCTAACATCTAGCCTAAAACTCCCCTGGCTCAACTTAAACCCATTCCCCCTCGTCCTGTCACCAGGCACGTGGGAGAACAGGCCAACCCCCACCTCGCTACAGCCTCCCTTGAGGTACCTAAAAAGAGCGATAAGGTCGCCCCTGAGCCTCCTCTTCTCCAGGCTGAACAAGCCCAGCTCCCTCAGCCGCTCCTCGTAGGTCTTGTTCTCCAGACCCTCACCAGCTTCGTCGCCCTTCTCTGCACCCGCTCAAGCACCTCGATGTCCTTCTTGTAGCGAGGGGCCCAAAACTGAACACAGTACTCGAGGTGCGGCCTCACCAGAGCTGAGTACAGGGGGACGATCACCTCCCTAGCCCTGCTGGTCACGCTGTTCCTGATACAAGCCAGGATGCCGTTGGCTTTCTTGGAAGTATCCTTCATGAGTAACCTTCATAAGGTTACTTATGAGCTTCATAAGGTTACATTAGGCCATTTCTCCAGCCTGTGCAGGTCCCTGTGGATGATATCAGATATCAGATACTGATATCAGATACTGATATCAGATACTCCTTGCAGTTTTGTACCATACGCAAACTTGCTGAGGGTGCCCTCTGTCCCATGATCTAGACCATTAATGAAGATGTTTACTTTTTAACCCCAGTGTGGACTTCTGGTGTACACTGCTAATTACAGGCTTCTAATTAGACCACAGATCACCACTCTCTGGGCCTGGCCATTCAGCCAGTTTTCAGTCCACTTCACTCTCTGCTCATCCAGCCCATACTTTATAAGCTTGTTTACAAGGTTATGTGAGACAGTGTTGAAAACCTTATCGAAGTCAAGGTAGACAATATCTACTGCTCTCTCCTTGTCTGTCAAGCCAGTCATCTAATTATAGAGGGTCACAAAGTTGGTCAAACATTATATAAGAATATCTCTTAACAAATTCACCACAATTCTCTTTGAAATTATAATGCTTATTTTAAGTCTCAGAAGCTAAAAAAAGGTAGAATAACAAAGAGAACATACCACTCAAGTTTCAAAGATAATGAAACACAACTGTAATATAGAAAACTGAATATATATATATATAATTTTTTATCATTAATTACTGAAAATGAGAGAAAATGTTTTACTGAATTCACTAAAGAAAATATGACTACAGCCTGATTCTGATGTACTTAGAGTTTTCAGATTTGTGAGTTATGTAAGTTCATCACTAACCTCAAGCCATTATATGTCAGGTATTCCAAGTATAGGATTTTCTTTTACTGTTTTCTTAATTCCCTCCCAATGATTCACCAATTGGTCTCCAATGTTCAACCACAAACATATTCTTCCTGCTTGATATAAAAGTAAAATAGTTTTTGTGCACTTTCATGTTTACACTTAAAACAATTGACTTTCTTTTCCCAGATACCATTTCAGGTTTGATCAACAGGATTCCTATCTACAGCACTATAAGTTCAAAGCAGAAATTCAGTATTGGAGAAATGAAGTACAGTTGCCCTGGTAAGATTACAGACAATGGGATGGAAATGGAGAAAAGAGGGGTGCAAAACCAAAAACCTTACAGATGTACTTAATGTTTCTGTGCTACACTGTGCTATACTTCTAAAGTATGGCAGGGTATCCATCTGGTAATTAATTGTCGGATTTAACTTGTAGTGGAGAAATATACATGAATATCAGATTTCTGTTATCAGGGAAGATTTGCATATGAAGCAGAGAAAGATAGTTCTGTTTTGTTTACAGTCTATGATTTATCTGTTTAGCTTTATCACATATCATATATATATTTTTGGAAAATGAGTCAGTCCTTGCAACTGCCCGAAATTCACTCTTTCATTCATTAATTTCAATCCTGTGTATTGTATGTTATCGTAATCAATGTTTTTTCAGCGTACTTTATGTTCCCTTCATTATAATCAAATCAGTAAAGTGACAATCCAGACAACTCCTACTTAGGAGAGTGGTTTTAATTTCTCAAAACTTAAGTAATTAGTAGATGTCTATCTGTGAGGCTGCAGGTATTAATACCTATTCTGTATGTTTAATTATTTTTGATATCGTAAGTAGTGATACTATTTTTTTTTCTGTAATTTCCAAACATGTTCTCTACTTGTTTTCATTACTGTACTTTGTAGCTGTTTTATACATAGGGAAGAAGCATGGCTGAAAACAGTTTTACTGAGAACTTGTAAGAAAGCAGGAAAGCCTGTCTCCAGGTCTTAGGCCAAGATCCCAGCAACTGGGCTACCTCCCCTCCATTCTTGTCACTTATATTTATTAAAAAAAAAAAATCTCAAGATTTAGTGTTTCCAATGAATTCATTAGGTTACCTATTTCCAAATGGTGTTATAATAAATAGTTAGTGTTACTATATGTTGGTGTTTCCTTATTTTAGATTATCAAAGCAATAATACTCAAGTAACCTTTAAAGAGATGAAGTGCGCATGGTACAGCCCCCTCCCCCCACCTCCCCAGACACACACACAGCCATTCTCTCCAGGAAAAACTAAATATTCTTTGCTTGAGACATCTAACTCTGCAAAGGTAGAACTAACTCTTTCTACTTTGGAAAGTAAAACCTTTCCAGAGTGGAACATTTCAGTCCCCGAGACAGCTATTTCCAACGTACTTCAGCTCACCTTGTAATTTAGAGTGTTCATTTCATCTCTTCTAAC
Organism: Aythya fuligula; assembly: GCF_009819795.1. Classification (NCBI taxonomy): domain Eukaryota; kingdom Metazoa; phylum Chordata; class Aves; order Anseriformes; family Anatidae; genus Aythya; species Aythya fuligula. Next base: position 50,990,043 of record NC_045559.1, on the reverse strand, counting down.
CACCATTGAAACCTTTCATTAAATGTCTGAAGTTTTGAGGTCAACCATATTTTCTTTAATTTGAACAGCAGCATTGCTATTAGTGGTGATCAATAAAGTCAACAACAGTAAAAATGTTTTGGACTATCACAGAATCACAGAATTTCTAGGTTGGAAGAGACCTCAAGATCATCGAGTCCAACCTCTGACCTAACGCTAACAGTCCTCACTAAACCATATCCCTAAGCTCTACATCTAAACGTCTTTTAAAGACTTCCAGGGATGGTGACTCCACCACTTCCCTGGGCAGCCTGTTCCAATGTCTAACAACCCTTTCGGTAAAGAAGTTCTTCCTAACATCCAACCTAAAACTCCCCTGGTGCAACTTAAGCCCATTCCCCCTCATCGTGTCACCAAGCACGTGGGAGAATAGACCAACCCCCACCTCGCTACAGCCTCCTTTAAGGTATCTGTAAAGAGCGGTAAGGTCACCCCTGAGCCTCCTTTTCTCCAGGCTGAACAAGCCCAGCTCCCTCAGCCGCTCCTCGTAGGACCTGTTCTCCAGGCCCCTCACCAGCTTCGTCGCCCTTCTCTGCACCCGCTCAAGCACCTCGATGTCCTTCTTGTAGCGAGGGGCCCAAAACCGAACACAGTACTTGAGGTGCGGTCTCACCAGAGCTGAGTACAGGGGGACGATCACCTCCCTAGCCCTGCTGGCCACACTGTTTCTTATGCAAGCCAGGATGCTGTTGGCCTTCTTGGCCACCTGAGCACACTGCTGGCTCATATTCAGCCGACTATCAACCATCACTCCCAGGTCCTTCTCTGCCTGGCAGTTTTCCAACCACTCCTCTCCCAGTCTGTAGCTCTGCTTGGGGTTATTGTGCCCCAGGTGCAGGACCCGGCACTTGGCCTTGTTGAACTTCATGCAGTTGGCCTCAGCCCATCGGTGCAGCCTATCCAGATCCTCCTGCAGAGCCTTCCTACCTTCAAACAGATCGACACACACGCATAGCTTGGTGTTGTCTGAAAACTTACTAAGGGTGCAGTCAATGCCCTCGTCCAGATCACTGATGAAGATATTAAAGAGGACCGGCCCCAGCACTGAGCCCTGGGGAACACCACTGGTGACTGTCCTCCAGCTGGACTTGACTCCATTTACCACGACTCTTTGGGCCCGGCTATCCAGCCAGTTTCTAACCCAACGAAGCGTGTGCCAGTACAAGTCAAGAGCAGCCAGTTTCTTGAGGAGAATAAACTTTCTCAACTACTTTCTCAACTCTCTTTATTTAATATCACTTTCCATTGGCGAAGTTTTTTAAAGAGCTTTATAAAGAGTTTTTTAAACATCTTATAGCAGACATCTGTTTCTGTTTATCTGCAAATAATGAAAACCTCCTTCAGCCACAACCAACAAAGTGTTCTAGGGATTTTGTATTTTGACCAATTAAGTCACCTCAAATGTCTTGCTTTACCTTCAGCAAGTACTTCAGGTATTCCCACCAGATATTTTGAGAGATAATTGCTATAAAGAATGTCTGCAGGAAAATTCCAAACTAGATAGGTAGCAGCTGAAGGGAGGATAAAATCAACTCTAAATGCTACTGAAAAGTTCAGCAATAAGGGCTGGAGGCAACAAAATGGAAAATTCTCTACTAACAAGCTAAGTCCTTCATATGAAGAGGGTGAAGAGGGGATATATAAAAGACACAAACCCAAGGCATAAGCAACTGTTTTGTTTGTTTGTTGTTGTTTTTTTTTTTGTTTGTTTGTTTTGTTTTGTTTTGTTTTGTTTTTCATTTCATCTCCTTCACATGGAACACATGGAAATAATAGTACACTTTCCATACCTTTTAGAACTAACATACCAGATTTTCTCTTAGGTTGAAACTGGTCAGTGCTGCAGTTCATCAGCTTTCATGGGCAGATCTGTAATTAAATTATGTCTGATTTCACTCTATCTGCAAATGTGTTCTTAAGTCATAAAATAAGTTAGTCAAAAGCCAGTCAAATTGTATTATCATATGTTTACCGCAGGCTAAAAGGATACCCACAATCAAATGTTTTGACTTGGTTTATGTGTGATAACGTGCATTATTCACACCGAGTTAATAAAAATAAAATATTAAAGCCCCATTTGATGGGTCTGGAAACTACTTTAGGTACCTCTACATATTAAGATTCTACAATATCAGCAGAGCCATTTGCTTCTGACACTCTTAACATGTGGCTGGAAAACTATGGAGAGGAAAAAGGGTCTGGGGGTGTTGCTTGACACTCACATGAACATGAGCCAGCAGTGTGCCTAAGTGGTCAAGGCCAACAGCATCCTGTCTTGTATCAAGAATAGTGTAGCTAGCGGAACCAGGGAAGGGATCTTCCCCCTGTACTCAGCTCTGGTGAGGCCGCACCTCGAGTACTGTATTCAGTTTTGAGCCCCTGACTACAAGAAAGACATCAAGGCCATAGCCATTTCCAGAGAAAGGCTATGAAGCTGGAACACAAGTCTTATAAGGAACAGCTGAGGGAACTGGGGTTGTTTAGTCTGGAGAAGAAAAGGCTCAGGGGAGACCTTATTGCTCTCTCCAACTACCTGAAAGGAAGTTGTGGGGAGCTGGGGGTCAGCCACTTCTTGCAGATAAATAGTGATAGGACAAAAGAGGATGGCCTCAAGTTGCATCAGGGAAGGTTTAGGTTGGAAATTAGGAGAAATTTCTTCTCAGAAAGAGTGGTCAGGCATCAGAATGCGTTGCCCAGGGAAGTGGTAGAGTCACTGTCTCTGGGTGTGTTTAAGGACAGGTTGGATGTGGTACTTAGAGACATGGTTTAGTGTGTAATATTGCTGGTAGGGGGACAGCTGGACTTGATAATCTCTGAGGTCTTTTCCAACCTTAATGATTCTATGATACTATGAAGATGCAAAATCTGAAAGAAAAGAATGAAATCCAGAGTCCCATATTGGAAATTTCACATTTGCATACAGTAAGTGGAAAATCAAGTGCTTTAGAATTAGAATTTCATAATTCTCAGGCCACAAAGAGTGGGCAAAGAAGGAATATAAGTTAGCTTCTTTCAACTGAGATCACCAAAAACCCTTGCATTACTTAAATCTACGTTCGTATACAGGAGTGGTAGAGATGTTTTGAGATGTCTGTTTATTCTCAGAAACATCAGGCTCAAAGTTTGTCTTTCAAAAAATAGTTCTTTATTGCTCTCTCTCAGAAATGAGACTGGCCATTCTTGCTCTTTATTTATTTATTTATTTGTTTATTTATTTATTTTTTCCCAAGGCATTTCAACCCAGTGGCTCAAGGCACAGTGTGCTTAGGCAGTGGGAGATATAGAAGCTATTTTTGGGAATGTTTCTAGCACAAGAAAATATTGTTACTTAGAATAGCCACAGCCTTCCCAGGTGAATGCTCCCAACACAAAAACATACAGCCTGGTGGTAAAGCTACTCCTGAAAAAGGAAGAGGTGTAGCCTTAAAATCCCTCAGTTGAAGGAAGTCATTGAATACTCTCTGTATACCTTATGCAGGTCCTCCAGTCCTCTACAGATACAGCAGTTTTAACAAATAAAACAATATTCTCTGGCTAATGTGGATTATCTAATTAGGCTGAGGCTTTTTACTAGTAATGTTTAAAATAATATGACTACGGCACCACAAAATCTGTGGGTAGGTAAGATACAGGCACCTCACGGTCAGCATTTGGACAGTGAGATGGTGCACCACAAAGCTTGCCACGCCTTACATAGGCATGTAAGGCTGTTCTACTTTCCACCAAAGAGTGACCTATTTAAATAATGAGAAAAGAACATTAGTGTTATTCAGTATTTAAAGTGTTAATCTTAAAAGATATCACAAAGACCTTTCATTAATTTATGAGTCACCACACAGCACTGCCCACTTTATAACTGGTTTGCAAGCATCTTGTTCAAGAAACACAAGCAGCTCCTCCTGTTTTAAATGTCAGTCAAGCAATGTTAACATATGGTCTTTCATAGATAAATCTTCCAACATTATCATGGACACTAGAAATTATTGTTATAGAGATAACTCCCCTTCAGTTTTTATACTCAATTCAAATCTCTTCCACAGCATATTCATCTATCCCAGTTTCTGGCATTAGTTTGATTACATGAATAGCAATTACATAGAACTGTACCAGTTTTTCAGCATGACTAATTTTCTCAAGCAGGCAGAGAGAGACAGCCACACCAACAACACACCCACCATCATTTTGCATAATGTGTACTTTATACTTGCCAATCTGTTCACATATAGGGATTTTTACTTTTTTTCATCTGTTGTAACCAAGAGCTTTAAAAAGAGAACGTTTAAAGAGATAACATAAAAAGTCTGACATAAAGAAAAAGCTGGACAAAATTTAATTCAGCAAACGGTAAGCCCAACTTCCATTATTTCAGAGCTATTGAAACATTAATCAGAAAGGGTGTAGACACTTTACACATTTGTGCATTTCCTGACTATATCCATTTTAAGATATACTGAACCATGTACCATGAGTAAACTAGAGATAGCCTGGAATTTTCACAGGTAATTTTATAATATATCCCACTCCATGAATGCATGAATTTGTTAAGATTTTTTTGTTGGGTGAATTAACACCTGGACTTCGTCAAAATCATCAGTACACATTGCCTGTCTTGTTCTTACAATTCAGCACCAAGCCATAGAAATTATATTCACCAGTTATACGCATCCTCCATTGGAGCAGAAGCTGTGCTGGAACCTGGAGAGATCCACAGAAGAGAAGTGTTGCTTTGTACAACATGCCAAGGAAAAGGTCAGCATCTAATGATTCCAGGTACTTATGATCCCTAAAGGACAGTGATTCCGTGGGACTGCAAAGAGCAGGCAGAGAGTCACAAATGGTTTCTGAAGATCACAGAACTTCTTTGAACTTTCCTCTTTAGCTCTGACTACTTTTATTTCCTCATTAATGGACAGGATCAGAGGGAACCTGGTCAGTATTATAATTAAGTGTATATGAAGTTTAGCTAAGTTTAATTTGGACAGCATTTACTCTACTTCTCATTGCTTGTCCTGGAGTACTAGGAAGATAAATTTACCCACTCATCTTATTTATCATATTCCTGTTGTACCCTTTGCTTCACAGTCAGTAAATTAAATTACAGAAAGAAAAAATCTTTTTGAATTTATCTCAAGCTCAGAAATTTGACATTTATTTAAAGCATTTCCTTTCTTCAGCCAGCCAGCCAGCATTGTTCATAAGAAAACAGTGAAAAAGAGTAAATTATATATTTATATGTATGTATACACTCTGCTGTCCTCTACCTCTGAAACTCTACCAGAGTTGCTGGTCTGTGATCTGATTCCTAGAGAGGAGGGAGAAAGCTGTGCCAAACATGTGAGTGTGTGTCGTTATAATTCAGACCCAAGGCAGATACACTTGCAGCAGTACACTGCTGCCACAAATCTGTGCTTCAGCCAGGTGAGGTCAGGTGTCATTTATTGCCCATTCTCCACTGATGGCAGCTGAGGTTACCTTTCTGGATGTGCAGATTGCATGCGACTTGAAAAATGTAGGAGACATATTCATATTGTTTGAAAGTCAGAACTGGAAACTTACTGAAAGAGGTGACTGAGGTCTCTCTATTTAAGTGCCTATTCCCTTCTGAGCTTTTGTGCTGAACAGAGATAACCATCTGTGCTCAATTGCTACTTATGGTTTTGTAACATCAGCATCTGCTGATAAAGAAAATATGGGAGTCTGTGCCCACAATAACTGAAGCTTCATTTACCACATCAAAACTCACTTCCTAATTGTTCAGTTTTATTTTAGTTGAAGTACAGGTGTTGTCACTCCTTCTGACATCTGAAATTATTTAGAGTAAGATTCACCCATAGAATTTGGTGTTGGCTTTTTTCTTTTTTTATATGATAAATAATAATAATAATAATAATAATAATAATAATAATAATAATAATAATAATAATAATAATAATAATAGATTTTTATACATGGATAAAAAGTAAAAATAAAATGTTCTTTATGTTTCTCAAATAAATTAAAAGAAAAATGTGCTTTCTAAGGGTTGTTTTTCTGTGTAACCAAATGCTCTCAATCTAAAATTATAGTTTTAGATTAAGGGGAAATAAAAGTGAAACCTCCTCAAAGATCATAGAACATATGTCTCTTTTGTGCCAGCTGTAAAAGATTAGCCAAGAATGTCTGCCTGTCTGCTACTGACAATTCTCAACAAATTTTCATGTTGCAGCACATGAAATATTAAATCATAAAAAATCAGTCTTACAATTAGCACAAAGCCACAGACCAGCAGCAAGCACAGTGTGTACCCATACCATTTTTATATGACATATCAATTTGGTGTGGAGTGTTGTATTTCAGATTGTAAAATCCCTGTTAGTTTTGAAGACAACAGTGTGAAAGCTGTGGATGACTTAACATAGGAAGCTGGTATATATTGTTAGTGCCTGAAGTGGGAACTTCTCTATCTCACATCAAGGGAACTTCTGTGCCACTGGAACTGCAGAGTATTTGCGTGGCTGTGGAGAGTGAGGCTGGTGGGCTTGCAAGCTGTAGCTCATATCTAGCTATGACAGACTGGAGATGGTTACATATAGAGCAATTCAGTTGTCTATTGTGCTTACAGGAGCCACAGTAATTGAAATACTACATGAAAAGATCTAAATGGGCTTCTATAAGACTTACCTTGAGCTCCACCTGGTAGGCAACCATCTGCATTTCTTCAGGGTTGAAGTAGTCATCAAACTGTTTTATCTACAGTTGTGCAACATTACCTGGCTGTCTACAAGCAGCTGTACCCCAGCAGGAAGCATACAAAAGTATCTCCAGCCTCTGCACACACAGCACAACTAATCTGAAACTGAGTAAATCTTTAACAGGTAATTGGGTTTATGTAACAAACATTCTAAAAGGAATTACAGATAGATTTTACATAAATAAGAAGCTGAATTTCAAGAAGGAGCTGGAGTTATGACCGAAGACTGTCTCTACAGCAGAGAGGCTTCATTTCTGTTTGACAAAACAAATAAAAACTAAATAAGAATTGAATTACTTTGTGCATAGACACACAGCTTGAGTAAAAAGACTAGAAACCAGTCCCTCTCTGATAAATTAAGTGCAGGCAGTGTTCTGGGATGTCTGAGTTTTCAAGGTCAGTTGCTGGAGTTGTGAGGTAGGGACCCCTTCTGAGTGCTTCAGGAAGTACCAGGTTACTTTTGCCATAGCAAGTAAGCCTTTGTGATGGTTTTGTTCACTTTGGATGTGGACCTTTCCACGAAAGCTGGGAGTCTAAACTGATTCATATTACAATGTTCAGCAGCCTAGAGGGTCTGAAACCTGCCCTTCTTCAAGACATACTGGATCTGAACCATATGCAAAAACCTTTCCTTGCAAGATGATAAGAAGTATTACGAAACCATTAGAAATTAAATGTTGGTTTTACTGTTGCTGGAAACAGGGAGATTGTTTCTTCTCTACATTAAGCAAAAAATTGTTTATGTTTGCATCCTCTGCTTAATACATATCTATATTTGCTAAGTTGTATGAAATCAACAACACCTGTATACTTTTGTTTAACCAAAATACCAAAATGTTCTGTGCTGTTAAAGTGGTAAGTTTGTATTGCAGGTATTATGCAAGTTTGTTCAAGATAAACTTATCACTGATACAATAATTGTTAAAGTTAAAAAATGACAATTTTGAAAATAATCATTGAATGTGACCTGTAATCAGTTTCAGTTTCTGTAACTTAATCCCCCAATAAATTGTTTGGCTTTGAGCATCAATTCAATGACCTAGAAAGGTTCAGAGGTGACACTTGCCAATACTGACTTATGCACAAACACAGACCTAATTCTGACCATCTGGAAATTTTACATTTTAATTTTATGTGTGTTATTACTCTGTATGTGCCTCCAAAATAATTACAGTGTTATGGTATAAACAAATATTTACACTAGACAAAATAAGAAAGAAATGCCAATCAACTCACCTGAAGAAGCAGGAATAAACCTACTTAATTATATGTAACAGTTGTTAAGCAACAAGTCAGGTCAGAGTGTAAGCTTAATTTAATTTTCTTTGATATATATATAACACTACAATGAATGAAATATGTGTATATATATTTGTTCTGTTTTTTTTTTTTGGGGGGGGTTCCTTTTCTAAAGAAGAGGGGAGGGGAGGGGAGAACCTTCAAATATCACCTAGTCCAACTGCCTGACCACTTTAAAGCTAACCAAAAGTTAAAGCGTATTATTGAGGGCATTGTCCAAATGCTGCTTGAATATTGACAGGCATCAGGCATCAACAACCTCTCTAGCCTGTTCCAGTGTTTGACCACTCTTGCACAATGATTTGCTTTCTAGTGCAGTCTGAACGTCCCCTGATGCAGCTTTGTGATGTACCCATGTGTCCTGTCATTGATTACTAGGGAGAAGAGATCAGCACCTTCCTTTCTCTTCCCCCTCCTCAGGAAGAGAAGGCCACCTCTAAGCCTTCTCTTCTCCAGAGTAGACAACCAAAGTGTTCTCAACCTCTTCTCATAGGACAGGCCTTCCATCTCTTTTCCCAGTTTTGTTGCCCTTCTCTGGATGTTTTCATGGACCTTACTATCTTTTCATATTGTGAAAGCAAGAACTGTACACAATATTCAAGGTGAGGTCACAGCAATGCTAAATATAATGGGAGAATTATCTCTTTTGACCAGCTGGTTATACTGTGATTAATGAATCCCAAAATGTAGTTTGTCCTCTTGGCTGCAAATATATAGGCACTTTGCAAAAAGAATGCAAATATGTAGGCACTTTGAGATTTCTGTCTAAGAACGAGTTCAAAGAGAAGATATGAAGTGAAAGAGCTGAAAAGATTAGGTAATTGTAGCAGACTTTTCACCTCCAGATCTTTGTTTCACATTACAAAAAAAAAAAAAAAGTTATTGCAATCTGAAGACTGAAATAAATTTGCTTTAAATTTGCTTTTCTTAGTCCACTTGTTCCAAGTGAACATTTGTCCACATCACACTTATTCTGAACACAGAGGATCAAACTGGCTTTGTTCCTGGACTACCTTTTTATTGCAAGGAAATGTTTCCTCTAGGACAGGATGTGCTTTACATCTATGAATAGAACTCTTCTTTTGAGAGTAATCATTAAATATGATCTCACCAAAAAATGGAAACAGAGGACTGAAGGATTAAAATGAAAGTTCAAAAAGAACAAGACTCCATGTAACTCAGTAACTCAAGATAAATATAAGACTTATAGACAAGGATCTACATGGTTTCAGGAGCATCTATATAAATGGTAGGATTTGGTTAGCTAACAACGAGGACAAAGAAGATCATAGAAACCTCAAGGAGTTTCTGCTATTAAAAATGCCACAGAAGATGGACCTGTCCATGCAATGATACATACAGAACTGCATAAATAATTAGAAACTCTATTACAGTGTTTTCCACCTCCTCAATACCTCCAGCTTGGTTTTCACTGGAAGCTGGCAACATTTTAACTTGATACAACACTCCCACCCCCACCCCCACCCCACACATTTAAGGTCAGTAAAAAGCTGACCAAAAAAAAATATATATATATAAATAAAATGTGTAATTGCTGATTATGTATGGACAGCCAGTCAGAAGAATGTGTTTTACTGATTTCATTCATTAAAAGAACAGGTGGAAACCATGTGCAAGACTGAACTGTTTGGTTTGGTTTAGATGTAGAGCTTAGGGATATGGTTTAGTGGGGACTGTGTTAGGTCAGAGGTTGGACTCGATGATCTTGAGGTCTCTTCCAACCTAGAAAATCTGTGATTCTGTGATTCTGTGAGTATTCTCTTTTTTAAACCTATATTTTCTAACACAAGTTTTATGTTGTAACTTCATGCATCACCTTAAGTGCCAGTGAGGTTTGGTGTTCTGAAAAGATGACTGTGTCCAGACACAAAAGTTATGTATCTAGCTGTAGCATATAGTGGTGTTAAAGGAACACTTTTAAATTACAGTAAGTGGAGGCATAAGCAATGAAATGCAGGAGTTTAAATGTTTGTGAAAGGGTCCTGTCACACAAATAGGAATTTGAATATAAATTAACCAAACAAAAAGTTGTCAGGGTCAGATGCTTCTCACTGACACCAGAAGATCATTGATGAACAGTAGTAGGTGTGTCTGCCATATACAGGACCAAAATACATAGTATATTCAAAATGTAGTACAAGAATCTTTTTATATATGCTTATTTACAAGATCACAACAATAAGGGTTTACTTCCCCCTCTCCACCCCCCCCCCCACACACACTTTGTTGCATGATGAATTATTCCTAGATCATATATATTTGACAAGCATTTTCACAATATATTTGTTTTCTAGCTTACATCAAATGATCTTATCTCTTGTGTTAAGCAAGTGTTTTCAAGTATCTTAAATTGGGCCTGTGGTGAAAGCATGCTAGTTTTAAAATTTCAGGGTATACATATTATTATACCCACACTGGACTGGCCTTTGTCAGAACTTTATTCTGAGACTGTGACCTTATAGAATCATAGAATATCCCGAGTTGGAAGGGACCCATAAGGGTCATCAAGTCCAACTCATAAATACCTTGCACACTTCTCCCCACTATGCCTTCCCTCTGAAATGCAAATGCAACTCTTGTTCCATCAATGCATAGCTGAGACTGTGATGAGTATATCTGACAGCAACCATAAACAGAACTGTATGTAAGGTCAAATATTTTGCTTTAATTTGTGAAGCAGACAACTGATCAATTTTGACTGACTTGCCAAGAGTTCACAAGATTGAACAGTTATCTAAAGGATTCCAGTGCTACAGCTGGTCAGTTCAGACATATTTGAAGTACTTGCAACTCCCCACCCCCCACCCAGCCACACTTAATCCTAGGTATGTTGAGGAAAGATGAAAAAAAGAGAAAGAAATTATTTGTCTGAAGGGAAAGGGGGAAAGGGGAAAGGGGAAAGGGGAAAGGGGAAAGGGGAAAGGGGAAGGGGGAAAGGGGAAAGGGGAAAGGGGAAAGGGGAAAGGGGAAAGGGGAAAGGGAAGGGGAAGGGGACGGGAACAGGGACGGGGAAGGGCAAGGGGAAGGGAAGGGAAGGGAAGGGAAGGGAAGGGAAGGGAAGGGAAGGGAAGGGAAGGGAAGGGAAGGGAAGGGAAGGGAAGGGAAGGGAAGGGAAGGGAAGGGAAGGGAAGGGAAGGGAAGGGAAGGGAAGGGAAGGGAAGGGAAGGGAAGGGAAGGGAAGGGAAGGGAAGGGAAGGGAATAAATCTCAAAATACCATCTGCAGTTGTTCTCAGATAAATTTTCTTTTTCACTTGGGAAAATGGAGAAAAATAAATATGCTGAATTGATGTTGAGGATTGCTAACTATTTAAATTTTGGATCTTAATTTCTAAGAATAGGAACTGTGATCACTATTTCAGCTCAATAGAAATGTTGCTTTGCTTTCAACTTACATGTTATGTTAGGACAAACAGACCCTACTAAGAACTGTTAACAATCAGACCAACTATATAGCATGTATTGTTGTCATGTGATTTTTTAAAGTAAAATTACCATGTAGTAAGTTTCCTTCATGGTAATCGCAAAAGCTCCTGTTTATTTTATTATTGTTATTATATTTTATATGAATACAGGGCTTAGTTTTGTTCCTAGAAACTCTGAGTTCTGACTAGGAAAAAAAATATGAATAATTCTTTATAAATTACTGTTATTTTAGTTACTATAAAGCAAAATACATTAAAACTATCTTTGTCCATATGGTCATTTGGTAATTTATCTTAATTTCACCTATTCACTAAATTGTAAAAAAGTATTTCTCAATTTTTATAATACTTGTCTGTTCACAAACTGATCAGCTCAAATATTTGGCACTTGATTTTGCATAACAATTATTTAATAATTTATTGATTTTGCATAATAATTCATTTACACCATTCAATACACCATTACTTGTATTATAAATTTACATTTGTAATGTTTTAAATAGGAACTTGCTGAATAAACACAATTAGCATAATCATTTATATTTGCAATACTTTAACTTGAGACTCAACTAAAACTTGCACACCAGAGTAAACCAGACTAAAATTTATGGGTTAAAAAGGATTCTTTACAACTCCTTTTATTCATTAAGAAAAAAAAAAAAAAAAAAAAAAAAAAAAAAAAAAAGCATGCTTTTGACAAACATAACCTAAATGGGAGAACTTTTGTCTTTTAACTTACTACTGCAGCTAGGGGAGGAAAGACAACCTTGGGATTGTTGGGGTTTCTTTTCTCTGGGAAATAATTAATTAATTAAATAAATAATAATAAAAAGCCAAAACCATTATTTTCTACTTCACTGTAATATTCTATTTAAGTGTTTAGTTTTTGTTCGATGAAAACACAAAACAGTACTGAAGGTGATTTGCCAAAGTGGCAGATTTTGTTCTAAAAGTTTGATTAAAATTATTTTAGCCATCAGTAGTAGTACAAATATGTCTAAGATAAAAGAATGCATGAAGTTACTGTATTGCTGTACTAATATCTTGCTACACTAGATAATAGAAGATGCATGTTTTAGATATTTTATCAGAAAGGTTTAGATTGGGGTGATCAAATAGTTTAACTCAAAGTGTAACAGCTTCAAACACATTTCAGCATAGGCAGATCTGAGAATTAAGAATGTGTTTACTACATATAATTAAGCAGGTCTTGAGCTTTTTTTATAGTACTTGGCCTAGTTTTCCCCATCTTCTTAATTTCCTCAGAAGTATGGCATGCCCACAAAATATTCTTGTTAAACATTGATACATATCGTCTACAACCACAATATACAGTATACTTTCAAATGAAAATGATGAAAGCAAAATTGTACTTCTCTCTATAATTTGCCTTGGGACACACTTACAGGATTCTGGAATTCAAACTTTATCAGAAAACATTTCAGTGAAGCAGAGAAACAAGCATTAGTATTAACGGTAGCATTTTTGTGTATTGCTATATCACCTCTGCTGATTTCACCAACAAACATAGGCCCACATAAAGAACTGTATAAAAGAAGCACACAGGTGTATCAACATTATGATACTAGGTGCCAATAAGTCTAATAGTTTGACAGACATATAAAAGAGTGAGATCATAAATATCCGGATCCTGAACCATGTTATATGCACAGGAGAAGCACACTGACATGTCCTATAAGAGAAAACTTGGGGCTCTAAGGCTGCCACAGCTCCAAAAAGATGGTTGATGCAGGGCCTTTGGGTATCAAAAGGCCAAGATCCCTTTAGGGAGCTTGCAGTTACCCTGGTTCTTCAATCAATCTGAATTTGGTGTATATATAGGAAATATGAATATAAAAGTGCTTGGATACAGGTATCTTAGAAAATGCTGAAATATTAAATTGTAACAACTAGTGCTTTCCTTTGACTATATTTGTAATAAATTTTCTTGTAATTGATATATATATATAAATATATTTTTTTTAAGTATAACTGTTCAAATATTATGGGGAAATCACCTACAAAGGAGATGGAAGTTAAAACTTTTAATGTTTTTATTCACCATAATTCAATAATGTAACCTGGTAATCTAATTATTGAATCTCACTTTCCTTTTTTTTTTTTTTTTTCCAGTCTAAAGTTCACATTTGCAATCAACAGAAAGAAAAAGCAAATGATACATAAAGAGTACAGTACTGCAGTGTTGAGTGTAAATGAATCAGAGACTCACTCATGTCTGCAGTATTCTCTTGAGTCTAAAGTAAACACCAACAACTCCAAGGTTAAACACTACTTTGACAGCAGGCCTGTTCGACTCTATTCCTCTCCTTTCAAGACACCCATTTTACATCAATTTTCCTTGTACATATAATTCACCAGTGCATTGGACAACTTCTTGCTTCTTGGCTTCCATTTAGCAAATAGATATAAAGACCAAATCAAAAATATCAGTCCCTCTAGTGATTCCCTGAGTGTGAAAAGGAAGACATGGTGACCAAGCTGGAACAGAACTGCAACTTCTTCCTCAAAATCCCACAGTAGACATTTCACAATCTTTTGACTGTGAAAAAATCACTGTGAAGACTTTGAAAATATATTTGCCTCTGCCAGGGATCTTTTTTTAAATAATTGGTCTTTATTTGTCCATTTGTTGGAGAGGAATTCTCTTTGCCTTTCTACAACCCAAGAGAAAGTTATGATCATCATGCAATAGCTATGATCATTGTGCAACAGATCAACAGATTATTTATTTTTTTGGTCTGTCTGGAACATTTAATAATTCAATATTTCTATGACAGTTATAATTAAAGGTGAGAGATAGCCACCAGAATGCTGAAGAGTTTGTATAAATTAAGTAATGTGGACTTCTGAATTGGCATTTCACTTACAGACTCATAGTAAGTATTTGTAAATGTACTAGCAAAGATGTTTAGACTGTGTCTGCTTTGTTTGCAAGGCTTAGTCCAACAGGAACCTTCTGAAACAGCTTTATAATTGGATGAGATGGAAAGGAGAACACATAATTAGTGGAATAAACATATAATTTATAGAACACATAGAATATATCAGAAAACATCATGTAGAAATAATATATCTAACAGCAAAAAGGATCATGGAGTGACAAAGTTTACAAAGTTTTGCCAGATATAACAGAAGGTAAAGTTTTAATTACTTTTAAAGAGTCAGCACACCTATAATCTGGGGAAAAAAAAAAAAAAAAAAGAGGAATCTTACACACCTGAGTTTTAAAGCTTTTATTTTAGTACTTCTCAATAACAGGCTCAACCTATGCTAATCTCATTTTGTTAGTTAAATGCCTCAGGCTTTCACTTAGTCTAAAATTCCAATTAATATAAAATACCACAAGATAGCATCAGGGTGGGAAAAGTTTGGCAAGGATCTAGTTTAACATACAAGCTGCACACAGTAATGAGTCAGTGGCAATCTTACCAGCTAGATAAAACATGTAAAACTGACAGGCAGACAAATGGAAAATGAGTTGTGGATGTCCTCTTTAGTGCAGTATTACAAATTGCTGATTTAGTTCAGAAAATGGCCAAAACACTTTGCAAATCAGAGAAAAACAGTAACTTGCATGGCAATATTTTCAAAAGTGATTGATTTTTAATGCAGATATTGGAAGGATACTTGCGGGTGTCTTCTCTTCTTTCCTTCCTGCCCCTCTTTCTCATATGCATGATCCTCCCTGAACTTCTTAGGTGGAGTCTGGAGGTTGTGGTGAGATTGAGCAGGCCTCTTCAGAAGAAAGTCAACAAGGCAGCAAATGGTTGTGGGAATCTGCAGCTAAAGAGAGGACAGGAAAGCTTCCTCCTGTGTTTCCAGTTTGATTAGAATAATCACAGTGGTTCCTGAAATTGAGTTGCTTCCATAGTCGTTACTCCTACTACTTTCATTCAACAAAGTCCTTATTGTTTGGACTCACTAGTGACCTCCCATTATGAGTCTCTTTCCCCTTTCACAATTTTATACTGCTCTTAGGTACATTCCTGTTGAAGATGCACCATCTCCTTTTATTTCTGGGCTTGCTTATGTTGGCTTCAAAACTTCTTTTGCAGTTGAAGCTACTTCAGCATTGTCAGGTAACATAACAGGATGCTTTCTGTATAAAAATTACTATTTGTTCATCATTTCGGAATCCTATTTAGTTTGCAGGGAAGATGGTAGGTTGCAAGGAAGGCCAGAAGCTCTCTACATAATTTGTGGAGTCATAGACAGAAAGCACAATATTTTCTAAAGAGCTGTAGAAGGCTACAGAATAGCATATCTATAGCCATCTTCACTCTGAAATCAACAGCCAACATTTTCCACTGTATAATAACATGCATAGGCTAGAATTACAGATGTTGTCAAAGTATGACTTCTAGTAAAACAATTTTGGAGAAAATGTCCCACAAGTAACCTGAAAATCTACCTAAACCTTTGAAGAATGATGGGATCTTGAAGTTAGCTGCAGTTACATGTTTAATTCTACAGTAATCTGCACTTGAGATTTCAGCAAAAGTTGTTTGACAAATACAGATAAGCAGGTGAAGAACAGAGACAGAGTCATCCTTTCTGGGTTTTTGTAGCCATCTCTGAGTGGTGATTAAGAATGTTACAGTGCTTAA
The DNA here is from genome assembly GCF_009819795.1 of Aythya fuligula. Lineage (NCBI taxonomy): Eukaryota > Metazoa > Chordata > Aves > Anseriformes > Anatidae > Aythya > Aythya fuligula. The sequence goes on along the minus strand of NC_045559.1, from coordinate 50,973,903 downwards.
AGTACCTTTATAAAGAAGATGAGGTTTGTGAAAGTGGCTGCACCATCCACTAATTCCCATCCTAACTGAGAAGTGATCTAGCCTAGTATGTAACTGGAAATGCTTTGATGTGAGAGAAATATCCAAGAGGATTTGGGGTGATTTCATTTATTTATTTGTTTATACCAATGTAAGGCCAGAAAAATAGCTTTTCTTCTTGCTGTAGCTGTTCTCTGTAATGGAAAGAATTTTCAGTTTGAGCATTTGCAGAACTGATTTTTTCCCCATATCATATCCATATCATATAATCTGTTCCCTGTGGAAATAGTGGCAGGGGCTGCTAGGACCAGTTTTCTTTAGCAGCTGTGGCTGCAGGAAAGGTACACCACAACTATGCCTATTGGTCCCTGCTGGAGAAAGGCAGAGCAGTTTCATTATTGTTGTTGTCCAGCAGCGTTGTCTTGCTGGAGCTGAACTATCAGGGAATAAATTTTGGAAAGCTGACAGTTAAAGGAACCTTTCCTTCTGCTGATTACAGATAGCACTAACATGGAGAAGCAAGGCAAGGCAATTGAAAGAGCAGCAGGTTGGCAAAAGGTGCTGACCAACACATAGTCTTATTCTTAAATCATAGCCTGTGTCCCTTTCCTGGAAATCTGTCCTTGTGTGGTGAAACAGGAATCATCATTATAAGAAGTGGACTTGCTTTGGGTCACAGAGCCTAGAATTTTGTGGAAGCTGTGGCCAGGGAAAATTGCTGAAGGATGGCTTACCAAGCATTTTATCAGTCTCAACCTCAGAAAATTATAGTGAAACAAGAATACTAATTTTCATCTATTTCTGCCAGGATTCACATGTTACAATGAGCCCATATTCACATGATATCAACAGATATTAACATGGTATCAGAGAATTGTCCAGATCATGGCATTCCCCAGCAAAAATATTGATTCAACTTGGCATACTGTGAACACACCTGATAAACTGGACAGCTTTTAGCTTTCATATAGGTAACTTTCATTTTAAACTCAAAAATGCCCAGGCCCCGTTTTAGCTATCAGAAGCATGCCACACATCAACCTCCTGATTGAATTGGTTGGAAATTTTTCAAACAGCAAAATACTGTTTTCTCTCTTAGTATTGGAAGTTCAAAACAATGGAGTTATCTGCTCCTGAGGTCATTCATCTGTATTGCAATTTCCTTATCCTCCTGATGGAAAGAAATGGTAAAACACACAAAAGAAAAGATCCAAAAAAACTCTGGAAGGACTACCTTACAAAATGTGAGATTGAGGCCTTTATAGTAGTTCTCGTGAAATGTAAGATTTTTTCAGGCATTGCTTCTTTAGGAGGTGTATTGGGAAATGTTAGGGTGACTTCCATGAACCAGTAGAAAGGGAATTTATTGGTTATAGTACACATCCACATCACCTCTAGGACAACTGCAAAGAATAAATTTTCAACAGTAAAATAGTGTTGATTAAACACTATTCTTTTGTCTGTAATAAACTTTATTATTTTGACTCCAAATGGTTGAATAGCATTCAGCACAAGGTTCCAAATACCAGGCAGTGCCATGCCATCGGGGACCTAGCTTATATTTTATCCTGGTTTTAGCTATCTCAGCTGACTACATAGTTCTGAATTGATTTAAGTAATTCATTTTGCAATTTTTTTTCAAAGGATGAGTTTCACTTCGCCAGCTGCGATAAAACAATCCATTATTTTTTCTTCTGTGTACAATGTCACAGGAATGCTTCCCAGCTTCACTAAACAGTTGTATTTGCATAACTGAAATTTGCAAATGAGGCCTCTTGAGATTTTAATAATAAGAACATGATCTAGAAGTAGATGCCATCACATTTTTTTTAGGTAAAGACATATTATTAGTCACAATTTCAGATAGAACAGGTTTTTTTTGTTGTTGTCGTTTTGTTTTGTTTGTGTTTTTCTGATGACTTTCATGTAGTCTAAAGTCCTTTTAAAAATATATATATAAACTTACTTTCTTATAATTCATTATGAATATCACAAAGAGCTATGAAGCTCTATCACATTTTCTATGACAAGTATACAATCTGAAATTTTCTGTTGATCTATGCTGATCCTGTGTTCTTCATAAATTAAATACAAACTTTTAATTCCCTTCCTCACATCCCAGAGAGGCAATTGAACTGCTATTAAATTGATTGTCTAAGCCTGCAAATTAGGCTTTAGACAAAAGTCTTTGGTTTATTTTCACTGATATGGAAAACAAGAATTATTTAAGAATTCAAAAATTATTTAAGACTTCTATGTCATCTTTACTTCGTGAATAATGAAAAAAATAATGAAAAAAAAAAGTTTAGATTTTAAATTATATTGGAAGTTAATGTCTCAAGAAACATAAAGTAATGAGTATAATCTTTCAAAGATTGTAAAGAAGCACTGCTGTCAGATAGATTTTGTTTGTTAGGGCTTGGTTACTTCTAAATGCTTTATTTTAACTGCATAAATAAAATTTATTTTTAGACAAGGCAAGTCCTGAAGTACTAATCTACCTGCAGTGTAAGTAATTTTTCATTTTCCATGGTATGAAGATGCATCAGACAGTATGAAAAGCTAGTTAGATTAGCTCTAAATTAAGATGAGTCATGTCAAGAGAGGACGTCTTCTGTGTTTACATTCTTGCCTCACAGTGACTTGGCTGAGGAACAAGGGCATGTCATACTGGGAAAGGGAAATATAAAATGTTACGTTGTGTTGTATGCATTTTTCAGTGGCAGCAACAACTGAGAACTTCCTTTTCTGGGGAACCTCCTAAGCAACTACATTGTACTGGTCCTGCAAACGGACCAGCTGCCAAGAAGCTGGCCAGAACATGGTGGCTCTGGACCAGTTGAAATCACACTGAAGAACTATCTGAAAAGAACCCTAGGTAGCCACTCTTTTGAGGCCTGTACAGCCTCCAAGGATGGAAGTCACAACACAGGACTATCCTTTATGCCATGAAATCCCCAAACGAGAATGCCATGTTAGGGGGCACAGTATGCCTCAATATCTGTTTGAGTTTGCTGTACAGATAGGGATGAAGTTCAGGCAATGCCCACATCAAAGAATGAGATCTGGCAGTGTACCTTTCTGGTACTCTTTCTACGACTCAGGCTGACCTTATCACCCCTGTGACTTTATAATCTCCTGATTATCCTGGATGTCAGAGAAAATAACATCTTTAAAAAAATAAAAGTAAATAAAACCTGAGAATTTTGATTAAATTTTCTGCTCCTCAGGAGTTTCTCAACTAGACTATCTCTAAATTCAAAGCTAGCTCAGACTTCTACGTCACTTTCACTTTGAGAAAGCTCTTAGTTTCTGCTGTGTTCTGGAGCAGACTAAGTTTTCACTGGAGCTAAGATTTTCAGAGAAAGCTAGACCTCCTCCCACAATAGTAAAAAGTGAAGGTTTTGTCCCAAGATCAACGATGCAAGGTTGAAACACTAGTATGGCTTGCAAACAAATGGCAAGTCCTGGGGGGTGGGGGTTCAAAATATATTTTAGAAGAAACATATGCTAATCAAGATATGCTCTATAGAGCCGAAACATCACAATTCACAGGGAACTCTATTAGACCCAGTTCTGAGTAGTGTTACAACTCCTGAGAAATCAAATAAAGTAGGTGATTTTTTTATTATTTATTTTTTAATTGCTTTTGCCAAGTTAAGGCCTATGGGCTTCCAGGAATATTTTTTAGTTCTGTTCCTTTCTATTGCTACTTTGCTGTAACAGAAGATAGATTACCATCTAAGAAAAGACCAGCAGTACTCTCCTTTCTGCTTTCAATGGACAGGCAGATCATTAATGCTATACTGCAGACTGCCTATGTCCTGTCTTCTGCAAACTAGACAGGCAACTCATCATCTGAAGGTGACTAGACAGGTATGGTCATAAAATACAACTGAGTGACAAACCCAGAGGATTTAATGGAATAAAATTAGGTGTTAGTTTGCAGATAATTTGGAGTATCATGCATCAAACTCAATAAAATAATGTCTATCATCTCTGAACAATGATGACTAAAAAAAAAAAAGTGTAAAAGTAGAATATTAGGATTCATTTTGTTCAGACTCCATTTCAAAATGATGAATGATTGATAATTTAGTAATGCAACAGCTATCCTATTCCAGTTTATCCATGATAACTTGTGACTGATATATATACATATATATATATTATTTATTAAGAGGATATTTTTAGAAAATGGAAATATAACAGAATGGAAAAACAGACCGAAAATGTTAGCATTCTGCCAAGCTCTGTACAGACTGTGAGTTTTGTCTTGAACACAGAAGCCAAGGGACAAAAGGGGCTGCTGTCAACTTGCATGCTGCATTTAAATCCTAGATCAGCCTCTGTGACAGGAACAAATTCTGAGACACCAAAGCAAATTCACTCCTGGCAAAGTTTCAGAGAACAGCCTCGGGGCACCAGCAATGATTCACGCCTGCACCTGAACTGTGGATAAGGACATGTGAAAGCTATTAAGGAACAGCCGGGAGTAGGGCAAAGTCAACATGACTTCACTGTCAGAGGTGAGACCAAAGTGACTAACTGTCCCTTCCCCATTTACCCTTCAGAGCTCTCTAAGCCTAAACTGAAGCGCATTTATTTTGTCTCCTGGTGTTCTCAGTTGCGCTGCAGCAGAGAGGGTTTGATTTGAATGTGCTTTCCGTGGCAGGAGGTAGGTCGAGCTGGGCCCTGCTGGCTTGCTGGGCCTCAGGCCAGGAGCACCCAGCTCAGGAATGCAAGTGCTGAAGCCTATGCAGCCTCTGGCAACGGGAATTTATCACGTACCCATGGACCATTAATCTCATTAATCCAATTCTCTTTAGCACAAACTGAAGAATTCCTCTGTTCTCAGACAGTAAAATAGCTTTTCTGTACTTGTATTAAGGAATTAACAAGGCCTTCCCCTTTAGAATGATTAGTATACCTTATTTTAACATACCTTATTTTAAGTTTTCACATGGCTACCTCCTCAAATCTATGTGGGCATTTTTCTATGAAAATAGTCTACAACTGGAATCCAAACCAAAATCTATTTGCTAATGCTAGGTACTTCTTTTCCCGTGGTACTCCACATGCTATATGTATTGTATTTTTCAATCTAAATCTAGTTTAGATCATAATTTGTATTTATTCTATTTATTTTTGAAAATGTGGACCATAAAGCTTCTTCTGTGTTTTTTTGTTTGTTTGTTTGTTTTTGTTTTTCCCAACCCAAATAGTGCAGAGTAAAACCTCTCTTGTTCATTTCGCTTACTGAGTGTAGAAAATGAATTTGCACCTCCCATTGCTGTTCACTTGAGAATTATGTTACAGTGTTATACAAATGCTTTATTGTTCAGTTACTCCAAACAATTTCTCACCAGCATTGATATTGACCTGTATTCTATTTCATGAGTCTTTGACATGTTTTGTTCCCACTAGTTTTCACCTGTTATCTTCTCAGTGTCACTTCTTAGTAGTCTGGATTTCAAATGGATTATTTCTCTAGTAACTATGAAAAATAAATATTATATGTTCAACCCACTATAATATGGACCCTGCAATAGTAACATGCTGTGAATATACTAAATTTTCTCTACCCTTTATACTGGTCATTTGTTTAATTTGGAGATACTTTCTATACAACATATTATTAATAAAATATCTATTTAAAATAGTTTTAATTAAATTTTCCTATTTAAAATTAATTTAGGTTATATTGCTAATGAAAGCTAATGACAAAAGCATTTAGCTTACACGCTTACTAAGATTGTAGCACCTAGAAATGATGTTTTCTAGTTCATACTGCATTGAAACTTGAAAAAGAACTTGGATGGGAAACCATAAAACTTGGTGAAATACAACAATATCACAATATGTAAGAGCTTTCTGGTTTGGAAAACTTTTCACAAGAATTGGGGGTAAGCTACAGTTTGTAAGAAGAAAATATATTTAAAAATAAATACTACACAAAATGAAATTAATAAGCACAACTAGTCCACTGGGTATAATTTCTAAACACTCATGTTTGCAGAGGTCAAAATAATTGTAAAACAGGGCAGAATTCAGCTTTTTTTTTTTTTTGGTTGAATTTTATACTGTTATAACAGTACTATTTTCCTTACGACTGCTGAGTGTTTGAAGATTTCTGTGAAGATTTTAGTTGCAATACTGTTGAAAGCAAGTTAGCACCATAAGTTGCAGATAACATAAACTGCTTCCCTGTTTTCCCTGTTTACATGGACAATGAGATAAGGGATGGAGTTTCCTGCTTTAGATTACGTAAAATCCAGTCATTGTTAATCAAAGGAAACTTCTTTCCCTTGTATCTCAGATGAAATCTGATCAAAATGTTTCAGAGAGCCATTAAGGCTGGACACAGGTTTTGTGACAGTCATTTTGGCAGATTTCCTCAGGGACTCCTGGGAATGTTAGTCTTCAAGAAGTGCCTACAAAGGCTGCAGAGCTCAGGGCTGGCTGGGCACCTCCTTGCAGCTCCCCATCCCTGGGCATTTTCCCTGAGCCTCCTCATCTCTCTCTCTCTCTCAAGTAGTAAAATAAAATAGATGCTCTATTAAGAAACTGCATGTTCTACTTCCCATTCTAATACTGGAATGTCACAGGAAGGGTAAAAAACTTCCAGAGTGGTCTGAATATAATCTGACTAACTTTCCAGGAAGTTTTCCACTTGATACAGATGAAAACACAATTCTAAAAACTGTTTTTGTTTTTTTTTGTTTTTTTTTTTTTTTCTTCCTTCCTTCCTTCCTTCCTTCCTGCCTTCCTGCCTTCCTTCCCTCCTGCCTTCTTGCCTGCCTTCTCGCCTTCTTTCCTTCTTTCCTGCAATCAGAACTTAAATTTGTGGCCTGGCCATAACAACTTAGAAAAAAAATATCACATGACACTGGTTTTAAGTAGATACTGCATACTTTATGGAACCACAAAATTTCTATAAATCTCAAATAAGAAATTTTATGTATAAGCAGTATAATTATTCACATCCAATACTACAGTCAAACAAGAAATAATGAGGGTAATTAAAGATATACATATTATGAAAAATATCTGTTAGACTGGGTTGTTTTGGCCAATGAGATAGCTATTGAACAATTTAAATGCATACTACCATTTCCAATTTTATTATAAATAACTTTGCAAGAATTCACTTCATATAGAATTCTGTTTTCATTTTGTAATAGTTTTCTTCCTAATTCAGCTTTTTCTTCATTTTACTGCTCTGTTAGCAAATATGAATTCATGACATTTCATTTAATATATTCCTCTCCCTTTCAACTTCAGAAATTGCACTGCACCAGCAAAATGTAACATGCAGGGCTGGTGAAATACTGTATATATTAACATGAAATAACTTGATTCAAACTAGCAAAATTTCATTGCTGACTTTTATTTATTTTTATTTTTTTAATTAAATGAAAGGATCAGTGGTTTTGTTTATTTATTTTATTTATTTATTTATTTTATTTTTATCTGACACCATATTGGCAGGCTTATAGAACATTAAAAAAAAAATCAATCAAACAAACAAGCAAACAAAACAACAACAACAACAAAACGATTAGAACCTGCAACAGGAAGCAGGACAAGGGATCCACAGAAAGAAAAGAACTCAATTTCTGAAGACAGAATATAAATGTAAATTCTTCACCTTTTCTTATTGAAGAATGTTAAACTTGTTTATTTTTTCCTTGCCTTGCTTTTCTGCCCATGTTATGTCTTCACCATTAAAAATATTTATGTTTTGTTATATACTTGTTCTTCAGTTTCTATTCCTTTTCCTTCCTGAGAAATAACGAAGATCAGTCAGGCTTCCAAAAAGAATTTTGAACCCCTCTCCACATGGTGCATTTTCAGAGTGATATTATTAAAGTAGCTTCCCAATTTACAAACTTAAAGTTTAAAAATATATTAAATCTCAGATAACGGATGGAAACAGGTTCTTTTGTTTGTTTGTTTGTTTGTTTGTTTGTTTGTTTGTTTTTTGGTGAGTCTTTTTCCCCCACCAGAAAGCATCTCCAACAAGGAACATGTTCAAGCACATGTTGAAATCTAAATACATATTGACTTCCCATAGAGAAAATATTGAAAATATTCAGATATATCTGTTTTCTCTAGATTAAAAATTTCAGGAGATGGGCCATAAACACTTGAAAAATTTTACCTTTCACTGATGCCTTAAAAGTCTCAGCTGCATGATTTTGCTGTGATCTGTAAAATTCCCTCGTTTCCTGTGCTCACAAGCAATAAATACTCTATATTTTTATTAGGTTTTAGTGTATGTAGTAATTTAGTGGAAAATTTATATTGTATTAATTTCTCTTTCTAAAGAAAATGCCATTTCTAATTTCTAATTTCTAATAATTTCTATTTTCTCTTTCAGCTGTCTGTATGCATGATGCTGGGCCGACTTTTGTTCATAGAGAAGTGAATTTCAGAACCCTTCTTGGCATCATCCAACTACAGCAGTCCCTCTATTAATGTTTAAGTACGGCAGGCCGAAGGGAAGATGTCTCTCCAGTATGCGTAACAGACCATGTACTCTCTGCTTAATGGCACTGCAATAAAAGTCCTCCAAATTAGGATGACTAGCAAGTGAGATACATTCCTATATGCTTGCATGTGGTTTTATTACGTGTTCTCCTTGCTATGTTGTTAGAATACGACATAATTAAGAATGTTCCACTTGCAAGAGGTATGAGAATTAATCTTCTAGCTTTATTTGTTACTTAGCAGGGCTATCCATAGAAGGTATAAGCCACATTTACATGTATGTTTTCCCTGCATGCTGTACTGCAGAGAAGAACAGCTTCTGTTTTTATTATGAATCACTGAATCAGAAGTCAACATTATCTCTGCAACATAAAAACATAAGGTAGGAGTTCTCTTACTATGAAGAATCATAGAATCATAGACTATCCCAAGTTGTAGAATCATAGACTATCCCGAGTTGGAAGGGACCGATAAGGATCATCAAGTCCAACTCCTGGCACTGCACAGGTCTGCCCAAAAGTTTAGACCATGTGACTAAGTGCACAGGCCAATTGCTTTTTAAATTCAGACAGGCTTGGTGCAGTGACTACGTCCCTGGGCAGCCTGTTCCAGTGTGCAACCACCCTCCTCTTGGTGAAGAACCTCTTCCTGATGTCCAGCCTAAACTTTCCCTGCCTCAGCTTAACACCATTCCCGCAGGTCCTATCACTGGTATTTACAGAGAATAGGTCGCCTGCATCTCCACTCCCCCTCATGAGGAAGTTGTACGCTGCGATGAGGTCCCCCCTCAGCCTCCCCTTCTCCAGGCTGAACAGGCCCAGTGCCCTCAGCTGCTCCTCATACATCTTCCCCTCTAGGCCCTTCACCATCTTCGTCGCCCTCCTCTGGACACTTTCCAACAGTTTAATGTCCTTTTTGTACTGTGGTGCCCAGAACTGCACACAGTACTCGAAGTGAGGCCGCACCAGCACAGAGTAGAGTGGGACAATCGCTTCCCTCAATCGACTAGCAATGCCGTGTTTGATGCACCCCAGGATATGGTTGGCCCTCCTGGCTGCCAGGGCACACTGCTGGCTCATGTTCAACTTGCTGTCAACCACCACCCCCGGATGCCTCTCTGCGGGACTGTTCTCCAGCATCTCGTCACTCAGTCGGTACGTGTAGCCAGGGTGGCCCCGTCCCAGGTGCAGGACCCCGCACTTGCTTTTGTTAAACTTCATGCTGTTGGTGATCACCCAACTCTTCAATCTGCCCAGATCTCTCTGCAAGGCTTTTCCACCCTGAACATAGTCCACAACTCCTCCAAGTTTGGTGTCGTCGGCAAATTTGCTCAGAACACCTTCTAATCCTACATCCAAATCATTTCTAAAAACATTGAAGAGGACTGGCCCTAAAATGGAGCCTTGAGGGACTCCACTAGTGACCATCTGCCAGCCAGATGTGGCCCCGTTTACCACAACCCTTTGAGCCCTGCCTGTCAGCTAATTGCTCACCCATCAGATGATGTTTTGTTAAGTTGTATGCTGGACATTTTGTCCAGTAGGATCCTATGGGAAATTGTGCCAAAAGCCTTGCTGATGTCCAAAAAGATCACATCAGCTGATTTCCTTTGATTGACTAGACAGGTAATCTTATCATAAAAGGAAATCAAATTTGTTGTTCAGGACCTACCCCTCATGAACCCGTGTAGGAAGAGATAGTTGCAGGATCCTGCCAGTGTGTGAAGATAGTGATATCTGGGAAAAATCTTTTAGGCAAAAGAAATGGGTGGAGAGAGAAGTGAGGGAATCACATGAGGATCAGCTTATAGAAGTGAACTGGTATGGCTCTAGGTTATTTGAACTACTCCATTTAATTCTATTGCAGATGCAAATGATGGCTGTAAAATCATCCCCAAAAAAGGCACCACTGTCTCAACAGTGGTAGCACTGTTGGGAACAATTTTGAAAGTTAGCACTTCTGAATTTAATAGGACATTTCCATAGAAGAAACTATAGTCCTGCATATTGTATAACTTTTGGACCTTATGACAAAAGCTACTACACAGCTAGGAAAATATTCTGAATAGAACAGGAGAGCAACTGTGAAAGTGCTGGCAGTGAAAAAACAGATCATGGCCTTTAAACAGAAGGCCAATGTAAAATAAAGAGTCCTTTAAATAAGCAACAAGGAAATTTGTGTATCCTAAAGAAATATGTGAAAACATCAGAAATTATCTGGGCAATTTTATAGAAGGTAAGTGGTGATTCAATTTGTATCCTGATGCCTCAGAATCCAGAATGAGAAAATCAATTCATAATTTGTCTAATGTAAGTAAGTCAATGTAACCTGGAAACAATTTTACTTGGCAGAATGAAATCAACCAACATTGTACTGGGGAGAGTTCTGGAGGGGATTGTGTTCTGATTAATGAGAAACTGAGACACTACAACAAACAGCAAATGATTTGGACCCTATTTTGGTTTTAATTGCACCAATATGAATAAGACTAACCTTACTAATGAGTTTTCAGATGTGTCATAGTTTTGTCTGGGAAAGAGTTAATTTTCTTTGTAGAGGCTCATACAATGCTGTGTTTTGGATTTTTGATGATAACTGGTGATAACACCATCGATATTTTTAGTTGTTACTCAGCAGTGCTTGCACAGAGCCAAGGACTTTTCTGCTTCTTGTGCTGCCCTGTCAGTGAGGAGGCTAGGGGTGCACCAAGAGCTGGGGATGCACCACGAGAGTGGACACAGCCACAACAGCTAGCCCAAACTGACCAAATGAATGTCTTCATGCTCAGCAAAAAAGCTGGGGTAAAGGAGGAAGGAGAGGACACTGAGAGTGATGCCGTTTGTCTTCTCAAGAAACCGATACATGTCATGAGCACTGCTTTCCTGGAGGTGGCTGAACACCTAACTTCTGATGGGAAGTAGCATATGGATTGCTTGATTTGCTTTTGCTTTACCTAGTGAACTGTTTTACTCTCAACCCATGAGTTCTCACACTTTTACCTTTCTGGTAAAAGGTAATATCTGAAATCAACTACATATTCCAAGGTGGAATATTCCCTCATTCCACCTTGGGAGAGTGGGAGAGCACTGTGAGAGAGTGTGGTGCTAAGATGTCTGCTGCATTAAACCACAACAAAATGTAACAGTCAGGTCAGAAACAAGACATTCAAACTTCAAATTCATCTTGGAAGAGATCAGGAGTGAGTAGTAAAAAAAAAGTGACTTTTTTTTACTACTTTTTTTTTTTTTAAATTATGATATTCAGAAAAATCACTGTGGAATTTGGAATGAAAAATAAAGGCAGTTTATCAAACCCAAAGGGCATTGGAGAAAGTGAGTTTCCTAACAGGAAAAAATAAATAAATAAAAAAGTAAAAAAAAAAATAAAAAATAGATAGCATATTTGCTATTTCCATGCCCACATAATTTATTTCTCACAATGACCTTGTTTATGGCATATTAACATACAAACATAAAAAAGTGAAAACTAAGGTACATGTGATTGTAAAGTATTTTTTTCTTCTTTTTATTTTTTATTTTTTTTTTTAACATTAGAAAGTACTAAAACCGCCTAAAGCAATATAGCTCACAGGATGATTTTTTTTTAGGCAAAGATAGCTCAAAATCCATAGACAGCACAGCTAGAGATTTCATCCCTGTCTTAAAAAGAGGGAAATTTTGACTGTTATTTTCTGTGGACTCTGAGTTATAGATTGGAAAATATGGTGTGTACAGAGGGTTGTAGGATTTGAGAGGCTTCACAGTACAAGCTTAAAAAGGACACTCTCCATCTACATAATCCACATGACCCACACAAATCTACCTTTATTTTTGTGAACTCTGAACAGCCTGTGTGTCACAATCGTGCAATGTGTTGCCACCACCTACTTTTTTTCCAGCTTCATCAATTATTTTTTTCATATTTGTTATTTCTGTGAGGTCTTGTATCCTGGCCATATTGCCAACAGCTACTACACTATAAGTTACTCTGTATGAGAATTTCAAAAGCATTATACTCCATAGAAAAGCATGAAAGGGTTCTTCATAGTCTTTGGATTAGAAAATCAAAACAAAAGTAAAGGATCATGTTCCTCTCTCCCATGCTACTTTGAGCATATGCTTAAAATGCTTACAAATTGAAATACCACTACCCAATACAACCACAACAAAGAACAGTGCTCTTAAAAGTGTATTAGAAAGCCATATAGAGTGTTATGTACATAAACAACCACTTTTTCAATTTTCTTTATTTTCCACAAGATTGGAAGTCCAGCACATGTGACCAAAGAGAAATTTCAAAAAGAAATTTCATATATTTCATGGTGTACATTCTTAAAATTGAAGTCAAAGTAGCAAATGCATATAGTATATTCATGTTCATTGTGACTAGAAGTATATTCTCATTTGTAATTGTCATCCAATCCACGAAGCATTTTTAGCATGTGCATGCTTGCTTATTATTACAAAGTTTTAAACATTAATGGTCCCATTGGGACTTTTACCATGGACTTCAAAGGGAACCAGATTAGGATTTATAAAGATTTGGCTAGTACCACTGCTTATTATAAATACTTTCTTTTATGTTACATAAAACTTTGCCAGACTTTAACCATTTAGGGTGGAATTCCATCTGCTTCATAGTTGCCTCAGGCTGAACTCTTCTGGAAAACTCCAAACAAAACAATTCAGCTCTTTTTGAGAGCAAGGACTGACTAGGCAAGAAGTCTAGGATAGGGAAAACAGGAAATGTGAATGGGACTGGGATCATCTGGAAGAGGAAATTTGGCCTGGCATTGGCAGTAGTAATCTAGGACAAGGAAACCTATGACAGAGAATCTAGAGATACATGTTAGAAAAGGACCAAGCTGAGAAACTGGGCATAGGTCATTATGGAGAGGATAGTATGACTAGGACAAGAAGCCATGAGTGGGAAAGATGCAGAACTGGGATATATGGACAATAAATTAGAGAAACTGGAACAGGAGGCTATAATGCTGGAACAGCTTGCACTATTGCAGCATCATCTTCTCTGGAGCTCAGAGCAGAGCCCTTAGCTCTATAACCTCATTGTTCATTCCTCCTGGGGGCAAATAGCCATAAAAGCCACCAGCAAAATTACTCATTTTCCTCTACTGTTTGTCCATGCAGAGGATAAAAATTTACTAATCTTTCCCTTGACTTCATTAGTTTACATAATCATAAATCCTCTCTTTTATTCTATTGTGTTAAATGAGGGATATAAATATTCCAAATTCAATGATCTATACAGGTGTCAATATGAAACCACATCACAGAATTTCAGTTTTCCCCATTTCTTCTTTCAAAAAAAAATCTCACATGCCTTCTGAATTCTCTGATTAAATAGGTATTAATTCACCTGGGGAGTGTCAGATTTAGGGTCAGATCTAAGCAATTGTCCCTTTCTGACTACAATATTCCTGCTGTTCATTAAACACTTCTGTAGAGGAATAGTAGTTACGTATTTAAGAGAGAGAGAGCACTGCTACCACTGTCACTGTAAACAACTGCAAATATTATTTGCAAACCAAAAAGGAGACCTCAGAAAATTAACAGAGAACTGAAATCTGGGATTATAGCCAGAAAATCCTACGTAACTGTGAAAAATATGTGTCTGATTTATATGCTTATGACTTGCATGCTATGTTCCCTCTTAGAGAGTGAAAGGGTCAGGTCAATTCTTCAAGAAGGTAAGAGATTCCTTCTCCCCTTGGGAAAGAGATTATGTACATGTAGGAAAGTCTCACAAAGACTTTTAGAGAAGGACAGAGGAAAAAAAGAAGAGGAATGAGAGCAAGAAACTGGAAACACATGTCACTATAAAGATAAAGGAATGGACAAACATACCTCTAAGACAATGGAAAGAGAAAATCCCTAGGGACAACATGGACTATGTCATTTTTTTTGGATGATTGACTGGCAGCTGGCTAGAACCGGCCTTCAGGGACATGGTGAAAAAGGAAATGTGGCCTTTTTATTTCTGTTCACTTTCTAATTCTATTTTCTTTAAAAAAAAATAAATCTAATTAATAATCAGAGCAAAAATACTTAAGAGGTGGGGTAGCATTGAGGTTTGATTTGGTTGGATGTGTAATATTTCTGTTTACTTCAAAAGCCTTGGGGAGCTCAAAGTAAGCAAAAGATCTAGGCAGAGTTGGCTGAAAGATCAAAGATCCTAATCTGGGGTTAGGACATGATAATGAAATGAACTTTTCAAGGACAACTACTGATTTTGCACTCATTGCTATCTAAACAGTCAGATTCCATAGGAAGAAAACTGGTGGGTCTACTCTCATCCTGGCAAACAGTATCATCCCACCTAGTCCCTAGAGTTTGTGCTAGGTATCACATGCTGTGTCTTCAATGGTATAGCTGCATTGCTCCAGACCAGCAGAAACTCTTCTTCATCTGAGAACTTGAGATCTAATTTAGGGGCATCCCAAGGACTCAGTGAAATGCAAACAAAATCAACAAAAGCCAGGATTTTGGACTTGTACCTGTCATTATGTCATTGAGGGCTGTACAATCATAGCATGAGTGAAGTTTTAAAGAACTCTTGTTAAACACGCAATATTAACAGGTATGTTTGACCTTAAGCTCTTTTAACTTCAGCTTCCTCCTCTTACCAGAGTGGTTGAACATAAAATTTGTGAGTCTTTGTGAATCTTTTGCGAATCTTTGATTGCATAGATGAACTCCACAGTGATTGCACAGTGAACTCCAGAGGGGAATTATTAAGTCTTTTTAATGGCTGAATACTGTGCAATGCACAAAGCAGAAAGCCATTCAGGGAACAAGAAGAGAATAATACCTGAGCCAGTGGTCCATTATGTAATAAGTATTTTTCCTGCACTGAACAAAGGAAGGTCCTGCTGAAAAATAGCATATGTAAATGTGATCGGTGCCTCCACATTATAATGCCTGAAGTCAGAGGAAGTGAATTCATTTTGTGAAAACTAACCCCTACATTTGAGTGCTTGATATTGAAGTTAAATAATATGTTTTTAAAGTAATTTTATTGGGGAAAAAAAAAAAAAAAGACAGCTTCTGTAAAATCCATGCAGAAATGTTCTTTGTATTACTAACACAAATATGAAAAAAAAAAAAAAAAGAAAGCTATTTGAATATCCCATATGTTGATGACTGTGATGACTGAAGAAATATTTCCATTATACAAGTGAAGATGTCTCGTAAAGTTACAAATTTGTTTCCATATATTGTACCTGCATATGGACAGAGGGAAAAAGGAAACACTGTAATTTATTTTTCATATAAGTGCTATATATTATCATTTAACATAAGTTTTCTGCTGAAAATGCACAATAAAATTTAATTTAAAAAACAAACAAATGAACATTTATGTCTGAAATTCTGGGTTTCTCTAGAGATTACATATTATTTTATATAATCCTGGAAATCCCCAGACAAATTTTGTTGTCCTATTTGCCATTATCTGTTTCTCTAGATTAGAAGAAAAAGGTCATATGGGAAAAAAGGCAAACCTTAAAAACCTCTAGTGCCAGCAATAACTACTACTCTGGATCTTTTTCACTCACTTGAATAGGAACTTGTCCAAAATAATGGATAGAGAATGACTTTAGGATTCAGTGATCTCATTAAAAATCCCAACTTGGCCATTAATTGACAGGCTAAGTGATGTTGGCCAACTCCATTATCTTTTTTCTGCCTTGCTTCACCTTGAAAATAGTGTTATTAATATATTTCATAAGGTGCTATAAGAACTCATGATAAAAAAAAAATATTATAAGAGCTTTGCTTTCCTAAAAGCTACTATTGAAATAATCATCTGTAATTAAAGTGCTGCTGCATGTTATATTGAAATGTGAGCATTCTGATATTTACCAATTACCTTTTTTTTCTCATCCCTCCTCCCGAACATACACCTACACATCATTTTGACACATGTAAAAATATGTTCATGAATCTATCCCCACGCTCCTGAAGGTCAAATGGCTTCCCCAGTACATAAATACAAAAGAATCAGCTGTCTTAAAAGATGCTTGAACAATGTGGCTTTTCAGTTTACATGATATATGAGAAGGAAAACTTTCAAAATACATTCCCTAGAGTCACCATTTAATAGAGCCAAGTCACAGATACAAATGGCAATGACACTAACACTGGTAGCTTTGTCTCTTGCTTTTTCTTTGAAACTATTTCAAGACATGATCCTATGGTAATAACAAAAGCCATGAGAAACTATTATACTTGGAAGTGGTGGCAGACCCTATGTCATTTGTTGCCACAGCAGGAAACTCCTGAGTATGCCCAAGATGAGGTATCATAAGACAGACAATTCAAAGTGAATCCCATGTGCTATTTGTAACTCACATACACAGCATGTCTTTTGCAGCATGAAACTAAGCCATTTCACAAATATAACAGAGGCTGTTGTATAACTTTCACATGCTTGATAAAAATCCAGCTATTATTTTTGGAAAATGACCATTGGTAAAAACTTTGTGCAATAACATCTTTGGCATGAAGAAGCAATGGTCATCATTTCACTTCATACATAATTGATATTCAGTGCACAGCTTTCCCAGGGCCTGTGGCAAGCCACAGTTCAGATACTGGACTTTCTCCAAGCTAGCATGGAGAAATGCTAGCTTGAGGCCTAGGAAAAACAAACAAACAAACAAAAAAACTGCATGGGAGCATCCCTTCTTCCTTTGAAGCAGGGACACTCTTAGCTATCATGCACAGAAGCCTCTGTTACTGTCTCCCAGCCTCTTGTGAGCAGAGGGAGCCCATTTTAAAATAAATAAATCCATGTGCAACACAATCATTCACCTTTCCTCTCCCACACCCTTTTGGTAGCAAGAGAGGATGGAAGGAACTTCATCACTGATGGACACATCTTCCCATGCCTCTCCTTCGCATTTCTTCTTTGCTGTTCAAAATCCATTCCTGACCAAAGTCAAACTGCTGTGCTGGATGCCTGGATAATAACTGGTCTAGGTTCTGCAACCTTTGCACACTACTGCAATGAGTCCCAGTGTGCTCTTGCTTCTGAAATTAACAGTTATATACTTGTAAATCCTCTGGTTTGTTATTTGGAGAGATTAGCCAAAGGATCTTTGCATATGTGATGCAGGTGAAGCAATATGAATTACAGTAGATGCTAACCAAGCAATTTAATTAATTTATTAGTTAATGATTTCATTCAGACATGGCTTTAAAAAAAAATAAAAAATAAAATTGGCTTTTAAAAAAATGACATTTTAATTCTCTACTGAGACTTACAATGCTGCTTAGTAATGTGGCATTAGGATCTGAGCAAGCAGGCAGTGGAAACTGTAGACCAGTCATCTGTATACAGATAGTGGATTGAAAATCTTGATGTACTAATCAGTATCTTGGCTAATATGAAGTATGAAAACAGCATGATTTTCTCTCTTTTGTAGCTTGACAACAACTATAAGACTGTGAGCATTCTAATAGCACAGCTTGTCATATATGAAGTATTTATTAGACATTTCCTTCTACACAATGAATATTTCTAAAGTGAATAGTAACTGAAGAGATCAGGAAAGCGGTTTAAACTATGAATAAGTATTTGTCATCATCCAAGTTACTGTTTTTACTTCTTTCGCTTCTGTAAAACCTTTTTTCTTAGAAGTCTGCATGCCATAACCACTTCTGAATATTTATTCCTGGATCTGTTTTCTCTCTAGCACTTCCTCCCATTGATGTATTTATAAAACACCTTATGTTCCTTAATTCTTTTGCCTGGCAGGAATATTTGGCTATCAATGACTTCAGTGTTAATATTCCTGCAAAGTTTTACATTTCTAAGTCAAATGCAAATATCTGACCTTTATTAGAAAAATCTATACGGATACAGGGAACTCACTATTAACAACAACAACAGAAGTAAGAAGAAAAAAGTTACCAGAATTTTTCATTTGTAGGTAACCCAAAGCATCAACCTATGAATGACACAACAATCTCACAAATTACTTGTTTTGGATTATTAGCATCCTGAGCTGGGACAGCATTGTGTTGTACACTGCAAAACACATGAAACTTCCACAAAGAATAACAAAATAATTGCTTTTTGATGCTTGTAACATATTACATTCATCATCACTGTATTTGCTGCAACAGCTCTGAAATTGCTTTAGGATGCAGCATAATATTCAGCCCTACCTATCTGAGAACTAAGTGTACTAAGTTCCTTGCCAATTATGTGAAGTCAGATTACTATTTCTGCCTTCCCAACCCTTAAACAATTCTTCCCAATTTTTAACGCCTCAAGTCTTTTGCAGGCCTCACTGTACAGCTGTACAGTTGGATTTTCAAGTACATTGAGGCTTTGAGAGACTATCAAAACAGTAATTCCAGTTCTTTTTTTTTTTTTTTTTCCCTCTACTTGTCTGTTCCCAAGAACATTGTATCATTTGCCAAGTTAGCTGAGGAAAGGTGTACTTAACTTACTAGAAAGGAAAGTCATGCAACTCCATGTGAAATAGTTATTCTTTTAAGGGATAAATAGAGTTTAAATTGCAGATGTTCTTATGCTTTCACATGTAATTTGCTACTCAGCATGGGTGTGTATATTCAGAGATCAACACAGTTTTTCAGGGAAACAGGCTGTTTTCAAATAACTTTATTTAATAAAAGACTATTTGAAAAATTACTTTCCAGAGGCTGCTATCAGAAAAGCACATTTGTACCAATAGGCTGTCAACTTTGTTGTATTGTAAATTATCCAATTCCCATTAGAACAGATGGAGTGTGGCAATTAGATGATGCCTCATACAGGACCATCTGAATTTTATTAACTGATGCCTTTGCTGAAACTAGAAGCTGGAGAACGCACTGAAGTGTTTCTGCTTAGTTTGATCACACCTTAAATGAGATCCTTCATCTTAGTTTTGTCAAGCGGGGTAAATGCAATTATACTGAATATTTGTTTTAATGAACTGCCATTATATTGAATAAATCAAGTGTTGAAACTTCTGTCATAGAATACAACATTTTTGTAAAGATTTTGAAAGAAAGATTGACCCTTCCTAGTCTGTTCTTTTTAGTGACTATTTTGCATCACCAATAGCCCCATCAGTGATCTTAAAGCATGGGGTATTAAAGCATTTTAACATGGGGTGTTACAATTTCATGGTTCTGTAAAGGGACTTAATCAGACACTCCAGATTTCTTATCCTCTACCATTTTTCCAAGTTTTCAGCCACACCCAGCCATTAGTTCAGATAACCTACCCATTAAGGTTTCTGATCGGTCATTTTGTTTATCAAGGATCCATTTTCAGAGGCTTTTCTTCTGGAATGTACCTTAGATAGCTTTTCAGCCATAACCTGCATAGCTTGTAATGCAGAGATAACTGGAAGGAAAGTAACAACAGAGGAAGAAATGGAGAACAGATGGAAGAACTCTTTTTCTACAGTTTTCTAGGGTGGGTTCATCAGAAGGGTCCATTGCATGTCAAGTTCTAGAAGCATTCTGAAAAAGATGAAACCCCCTGAGAATTTACTAAGCTATTTAACTGTTAGTGTAAGACTAACATAATTACAGTACTTCATGATATTACAGTGCTTCATGATTTATATTGAATATATAAAGGAAAAAAAATACAGAAGTCAGTTTTGAAGGTATAGTTTTACAGCAGTAAGTTAAAGAGAATTGAGTGCATCTACATGACAAAGTTTAAATAGCAAAAACCAGCTCAGATTATAACCCTAATAAAATAAGACCAGAACTGATTTGTTAGAATTTTACTTCATATTGCTGCATGAAGCAAAACTGTCACAAACCTATACAGAAAGTGGATAGAAAATTAACAATTAAATTTGAAGCAATTTGGAAATTTATAATGCATCCCTAAAAGGCATTTAGCTAAACACTAAAGACAGAAGTAATACCTTTGGGCTATGGTATTTCCATTCTTTTGCACTAATAAAGAAAAAAGTTGAAACTTCATCTTTTTTTATTTTGTTTTGTTTTGTTTAATATGGTGATTTAACTTCCCTTTGCATTCATTCATTTTCCCCATCTTCTTCTCACCTTTCCTCAGGTGTCACGCACACAGCAGTTTGACTCTTTTAGCCCTGTGGTAGTATTACAATTTCAGCAGGAGGAAGTAGAAATGATTTACTGCGTGCAGAATCACAGAATCACAGAATTTCTAAGTTGGAAGAGACCTCAAGATCATCGAGTCCAACCTCTGACCTAGCTCCTCAGAACCTTCCTGCTTCTCTTACAAAGGTAAAGTGTTCCAGAACAGGAGAATCTAGATAGGAAGGAAAGCTGTAACATTACTATCTAGATAGATTCAAACCTAATTTTGTTTATTTCCTGGCTCTGACAGAAGTTTCACAACTTTGAATGACTCAGTCATTATGAGCCTAGTTTCTCACTTGTAAGAGACTATTTCTTTGACTGTTTGTCATTGTGCTGACAGTTGAATCTCTACATGTCTTGACATCAGAGATGTACATTGTGTAGGAGTGTAGGCAATACTTCTTTTAACTGCCAGACAGGAGAGCAGTAAAGAACTCCCAGCTTGTGGGTTGTTTTTTGTTTTGTTTTGATGTAGTTTTGTTGTTGTTGTTGTTGTTTGTTTGTTTGTTTGTTTTCAGATGTGGTGGGGGTGGCTCTTTTTCAAGTTTCCTGTGTGTGTGTATAAGAAGCTTTCAGTTAGGCTGAAATATATGCAAAGTCCAGGGACATGAAAATTCCAGAACAAGTAGATTTGCCAGTTCTAGAAACAGTGGTACTTTTATTACAAGGTAAATATTTTAGGCCATTTTTTTCAGGCCTCCTCTTTCTCTTCATCATTTTTTGATTATTATTTTTTTAAATTTATATATATACATATATTATTTTTTTTTCTGAGAAGCTGTAAAATTTAAGGGCCTATTTTAAGACATAAGGATAATCCGGTTTGGTCTTTGCCTAACACAGGCCATAAAAAAACACCAATAATTCTTGTAGTGGAACATATCATTTTCCCCTCCTATGTAAGTGAATGCTGTCAAGCTCAATAATTTATACTTTTCTAAAGCATAAAAACATCCTGTCTCAATTTATGGAGTCCTAGAGATGATGAGTTTCCTTCTCTTTGGAAATGGATGATTACTATCATTGCATAACAGGTGTTTCTAATTTTTATTTTCAACCAGAAACAAATCTGGGGTTGTCATATGATGTGGATGAGGATGGCTAAAGAGTTTGTCACACCCACAACAAGGGACAAAATATTCTACTTTATATCTGTGTGTACATCTTTGCTCTGCTGGCTTTTATAAATATTTTTTTGCTTTGTTTTGTTTTGTTTTTGTTTTTGTTTTGTTGGCTCCACTTCAACTCTTACTTTACTTTTATCCAATTTCATGGTAAACCACACTTAAATTTATTCCTTTCTCAGACCTCTCAAAAGCTGTCCCAGGACACAGAAAAAATAAGGCAGAAATTATCCAGTATGTCTATCTGTGAGGTAACAGTCAATTGTATGTTAATGTTGTTTCCTAATGTTGTTCTCTACTGTTAGAAGAAAAGTGTTAGGAGAAAAATTATGGCAGCACAGTTCAGTTCTGAGATTCATGATTATCTGCCTTGTGAGCTAAGTATCTGCCAAGCATAAACTACCCACTTCTGCAAAACTCACACTGGGACCTCAACTACCAGATGCAACTGGTCATATCTAAGTCTGCCTTGACAGCATTAGGCACATGGGATCATGGAGTAGGAGAGTCCCAGCACATTAAATGCGAGAAATATTAGTGCTGTAGCAAGGAAACTTGAAATGGGAGAAAGACATATACAAATGCATGAGTCATAACAAGCCCATTTTCAGTACATTTCAATACTTTGGTGTGTTAAAAAATAAAACAGCAACCTCTCCCATACAAAAATAAATAAATAAATAAAATCCTACAGATGAAGTTTCCCTATACTCTTTATTAGTTGGTGGTTTTCCATTCTCAGTGACAATCTTTTCTGTAATTCATAAAATCATGCATTTTTCATACATCCGTTTCTAAAAGCATTGATAAAAAATCTGTCTCAGTACTGTAGTAGCTGCACTAATAAACTGAATCTGTGTCTATAGCTGTTTGCACTGATCGTGAATCACAATGCTACTTGGGGAGTGTCATAGCCTAAAAACAAAATGAAACAAAATGAAACAAACAACAACAACAAAAAGTAATAAGGAATTCCTGATAAGGAATATAAGGATATTAATCGACTTACTTGATGGCCACATTTCTTGCATACTACTCTGCAGTTCTATTGTCATTCTGTAAATTCAGATGTGAAGAGTTTTTCTGAGGCCAATTCATGATTTAAAACTACAGCATTACCAACCCAATAACTAAAAGACTTTAACAAGACCTCTTCACCATGACTTTAGTTTAATGATCATAAAAAGTTATTGGTTCTGAACTAGCTTCTCGTATTTAAAGAAAAAAAAAGGGGGGGGGAGGTGAGGGTCTTGTTTTCAGGCAGTTCTGCAAAATCAATAAATTTATTCCCTTCCTCACTCCTGAAAGTAGAGAGTCCCGTGTAATCACAAAACTCAAGAAGTTAGATTATCAGAAGAACACAGTTCATAACACGTTCTCTTGCCATCCTTACAAAGGGATTGTTGAGGAACACTCATCTTACAGCAGAAGCTGTGAAATGGCTTTGCTTCCCCTACATAGTCATATATAAGCAATATATCTTATATCATTATATATATATATCTCATTATATCATATATATCTTTCCTGAAACTCATGGAATTTTACAGCAATTAAACAGTTACACAAGCACAGGACTTAGTCTTTCCCTAAATGCCTATGTTGCATAGCTCAAATATTGACTTAACTACAAACAGTCTTGGCCTGTAATTTTAGACGTCGAAACCAAATACACAAAATATGTCTTGGAAAAGAATGCTGAAAACAGCAATGATATGAAAGTGGTTAGTCTTTACAGAAAAGAATTGTACAATTTTTCTTCAAAACACCTGATCTAAAATTTATTTATATCACTGGACCTTTGTTAAGAAATGAAAAACAACTGAATACCTGCTTGTTAATACAAAGTTCTCCCACAGAAAGGGAGTGTTCAAATTTACAGAACAAAACTGTTTGCATAGTAAAATAATAATCAAAAAATTGTAGCCCTCAAAGGCAAATATATGCAGCCCTCAAAATGGTGAATGTTACAAGGAAAGTTCTGCTTCTTGGGGTCACAATCAATAACACCATTCATGACCTGAGTGAACATTATCAAATCCATGTATTGCTAATCTGCTGTTCTGGAAATGTGTGACTGTGCAGTACAGCCCTGGGTTTATGATTGACCTGGCTCTTTTTGACATGACAAGACCAGAAAATAAATAGTACCAGTTCATAATTTTGTTAGCAGAATCCAGTGCAACTATAAATAATTTAAGAAATACTTCAATTAAGACTTATGTTACATAAAAGAACCTTCTGATCCATTTAAACTTTTTCATATATAAAACAGAATGAAGGTAAGGGCAATTTACTGTATGCAAACTATTATACTAAAATACTTGGTGAACCTCCTCTCAAAGGAAGTCTATATACCTATTTTATGAATGTTTGAGCAAAATAAAATATAAAGTAACTGCAGTGTAGCTACTTAATCTGCAGTTTAAAACAAATACATGCACTCAGAAGTCAGAAATAAAGCAGATCTGATGTGATAGAAGTCAGAAATAAAGCAGATAAGAATGAATATAAAATAAAAGCAAGATATTTTATGTTGGAAAAATTATAAAAAAAAAAAAAAAAAAATCTGATCTAACCAGCTGAATAACTCAAAAAAAAAAAAAAAAAAGTACAAATATGAACATAATGGAAATTGCACAGAGCTGCAAAAAAGGTAAGACTGATATTTAGGTAAAGTGTGAAGATGAGTTGAATCAGAAATGGGGAAAATGGCAAAACAAGTTCACATAGTCTGTGACAACCTGCAAAAGAATTTAAATTACAGTGAACACTGCATATACATATACATATATATAAAATTTCTTATCACTAGAGTTTAATACAGAAGATGTACTACTTGTAGGTCATGAGTGACAAAAGCTCTCTAAATCAAAAGATCCCTGTCTAATATTATGCCTAACTACTTTCTCATGTAAATAACTCCCTTTTCCTTGTAACTGACTTACTGACGTATTATTCGCAAGACTGCATTGGTGAAGTGCTCAGAAGCCCTTGTGTACTTTTCTACTTCTATGCATTGCAGAATGAAAAAAAAAATACCACAGAAAATAATTGAACTAACTGTTTGACTTTCTTCAGTTAATACTATAAGCTCCCTCCAGCCTTCATAGGATCAAATGGAGCTTCTGGCTGCCAGCAAACTTTTTGTAGGAACTGGGCTTTTTGCTTTTATTCTTTCTTAACTGGATCCTAACAAGAGTTATTCTTAAAGTAATCTTCCTCTCCCCTCAAAAATATTATTTCCTGAAAATGCTTTACCAATGAATGGACTGAAGATCACAAATTAAGTTTTCAAATATTTACATGAATTAAAATCTCAACCAACAGGCTAGTCAAGCAAAATACGCATACAGTTATTGCATAAGCCAAAACCTGCATTTACATGCAGAAAGACTACATTTCTCACCTTTACTGGGGATTCAGCTGACAAAACTAGCACAGTCAAGAGTTTCTGTCATTCTTACAGTACATGTTTTTGAAAATGGAATGATCAGTTGGTTTTTGAATGAATCATTGATATGAAAAACTTCAAATTCCAGTTGAATAAGATAGAAATCTACTATGTATCATAAAATGTACCTAATGCACCTAATTCATAATTCAGAAAAAGCAAAATACTGCCCAAACCTAACTACATGTTCTTATTTGGAAATGTTTCCTGGGTGAAACCTGAAGGCTAGTCAAACATTACAAAGAGCTCTTACGGGAAAAAAAAAAAAAAAAAAGTGACTGGATTCTAGCTGGACCTGATCTATTGGACATGAAAGGCAGCCGTAAATTTGATTCCAGAAATTCAGTCTGCAAGCATCTCTCTGAAAATCTCTGCTTGATGTAGGACATAAAAATGAAATATCTGTTAAGTATTAGAAAGAAACTATTTCTGTGTGTATTTTCCATCCCAGCAAACCACTCTTTGTGGTCAATCATTTCAGTCATGGAAAGTTCTGTTTGAGAACAGACTATAAGACTTTGTTATAGTGTAACATACTCTGGGTTGCTTGTTAAAATAAATTTTAAAAAAGTGACAATAAAATAACTTTGGAATGATACTATTACATTTTATGAAATGTTGTGTCACAAACAAAATAGAATCCTAAAAAATAAACTACATTCATTTGAACACATTTCAGATTTTATAAAATGTCAAATAATTTAGATGCTTTTCAAATACTGTAGTAAAATACCCAGAAGGATAAACACCACAGCTCTAGGAAAAGAAAATATTATGCATATAATCATGCTGAGCATGCAACTGCAAGCTTACTTAACTTGCAAGACCAGAAAAGATGGTCTAAGGTAGGTTTAGAAAAAAGTCCTTTGGATTAGACTTCTGTTCTTATGTGCATGTACCACTTGCACTATTAATGAACATATTCATCATTAGCAAAGATATTTTATTAAAAAAAAAGTTTCATGAGATGAAAATGGAAAAAAAAATATGTATATTTAAACAGAATGAACAGTTGAGTATATTAAAAAGTTAGCAAGGAATGCTCACATATTACTAAAGAAAATACAACATGCATCACACACAAAGTAATTCAAATTACTATTTGCTTAAAGTTAAATACATCAGTACATTGCTGAATTAGGTTCATAAATCTAGATTTTTGTCTCTCCAAAGCAATGAACACAATTAAGCAATCAGAAGTAGAAATGATATGATTTTGTAATAATGATTTGTTACATTACATCTGTTTATGTCTTTGCACAGTTGGAAATATGCAAAAACTAACAAATGATGATTCTGGGCATGTAGAGAAATGAAGAGCCTATTAATCTTAGCAGCCTAAAGCTGCAAGTTGAAATTCACAGACATGAGAGTTTCAATCTGTCAGTATCATATAATAGAATATCCTTTGTCAGCAATCTGTATGTATATATGGAACATAAGGCAGCCAGTAGAAAAATCCCTGAATGTACAATCTGAAGATAAAGATGTTATCTATTAGTCTGAAGTAATAGAAGTTTTTGGGGATTGCTCAGTTTTCCAGGGGAGAAAAAAAAAAAAAAAATATATATATATATATGTAATAACACTGTAATTTTTAAGCATATAAGTGGATATTAAATACTGTAAATTTATGTATAATAAAATGATAATTGTATTTTATATTTGCCTTGTAAATGAAAGAGTCATCATTAAGGAACTTAAGTAGGTAATTAAATTGACTCATTTGCTTTCATCAAATTTGTAAAAGTATATAGTAAGTTGTGAAGAAACATGAGATTGAGGACTTTGTTCCATGGAAATTTTCATAGTTATATTGGTTACAAATATAATATTATGTTATGTGTTACTATTTAGGTATGTAGGAGCCAGTACACTTTGTATTAGCCAAGTGTCAGTACTGTTTCATTTCAGTATTATTAGCCCAGGTGACGGTCACTGAAGATCTCTGCCTAGATTCATATCAGAAACATCCCGAAACAATCAGGCTGACTCTGACCCACTTTGTTATTCCTTTCACTCTGTGTTTTTTTTTTTTTTTCTTTCTAAAATTTATTTTTCTTTCAAAACCCCATTGTACAGATGAGTGTAAAGTACTGAATTTCCTTTCACTACTCCTTGACGTTTCCTGTTTTCTCTCCCTGGGTAGAGTTTTTCTCTCCTCTTATGTAAGACTTTTTTTGAACTTTATCCATAAGTATAACATACTCTGTGGAATTTTTTATAAAATAAACCTCAAATGTTAAGATGGAAAGAGAACTGACTTAAAAGAATGTCAGAAAATGAGACAAAATATTTGGGTTTGCATTTCCTTCTGGGAATAATTAAAAAAAAAATGTAGACAGTTAAGGCAAAGTAAAAATGATTAAGTAAGGAGCATAAGGGATGATAAATTCTACTTTTAGCAACCTGAAAATACGTTAAATGAGTGCACAAAAAGTGTATAAGCAGATAAACAGCAAAGAGTTCATGCAGTATTTAATTATCTTGTACATTCATTTAAATTCAGAAAGAATTTTTTTTATGAAATATCAAATTATAAGCTTCAAAATATTGTGAATTGTGTTATATTATTTTATTAAGAAATACTCTCTCAACCTATTTTTCCTATTTTCTTTTAAAACACAATAATACTCTAAAGATCTACGTGTTGCAGGGGATGTAGTGTCAAAACATATATTGTGGATAAAGATCATGGCCAAAAACCAGTACAAGTTCCTATACGTAAACTAACTCTGGTAGAGTGTGAGTGGAAATTATTTCCCACACAGGTCTTGTACTGGCCTGCATAGGTATGAATATTATTCTGCTTGAATTTTTATCCCCTAAGTATTAAAAAAAAAAAAAAAAAAAAAAAAAAAAAAAAAAAAAGACTCAGTAGAAATAGCTATTACCTACATTCACAAGAACTCAGAGAATACATGAGCCTACTCTCAACATTCAGAGTTCTGCACTTGTCAGAGCGATACCACTGATTTCAAAAGATGCTGACTTGCATTAATAAATTATTACAGAGATATTTGATATATTTCCATCAGGAGCTGATGAGTCTACATATGACATTATTACTGAAGTATTCAAATAACATTGTATGATAAAAACACAACACAAAATATATTAAGGTAACTAGCACATATTCCTGGAATAAAAACTCTATAATATCCAGGATCCAAATTTTTTTTTCTTTTCTTTTTTTTTTTTTTTTTTTAAAAAAAAGCAACATGAAAACTGATTTTTTAGACTTTTTTTTTCTTTTTTTTTTTTTTTCTTCTGTGTCAAATATATGTTAACCAGCAGTCCTAGCACGTCCGTCATTTTAGAATACAGATGGTTGACAGACATTTAAGAGAAGAAAAATATAGGAAAGGAAAGCAGTGCTCCTGAAAGTATATTTATTCCATCCAGGTATTGTCCTTTCATTTACTTTGAAGGCTTTTAATTCCAGGATCTGTTGGAACTTTGTTGGAGCTAAACTTTAGAAATGTTGTAACTCTTTCTCCATTCAATTCATTTAATCAGATTTACATTATGTTTTCAAAAGCCTTAAACAGATCGATCTGCAAAATAGAAACAT
Organism: Aythya fuligula; assembly: GCF_009819795.1. Lineage (NCBI taxonomy): Eukaryota > Metazoa > Chordata > Aves > Anseriformes > Anatidae > Aythya > Aythya fuligula. The sequence continues at coordinate 50,945,121 of NC_045559.1, read as the reverse complement.
GGCAATCCTCGGTGTGCAACCCAGAAATTATTCATGTTCTCTCTGTTAGCAAGGTTCTAGCTCAGAGTTAGAAATCTTGTTTGGTAACTGAGAAGACATACACTTCAATTCTGAATTTACAAGTGATCTTAATGACTACTTCCCAAGTGAAATAATTTGACACTCTCCTCTCCCTCACTCATGGCCCAATGTTTAAATTGGATCAGTTTTAGTTGTATTCTAAAGTTCTTACCAAGGAGATAACAAAAGGGCCATATTGCTGCTCCAAATCAGTACTGGACAGGATTGGACAACCTATCTGCTATTTGAGAAGAATAACTACCTGGCACTTGGGAACCAGTAGCCAGAGCCAAAAATGTCTGGCCCCTGCCTGTCTCTTGTTTTATGTATGATATGGTAGTCATGATCTGAGGAGGCCAAAGACTTTGGATCCTACTGGTGAGATAAGCAGGAGAAAGCCTTCCCGAAAATGCCCCTGGGGCTAGGTGTGAGCTTGGGATTTGATCACCTCACAGAAACAGGAGGTAGGCAGTTCTGACATGCCCGCTGGCAAAACTGTGTGTCCATATACCGTCACCATGGCAACTGCAGGGTAACAGCAGAGGAGCAAGAGTTTTAAAGATCTTAGTAGCAGTTAGACCCTGCTGAAAGACAATGGAAATTAACTACCTATGTGTGTAAGGTCATTTTTAAATTGGGACATAGGTGGTTTTGAACCTACCATCCTGTTAACTCAGCACTAAGTTTAAATATATAGCATAAATGCAATTGCATTTTTTTGTCTTGCAGCATCATAAAAACTAATTTTTAACAGACTACATGCTTGATTATATTATATTCCAGGGAAACTCCAGTTGAATAAAGCTTATGTAACAGAGCAGAAAATCAATCTCTCCATTTAGTTGGGTCTAATATATAATTCACATTCCTTAAAAGTTAGAGAGATGTAGATGTGAAATAAAAGGTTGTGGGATATCAAAGCTCCAGGCTTTTGGTTCAAGCTAGTCAGAATGCTGCTGTTTCACTGAATATTACAAGGTCTAAACAGTACGTCCCAATTTAGCAAAAGCCAACAACTTTGCACCTATTAGCAGTGAACCCATGAGACTGCCTGTGCATTTAATCACAAGTATACTTTTAAGCACATAGACACTGTTTACTTTGCTAGAGTGGTGCCACAGTTGCAACATCTTAAGGGGCTGGACTCTCAAGACAATAAAGTTTACCTATTCTTCTATGTATCCCTCAAAATGTGACTTTTCAAAAATGCATGACTGTTTTCAACTATGTTGATAACAGTACCATGTCCCCGGAAGTAATTTCAGAGTCCTGACTGTGTGTAGAGCTGATTCCAGTGTCAGAGTCTGTATCATTTATGTCCAGATTAGTCACTCTGTGAACAAAGTCAGGAACTGCAATGCTGTTACTGGAATTGCCACTGCCCTTGGGTGGCTCTTCATTCAATGGAAGCCTAGTTTCGATGTTGTCTTTAATATGTAGTAAATTAAATTCTTCTGTAAGAAGTTCATACTCTTTTTCCTTCTTTTGAAGCAATGAGTCCCTGTAGGTAAGCTCTTTCTGAATGCAGCTCAGGTATGAATTGATTCTCAGACCATCTTTCATACTTTTTTCCAGCTCATACTTTACACTTTCCAAATTTGAGTTTTCCAGTTGAGCATTAGAAGCTCCTTCTGTGTGAATATCATCTCCTTTTTTTTCTGAACATATACCATATACTTCTTTCTCAATTTCAGCACACAGCTTCTCTATTAATTGTTTGTGATGTTTCAGTCTCTCTTCAACCTGTAAAATTCCCTCACTTTTGCTGAAATATTCGTGCATCTCTTTTTGATCATCTGGCCTACTCCCTTGCTGCTCAGCCTCACTTGGATTGATTGTTAAATATGAGTTCTGCACATAATTTTCTCCATCATTGGCAACACGGTCTAAATGGAATTGTGCTTCACATTTTTCAATTTCCATATCTAGTTCCTTCATCCTAAGGACTTGCTGATGAATGGTATGATCTTGAGATATAATCAGATGAATCAGTGTCTCCATATTATCTCTGTCTTGCTGAACACTGTCCTGTTTAAGTTTGGCCAGTTTCCGGAAAGTCTTCCTGACGATTTTCTTTTGCTTGTCTATTGGCAACATCTTCATGTAATTGGCTGGGCTGAGTTCCCACTGCTTTTCTACATTTTGTACTACCTTAGCTTCAGCTGTTTTCCACAATGGAAATGAGAGGAAAGCATCAGACTTTACTAACACGAAGTGCAAATTGGGCTGCTCTTCCCCCCAGGCCTTCCAAAGTCTCAGAATCTTTGTCAACGGAGGAAGGACTCGCTCAGAGCCTCTCCATTTTTCTACAATACAGTAATCACTGGGTTTTCCAAAGAGGACCTTTTTCTCTCCGAATGTTGCTTGATGTTCCTCAAGTAGTGCTTGAATCACTTCTGCACAAGTTGTGCGTTTTGTCAGGCCACATACAATCTTCTCTTCCTGGCAAACCCACACCACAATCTCTCTTTCATTTGAAGCCATCTCCTTGCTGGGAGATCTAAAAAAAAAAAAAAAAAAAAAAAAAAAAAAAAAAAAAACCAAATTTAAATAGAATTTAATTTTGTTACAGTTTAACTCAGCTAAGCACCACACCACACTGCCATTCACTCCCTCCACTTCCTCCATGGAAAATATCTAAAAATATAGAGTAAAATTCATGGGCTGAGATAAAAACAGTTTGATAGGACAGCAAATGAAGAGAAAATAATAATAATTAATAATAATAATAATATATATAAACAAATTAAGCACAATGAAATTGCTCTTAGAATCACAGAATTGTAGAGGTTGGAAGCGACCTCCAGAGATCATCATGTCCAACGCCCCTGCCAAAGCAAGTTCCTTAGAGCAGGCTGCCCAGGTAGGCATCCAGACGGGCCTTGAATATCTCCAGAGGAGGAGACTCTACAACCTCCCTGGGCAGCCTGTCACATGTGCTCCGTCACATGAAGAAGTTTTTCCACATGTTGGTGTGGAATTTTCTGTGCTCCATTTTTTGACCATTGCCCCTTGTCCTAACCCCACAAACCACTGAAAAGAGGTTGGCCAAATCCCACTGTCTCCCACACTTAAGATATTTGTAAACATTGATAAGATCCCCTCTCTTCTCAAGGCTGAACAGACCCAGGTCTCTCAGTCTTTCCTCATAGGGAAGATGCTCCAGGCCCTGTATCATTTTTGTGGCCCTCCGTTGGACTCTTTCCGGAAGATCCCTGTCTTTTTTTGTACTGGGGAGCCCAGAACTGGACACAGCACTCCAGGTGAGGCCTGACCAGGGCAGAGTAGAGGCTTGAACTGCTGGCCACGCTCCTTTTTATGCTCATAACCTGCTGACCAATCCCCAGCCCCTCTCTGAGCAGCTGTCCCATACCTGTCCAACCATCCCAGTTTTATAGATCAGCAGTACACCATATGGTATGAGACATCTCTCTTTGGCCGGTTTGAGTCAGGTGTCCTGGCTGTGTTCTCTCCCAGCTCCTTGTGCAACCGCAGCCTCCTCACTGGCAGGCCAGCACAAGAAACTGAAAAGAACTTGACTTATTGTAAGCACTGCTTGGCAACAACTAAAACATCAGTGTGTTATCAACATTATTCTCATCCTAAACCCCAAACTCAGCACACACCCCTATGAAAAAAACAAACAAACAAAAACAAAACAAAACCAAAAACCTCTATCCCAACCCAAACCAGGTCAAAATGGCAGAGACTACATGAATAACAGCTATAATCCTGATATGCCTACAACATTGAAAAATTCCTATTTTCCTGTACAAAACAATATTGTTTAAATTACATGAAGAAATACTTTTGGAATCAGAAAAATATGCCTATTTCAGGTTCTTCTCTAATATTAATGCCAGCCCAGGTAAATGTGCATCTCCCAAAAATGTATTTCATCATATTTATTTTTTGTACACTTAACAAGTGTTAACTATCAATAAGTGTCAAAGTGTGGCAATCTGCATTAAATTTCCAGACTGTCCTAGAGTAACATAGAGATCTACAGCAGAGTAACTTTCAGTTCTGCGTATCTGTTCTCATCACACAAACACTGCACAATTTAGGAGCTCTTAATATCACCCAGGGATATTCTGTAGGGAAGAATCATGCTTCCAAATAGATACTGAGGATAAGTGGACTTTGAAATACTGCTGAAAATGAGAAAAGATAACAGAACTTGATGGTAAGATAGATCTGTAGTTCTGCCACATCTGCATTTTCAAGCAATACAGATTCTTTTTCAAAATATAACTTATATGAATGCAAGAAAAATTTAAAAGCTTTAAGATACATTCTATTTATGAATTTCAATGAATGTGGTATTAACCTGACCTTACCAACTGGTACCACTTTACAGATACAAACATCTAAATTCAAATATCTAAGATCCCATTATAATTGTTGTTGTATCAATATAATCAGCAGAGCCTGGAGTGTGATTCAGATGACAAAAATGCAGAAATTTTACTTTAGAGATAACTTTTTTGTTTGGACTGCCATAGACTGTTCAATGACACAAGGCCACTGCCAATGTAAGAGATGTAGCTGAAAGGAGAGGAGGGTGTGATGTCCAGGATATTCCTATCTTCTAGCCTCTACATGAATAATTTCCGCTTACCCAGATCTGGTGATTTGGCTTCTTGCCTAGAATGATAAAACAATAAATTCTCTGAGCAAAAATGCATATCTTTAGATTTTCTGGTATCACTTCCAGTTCATTTTAATGAATGAGATTTAACCCAGTCTGATGGGGAAAGCCTGAAAATGATAATGGAAATATTGACAGTATTCTAAGGGCTCAATACCACATTTTTTTTTCTACCTATGACTAAATATTCACAAGACATTTCTATTTTTTTGAGACTTAGTAGGAATGGAGTTTTACTTGGGTTAGTTAGGGTTATACCTTGTGATTATTAAAGCAATTCAACTTGTTTCTTTTTTCTTGTTTATTACATGGCATGGGAGAAAAACTGTAATCCAAAAAACTGAACCATGAATTGACTCAGTTCTAGGTGCCACTGACCACAAGGCAAGAATCCTCAAAATGCAGGAGACTGCAAATAAATACAAATAAGACGTACAAAAGTGACTTTTTTATTGCTACCACACAGCAGAGCTCTGTCCAATTGCTCCAGGCCTTGGAACATCCTTCCATAAAATTTGTGTTTTGTTAGATTACTCTGAGTGATGACATCATTTTCCCACTTCAATAGCTCCTTCTTACAGGCCAGCATTTTACCACAATTAGTTTTTAAAACTGGTGTTCAGAAGATTAATATATTTTTCCTAGATTATGAAAATAAGAATATGTCACAGACATAGAAAATGGCAAAATGCATAAAGAAAAAACTATTTGAGTTACAATATCAGATTAAATAACATTACTGTTAAGTATGTCACATGCTAAAAAGTCAATACCTGTAAATTCTTTTAGGTTCACAGTATACAGGATGCTATAGAAATATTTTTGTCTGTTGAGAGATTAATAGTTATACGAAACATATAAATAGACAATTGCAATGTAAGTCAGCAGTGACTGTCAAATAGCTCAGTATATTAAGAATAAAATAATGGAAAGCAAATTATCAAAAGTAAGTGTCTCAAACTATGCTCACCACTTATACATAAACAATACACATAGAAATAAAAGTATACTAGCAGTCATTGAATTTCAACTTATAAAAGTACTGTCAGAAAAAAATAAAAATGAAATAGAAGTAAAAATGTAAGAAATACTAGGCTAGGACTTTAAGGCAGTAAGTTCAGAACAGGTATTTCCCATCCCATTGTTTTTCATAATCAATACATACATTTAAGAGTCAGTCTTCAAGCACTCTTCTGAGAGACTTATGTAATTTGTTTGCACATGGAAATTCCTCCTATTTTTCTCATTCTTGTTTTTGGCTGACTGAAGTATCATCTCCTGCTCAGTATTTTCAGTGTGCAATAGATCATTTGAGTTATGCAGAAGCTTACTTTCTCTTTTAGATATTATTAAGCCTTCAGAAATAAATAAATAAATAAATAAAATAATAACAACAATAAAAAAAAAACTTAGATACTCCATTGCATTTGTGTACTGATAAGTACTTGTATTATACATGTTTTTACATGCATGTCCCACTGACTATTTTTTTTCAGTTACATTACACTTGTCTACTCAGACTTTACATTGAGTTTTCTTGGGAAGAATTTTTCTCTGCTGGTCTGTTTAACATGCTGAAGTACACAACTCATAGTAGTGCTGAAGGAATGGAAAATGCATACACATGAAGGTACACAAAGAACTCAAGTAGCTTGTACATACATATGTACTTTTACATATATATGTGTGTGTGAATGTATAAGTATATATAATATACATCTAATTATATTGTCACCTTTTGGAGAAAAGAAGCAAAAACATTCTGTAATTCTTGAATCAAAACAGCCCTGTAAAGTGCAAATTTTTTTTCCATGTGTTTGTCACAACATATATTATCCACTTTTTTTTTTTTTTTCAGTAGCCTTACTATGTTTTTTTGCTTTTGCTTTTTAATTCAAAGAGAATTAGTGAATCTTATAATCTTATTCATACAGTACCATGGAATTCTAATATCTTAGTGTTAGAATAGTGTTAGAAAGTGTTCTAAGAGTTCTTTATTATCTTCCACTATAAAGAGGTAAACCATTGTTGCCTACCATGGACCTTTCAAGTAAAATTTATTCTCTAATTCTTTAATGATAGTTAATCCAAGTTATGCCAAACAAAAATGAGGCTTTAGCTTGCCAGGGACACCATAACAATTATTAAAGACCTGCTTTCAGGATGCAAGGAGATGCTAATACTAGGACCCATCCTTCATTAAAAAGTGCTTTCTTTATTGAAATAGGAGACCAGATTCTGTATGTAAGTGGAATTCTTCACACTTAGACATCTGGAAGTTAAGATTTCAATATATGTGTGTGTATATATATATATATATATATCATCAAAGCTCCTCCTTGACGTGAGAGGAGAGTAGATTTCCAATAAGTCTCCATATTCTAAATCGTTGCTTCAAATGAAGCTATTCCTCTCTTTCACTAACTACAAGAAATTTGTCACCTTCAACTAAACATTTAATTTTCAGATAGCTAAATACAGGTGAGAGTAATCCAATCACATTCTGGTTTATTGTCCAAGAGAAGGGTAACAGGAATGGTTCGGATAGTATTAGACTTATTACAGGTAACTTAAACATGGGACCTAAAAAAATGCTGTTTAGTATGTTAATGTCATTTATAAGGAAATCCAGGAAGTAATTTCAATAGTAAGGAAGAGGTAATCCAGTTTGTCACTCCTTGAATAAATGTTGATCATGGAAAGCGATTTTTTTTTTTTCTTCTGATATGTAATAATAGAAATGACAATATTCAACAACAAGATCTAGTTTTAGATGGTCATTTAAACAAAAGGGCAAACTTCTCACATTTACTGATTCCTTGGTCTTTGCATTCTGCATTTGTTTAACAAAAGCAAAAGAACGATTATTTTTGAACGACACATCAATTAATGAGTCTGTAGCAGCTAAGATGTTTTTCCAGTTTAAATATTTGGCTTTCTTGAAAAACAGTTTCAGAAACATCTTCTAGTAGCTTCAAAACTAGCTGGGCAACTTCTCTTTTTGAAAATGTTTGTTTACATCAACACCAATAATCTTTAAAGATTTCAGTTCTGATTTGAATTCTATTTCTTTGAATTGATCACTGAAATGTTCTGTCTATCTAACCATGATTTTAAAGCCTTGATGATAACAGCATGTCTTTTTTTTTTTTTTTTTTTTTTTCCCTCCAAAGTCCTTTCTGGAAAAGATGAGCATTTAAACTTCAGAATGGTCAAAAGTCCTTCCTTTTCTAAGAATTGTCAAAACTACAGTCCTTTTTGTTTGTTTTGATTTCTAGTTTCATACCTTCTATATTTTGCTTCTCTTCATTATCATCCCCCCAAAAAACCATATTAATCATATCATAGACCTCACACAAAGCCTTGATTGTGTCAGCACAAGCTGATTGTTGCATATCAGATATACATGTACGCTTCATTAATTTATTATTCAGGCCTAAGGGAAGAAAGGTAATACATTCCAGCAATGTACAGACAAAACAAAAACACACATTTATGTTGCACAAAGTCAACATATGAGACAGCTTAAAGTAACTCTTCTAATATTGACTAATGCAAGTGATGACTGGCACAAAAACATACATATCAAAAACATAATTCTTTGCCTTCATGAAAGTTTTAACACTCTTACTACATATGAAATATATAGCTTTACAAGCAATCAAACCAATCAAATAAAGGAATTCCTCCTACTTTTACTAATTTCAGTAAATATTATGCTGGGGCTAGATCATTTATGTATGATATTGATAGCAGCTTAATATGATGTTCCTAAAATATCATTGACAGTAAAAGATTTTTTTTTCTTTGTTGGGATAAAAAAAAAAAAAAAACAGAGATAAAATAGTTCTCTCCCTTCACCACATTAAATTCTTTGTATACTTTCACTTGAAAATAAAATGGAATTTTATTGACATTCCTTTTTTTTTTTTTTTTTTTTTTTAACATACTCATCCCACGGAGCTAGTCAAACTGAGTAACTCAAAAATAAAACAGCTAGTCAACAGCTAGAAATTTCGCAGCCAAGACATATTTGTGAACCCATTGCTAGCACTACTGTTTAATGCTTTACTACTTTTAACTCAGTATGACCAATTTCCTAGACAAAAGTTTTTGTGTTAGTAAAATCCAAATTGATAATCCAAACTTCTATTAACTGTCTCCTCCCAGTCACTGAAATAATTTATATTGAATAAAAAATCTGCAGGTGAACATAAGTAACTCACAAGGAAACACATTAATCCTTTGCTGGAAAATATATAAAACTGTTAATATTTTATAAATTTACTACCAAAGAGTTCATGCTGGAAAGCCATCTGCATGAAATAGCTTAGTTTTGTTGGTATTGAAGTTACATCTATCTTTTTGGGTTGGAATATTGTTATACTTCTCATATAATATAATAATAATATTACCTTTATTTCTTTCATCATGGCATCTGCAAGTGGCATATAAACTGTAATTCTTGATGTCAGAAGGATAGTTTCTAGGATGCTAGCAGATGATATATATAACTAATGTAGCCTGTTTCACTGTAGAAAATGAATTCAATTCTGTATTTAGCATCTCTTCTTCTATTGTTTTTTCTTTTTGATGCTGTACTTTTACAAATACATTTCAATATACCTAAGACCCAGAAAGCCAAATAACATAGCATAGATAACATTTGCAATGAAAACAAGCAAACAAATCAGACAATAATTTGTCATTGACTGGTTGCTTTGATGGGGTTCTAAGGTGGCATGAGCTCTCTGGTAGGTATACTGTTATCATGAGCTCCCCAGAATAAGATTTATAAACTTCTACAAAAAATAAACAAACAAAAACAAACAAACAAACAAAACCACCTATATTTTGTCAAGATACCACCTAGAGTAATTCTCTCTCTTTTTTTTTTTTTTTTTCCCAATGAAACCAAAAGCAACTACATGTATGTGGCGGAATTGAAATAAAAAGATTTTAGAAACAACCCTCTTGCTTCTTACTGAGTACCTGCAGTTGAGTTCTTGCTTATAGTTTTTATGTCTCCCATCTCAGTGCCCTTCTGGAGTCCAGAATGATCTGCAGTCCTCTAAGAAGGAGGTTAGCAGCGTCAGACAGGCCCAGGCAAGGCTATGCTGCCCACACCTCTCAGCAGGCTCTCCCTTTCCTCTCCAGCTGCACACTCCCAGCTCCTTGCCAAGGTATTCTGTGCCTCGTTTGCTGCCTGTCACATTGGGCAGTGGGGAAAGACCTTGTGGCCAAGTGAGAGTAGTCACTGAGACACTTGCTGTCTTTTGGAAAGGGCACAACAGAGGCATAAAACATCCTGAGAAAACACGAAACAACTACCACAAAAGTCTTTAATAATCTGATGTGTTCAAGGGTCTTTGAGTATGTTGCTGGTGTGTGCAAATCTGCCCATCTGTATTTGGGCAAATGTGCATTTGTGCTATGGTCTTCTGCACCCTTGTCATGCTTCCTCCATGTGCAAGATGACATGCCTTCTTTAAGCATTCGATAATAAACCTTGTTACCTCTGTGCCTCAGTTCCAAGCCATAACTAAAAACAATCTGATAGCTTTTAATTATATTTACTTTTTTGAAAGTATGGAGAGGCCGATATTACAGGGACACATCTTCGATACAAACAACTGCAAATACCTCATGTCTTCATAGCATAGGGCATGCTGTACTTGTCATTTGAGAACTTCTCTTAAAGGTTAGATAAGAGCTAAGTAGTTTATCAGTTTATATTTAGAAATTATAATATAATACTGCTTTTATTATTCATTTTTCAAAATATCAGCATATTACCATATATGTAGAAAGCATACATGAAGCAATGGATAATCACTGGGAAGAAAAAAAAAAAGATAATATATTTTGTCTCTGTGAGATTTGCAACAAGTAAAAGCAGTTTGATCAAACAGTTTTGATCAACAGTTTGATCAAAATGGATGTTTGACCGGGTAAGTTTAAACACTAAAGCTATAGAGAATACACAGCCCATATGAAAAATGAGTTCAAGAGTCTTTCAACCTTTTGGGGAACAAATGGATCGTATTAAAAGTTCACACTAAGTTTAATCAGACCATCCATATTTAATCCACTTTTTTACTCACCTTTCTATCACCTTCTCAAGAGTTATTCAGAAACTAATGAAGGTCAAATCCTATACTCAGTATGCCTCCTGTCTAAGTAGATTACATGCTTCTGAATTTCCTAAGGGCAGCAATGAGGAAGTATCTACTCTCTCACCACCCATTAAAGCTGGAAATATTCCAAATCCTTAGGGATTCAAGACAGTCTGTTAACTAACTACATTCCCATTCCCCTTCACCTATCCATAAAAAAAAAAAAAAAGGCAAAAAAAAATAAATTAAAAATGCATTTATTTCAGAAATATTAATTTAATGTTATACAGTTGATGTTCATAGCATGTAGGGGATATAAATTCCACATATGAGGTGCCAGATTCTTGCTCTTTCTTTTGTATCACACAAAAGTAAGGGCAATGTCTAGCTAAAAAGTTTCTTGGCAAGACAGTAATAAAAATATGACAATAATAAAAATATATATATAATCAGATTATTCCTGATACTGCAGGAACATTTGGAAAGAACACCATGCAACTTTTAAAAGCAAAATAATTCTTTCAAAATACATAACTTAAATTTCTCTTTACCATCTGTTTCCGTATCTATTTTTGTTCTATGATATAGCTTCCTCCTCTACAGAAATGCAAATAGGCATTTATTAGAAATAAAAGAGAAGATTAGGCATCTAGATATTCATGTGACATTTTTCAAACACGTGCATATTCAAGATAATTTTGATGTTCTAACTGAAATATTTCAGATATTTAAAATAAGAAAATTATTTAAACAAAAGTTATTTAAAACATCTAGCTTTGTACAACACATTTCTCTTATTATCAGTTTATGTATATTTTGCAATTCCCTTTTAAATGTATAAAATTTTGATTCAGAAAGATTTCCATACTATCAGGAAGTCTTTATGAAACATTTTAATTAGCAACAACTGTTGAGAATTATGGCTTATATCAATTATCATTTTTGCACTTAAAAGTATAACTAGTTCCTTTGCCCCTCCTCCAGAGGAATGCCTTCACCTCAGTTTGCTACTGAATGCTACAAAATTGCATTCATTATAACGATCTATGGTTAGAGCAATGATTCTGCCAATGATCTATGGTAGAAATTTGTTTGCTCAGTCATTTTACACTATATGAGTGCTTTATGACAATTTTATTAAATACTTTTGAATTGGTATGAGATAGTACTTTTCTGTCATAGATAAATAACATGACATTTATGCCTATTTAAAAAAAATCTGTAAGATAATTTTTTTATTGTGAATAAGTCATTCAAAACATAATTCTTGTTGACTTTAAATGTCAAACTTCAGTGAAAATCCCATGGGAAACTGTGTTTTTTCTAATAGCTGTACCACTTGGACACGGGTACCTAAACAAGGACCAGTATTTAAGAAACATAAAAAGAGAGAAACCCAATCCAACCAAAATAGATAAATAAATAAATAATCCATAATACTTAAATCAAAGGAATAAAAGCAACTCACAAGAAGGACCAACAAGAACTGAAATTAATAATTATATCATCTGATAAGTGGAAGTAATAATGCAGAATTTATATGACATAACAATATAAGCCAAGAAAAATGCACTAAATCATAAAGTTGTAGTAATAATAAAGAAATAAAAAGGAATTAATTGTGAGAGGAATTATCCACCTTACTCACTTGATAAAAGCAATAGTTATAGCAGATTATCCTGAAAACAAAACAAAACAATAAAAATGACATTCTCTGTCATTGTGCCAGTGGCAGATCATGTTTTGCAAAATCTCCTTTGCAAATTCCAAGTACAGATTTTCATCAGAGTTGACCAAAAGCTACTGTGTTTGCTTATAAGCTCTGCCCTATACCATGCTTACACTTGCAATAACTTAACCTATAGTCAGGTGAAACAGCTGCAGTCTCCATTCAGATGAAGACTGCATCTGCCCCTGCCTTTTTGTACTGTCTTACCTCTGAAATTATTTCCCTCCCCTGGAGGCATACATTCCCTATAAACTACATCCACACATTAAATCTGCCTTCCTGTCAGATCATCCTTTCTCCATTGTATATTCAAAGTCATAAGGTTGCTAGTGGATATTATGCAAAAAAAGTTTTAGAATTTCAGTGAGTAACATTAACAAATTTGTAGTATATACAAAATGCCGTGATACGCACATCATATCAGGTCTGTATTTGTGATGGCCTGACACAGTGAGGGTTTGAGAACAAAAGAGAGCTAGGTGTCTGCCAAAATATTTTCCAAGATGAGCAACAATAACATTAACAATTTGCTTTACTGGGAAAATATGCTTTGATGTGTATATTGCAACTGCTACTGAGGAAGCAGCTGTGACACAGGAATGGCAGATCCATGAAGAATTGCACAGCCAAAACAAACACTGACATATCCAGTGGTAGGTATTCTTTAGACCACAATATGGGAAATAGGAAGATAGGCATTTTCAAATTCCTCAATGTTAGTAAGCCACATGCAAAGTTTAGGAATATCAATATAGTAAATGCTACATCTGGATTTTGAGCAGTGGCTAGTTCTCACTATATGAGAAGTGAAGATGCCACTGCTTTTTTTAGCCAGCACAAAAATTTTGCTACATTGCAAAAATATAATTACCTGTAGAGCTCCTATATGTATTTAAGTGTTTGTGCTTATTTAAGCATTGGTTATACTATATGAAATCTACGGGGCTCAGAATGTATCTAAATGTATCTAAATGGACAGACTGTATCTAAAATTCCAACACTTGCAATAATACAGAAGAATCAGAATTATGTATAGCTCATTTAAAATGTAGGCTTCAAAATGGCAAAATTAGATGTGCTATTACAGCTAATATAAATTTAGTTTATCTAATTTCTTCCATTAGAATTTTTTGTAACTGTCTTTTAGAAGCTTCATTTATGAGCTTTTTTTTTTTTTTATTTATGAGCAGTTATTTATGAGCTTTCAACATTAAAAGAAGCGAGGGGAATTCCACGGGTTTTAGGTACTATTTTTGTTGTTGTTCTATGAAATTCTGTTCAGCTCTTGTTGAAAGGCCAATGTATACTATTTCTCTCTCCTCGGGTTTGTTGATATCCTGCTAAGTGAAGAAATAAACACAAAGCATTGTGAGGCTGGGTCTGGGCTGCCAGAACAAGAACAAAGTGCACTATACTTAGACCAGTGATAATAAGGTAAATTGAATAAAGGGAACAAGATGCAGACAAGTAAATGATAAGATTAGCAGTGTGAGCTTGCAGCCCAGAAGGCCAACTGCATCCTGGGCTGCATCAAAACAGGTGTAACCAGCAGGTTGAGGAAGGGGATTGTCCCCCTCTAGTTTGCCTTTTTGAGAACCCACCTGAAGTACTACATCCAGATTTGGTATTCCCAGCAAAAGAATGTTAGAGAGAGTCCAGAGAGAGTCCAGAGGAGGGCCACAAAGACGATCAGAGAACACCTCTTCTATTAAGAAAGGCTGAGAGAGCTAAGGATGTTCAGCCTGGAGAAGAGAAGGCTCCAGGGAAACCTTAATGTGACCTTTCAATATTTAAAGGGGTCTTATAAAAACAACAGAGAATCTTTACGCAGGTAGATAATAAGACAAGGAGAAGTGGTCTTAAACTAAAAGAGGATAGATTTATACTAGACATTAGGAAGAAATTCTTCACTGTAAGGGTGGTGACACACTGGAAAAGATTGCCAAGAGAACTTAAGGATGCTCCATCTCTGGAGGCATTCAAGTCCAAGCTGGATGGGGCTTTGACCAATGTGATCTAGTGGATGGCATCCCTGCCTGTGGCAGAGGTTTTTAAGTCAGATAATCTTTAAGGTCCCTTCCAACCTGAGCCATTCTATGATTCTATGATTTCATGCTACCTTTCTGATACTCCCTGGGCTAAAGAAGACTGTTATGATTACCTCCTTGTGGACTTTTAAACACAGAGCAGGGCTAAACCAATTCTACATTTGATGACATGAGACATATGCAAACTTCATTCACACTGAAAGAAAAAAAGTCCAAATGGACTTGATTTCTTTTTATTCTTTCATTCTTTTCATTTCTTTTCATTCCCCAAGTTGAACTGAGGCTCAGCAAAGAACCTCTTCTGTTTCTTACAGTCTTTTCTTTATGACTACCTATTTTCATCACTGCTCTAGCTTCTCTAACAGCAGCCTGTGGTGTATTTCAGATCATAGACACAGTACTCTATGATTATGAAAAGGAACATTGAAGGAATCACTATTTTTATCTACTGTTTTTATAACACCCCCACACCTCCAAGCTCATTCCCCAAATACACAAAATTGCTTACATCTACCTTAGACAAATTATGATCCTGAATACTACTTTTACAGCTAAATCCAGCTTTATAGGTTAGCAGCTACGAGACTTAGGAATTCATGAAGTGAAATATTTATGTATATTGCTCCCTGAGATAGGTCATGTGGTGTCAGGTGAGAATGAATGCCAATGCAAAGATGACTGGAAGTGGCAAGGAGCCAGGAAAGTAGGCTTAGAAATGCCCTTTCTGCAATGCAAGCCTTTGGATCTGCCCAGTCATCCCATTAAACACTATCCTTAAAGCTCCCCTTAATTATTTCAAATCTGTCCTATTGTGTATTGTAAAATTAAAGAAACCACATATCATTTTTTTCAAAAGATCCAAAGCCTAATCAAATCAGTATCCCCAAATCCAGCATTTGCTATCTTTGCTTTCTTAGTTTTTGTCAGTTAATAATCTTTCAAAACAGTTTATACATGTATGTACGTACATAAATATACATTTCTTATATAATTACACATACAAATATCACATATATGTTATATGATACATATATATATGATAAGATAATTATCATATCATATATATATAATTATATCATATATATATATGTGTGTGTATGTATAATAAAAACTAGTTTGAGTATCTCTACAGTTTCTCAGGAGTTAGAACGGCAAGATGAGCTTCAATTTCTTCTGTATTTATTTCAATAAATTTTGCAGACTATGGAACTGCTGTTAAATTATTCTGTGTGATCTTCCCTATTTAGTTTGCTTTCATTAAAGTATATTGAAGGTGTCTCCTCAAAAGGGGTTCTATCAAGACCTCATTTACAATAATTTTTTCTTTTTTTTTTTTTTTTTTTTTTTTTTACAGATTTCTCTCTTGAACTTTCTGAAACTTAATTCAATGACAAATGTGTTCCATTACTTACAATATTTGAAAAGCTGAAAGGAAAAAAAGGATGAGATGATGAAGTGGACTTACAGAAATCTCTAAAGAGCTAAATTGAGTAGTAGATACATAATTATGCTAACAAGAAAAGTGGCCAACGCTTTTTCAAAAAGAACCTTGAAGCATTTTACTATCCATTAACAATCCGGGAGACATGTTCAGCTTATGCTTTCAAGTAATTTTCTAAAATTGCCTATCAATGAATGCTTCAATATGTACTTAGTCAGGGACAGGTTGATGGGGTCTCTGAAATATCACTGCATCCTCTCTGAAGAAGCTGCTGAAAAAAATTACATAAATTGTTAACCTTACCAGTTGGGCTCTGACCTAGCCAATGATAGGCTAAAGATGTCACAGAAGTTTGAAAAACTAGTTCTAGACAGCTGAACGATAGAGATGGGGAAGGCAAAGAGGGAAGAACTGTTGTCAGGAAGCAAGGTTAATGCTGGATCATAAAGATCAAGAGGAATGGGAAATTCTCTGGATTAATATAAAGAAGAAACTGTAGATGTGAGAGACAGAGAGAATGGTGTCTAATAGCACATACACCATTTTTAGCTGTGAGAAGAAGAAGGAAGCTTATTGCAGAGGGAAAATATTCCATGATTCATATAAAAACGTATGTGAACAAATTATTCAAACTTAATCATGACCTAAGCCCAAAGTCTCTTCCAGAACCACAAGGAAACAGAGATAAAGAGTAACGAAAAAAAAAAAAATCATAATCTGTTTTTCAACTTTTTTTCATGTGTTCAGTTTTTATTTTCCTTAGCTAAAATGTGTTGCATTCTGTTAGAAATATGTCTTCTGTATCCAGCTGCGGCCATCTCACTCTAAATGAATCAAAATGAATTATGTCATAAAGATAAAGGCCTTGGAAAACTGTGTGAGATAACACCCCTTAATTTGACTGAACACTTTAAGAAAAAAACATTCAAAAATTTCATGCACCTGAAAAGATATCACACAGATACGTGTCTGTGGCCTAAGGCAGGTCAAAGAAATCATGAGGCTAGTTTTAGAAGACGCATCTCCAGCAGGATACTGATTATCCCAAGAGGGCTGTGACTCCAGAAAGACACACAAACTATGTGTTGTCTTCAGTTCACAAAAAGGCAGACATGAGTCAACATTCAAATTAATCTGCTGTTTCTTTACTTCATGTATCCAAATGCCTTTGCAGCTAGGGATCCTTTCAACATATGAGCAATGTGGATGACTTTATAGTTTAGGGAGGATAAAAAGACAGTTTAATTCTAATAAGACACTTCATAAGCTGAAGGGATACAGCAGTGACAGCTAAATGAAGGCATTCTTCCTTCTGCCATGAGAACAGTTCTGTCATGTTTGGAGGAACATATATACTTAGAAGCTTTCCATGTCACGTTCACATTCCATTTAGCACTTCTGCCTTTAAAAGGACTCCTGTAGCTACTCAGTTTAGCAATATGTAGACGTATTTGAATGCAATACAGAAATGTCTATTTCTGTGCATATTATTTATATGTATATGATGAGTTGGGATTTGTAATACATTTTATTTAACATTAGATATAGATGATACAGGTTAAATCATATGACAGTATATTTTATTAGCTAAACATATGCATTACAAGATCATATATAACACAAATTGTTGTATGTGCATTTGTATACTAAACATGGGCCTACCATGCACCTTAATAAAAAGAAATATGCTCGAGCACTCAGGCAGTCAAGGACTCAGAAACTTTAAGCATCACAATTAAAGTTTTCCAGGCTAAAGTTTCCAGGTTAAAGTTTTCCAGGGTTTCAACCAACACAAATTAAATTCAGCATATCCTTAGTTAGGTGCCTTCTCTGCCTTACATCAGAGCCCATCTCCTGAATGCATACAACAAATACTCAGTTTTGTGAAAGTCACAGAACGTACTGAGGCCTTACTGGCACTGAGTGTTACAACTTTCAGGTGCTTTCCCCGTTGCTGACATTCATAATCCCCTCTTGGGCACCTAAACTTCCACAAAAAGTTACACAAAACAGTTCAACACCTAACAGAATTTGACAGCAGCAAGTTCAGGAGGAACTGACCTAAAATAGGCAGAAACAGAAATTGAAGGATAGAACTTAAATATTTACTGTTAGTCTACATTCAGATGTTCACTGCATAACACATTACAAAGTTGATTAGAACAACAACCAAGAGTCTGATCACCTTCTCCCAGTAAAGCCTTCAACACAAAGCTTTGTCTTCCTCTGAGCTACTGTATGGAAATTGTACAAGCCAAGACAAAGTGGAACAGCTTCAACAAGAAATACTGGGAGAATTTCATTTTAGAAAACTTGACAGGACTTCCCTGACAAATACATGTGGAAGATGCCAGTATGGGTTTTTTACAAGGGTGTTCTGGACACTGGGTCACCTGGCTGCAGTTTGTGTGCAATCACACATGCTCTGAACAGGGCTCTTAGGTGGTAACTCATATTTGAAAAAGGTGAAAGACTAGTCTTTTCTTAATTTTTAAGGGTGTGAAGGAGGTACATAACTACTGTTTTCAGGATGGATGTGAAACCTGATGGTAGTACAGGTAGCTGGAGAATGCTGACAGTTAAAATGTTACTACTGAGGGTTTTAATCATAATTTAATGGGCATAAAAAGTTTTTAAAGCTAGTCTTAAGAGACTACAATGAGATATAGGTATCAAAGCCCCTTTCATAAATTTAACC
Source organism: Aythya fuligula (assembly GCF_009819795.1). Taxonomy (NCBI): domain Eukaryota; kingdom Metazoa; phylum Chordata; class Aves; order Anseriformes; family Anatidae; genus Aythya; species Aythya fuligula. The sequence goes on along the minus strand of NC_045559.1, from coordinate 50,926,378 downwards.
TTAATAACTTACTTTTGTTCAGTATGTGTCCACTTTACATCTTCTCTTTTATGTATGGTACTATGCTTTACAGAAGAAAAAAAAAAAAAAAAAAAAAAAAAAACAATTTTTTATTACTTTTTTTTTTTTTTTTTACTATGCCTTTTATCACTAGATATTCAACTGCTTCATAAACTAACAAATCACTTAATGTATCTTCACATTCTCTTCTATTGATAGAAGAACCCAAAGCTCAGAAAGAATTAAGCCAAACCATTCACTTGTTTAAGCTCCCAGTATGGTTAAACTGAACTGATATCTATAGAAGTGTCCAAAAGAGGACATCCCTAAATTTCTTCTGCTCAGCCCTTGTGCAAAACAGATGACAGGACATAGAATTATAAAATGAGTAACATGCAATGAGTAACCACTTCTGTAAACTGTATTTTTTGTGACTTGACTAGCATCACGTAGGAATTTTGTGGCAAGGCAGGGAATAGCATCCCTTCTATTAGGATGGTTCTCTCTTAATCATACATTACCCATCTATAATTCACCTCTCCATTCACTATTCCCTTTTTAATTACTAAAATGAATGGTGCAAAAGATGGTTAAATAGGTGTGCTACAAGGTCTGAGCATGCTCTATGAAGGTCTTCCCTTTGAAAATGATTGGGGTGGAGCTCAGCTCATCTACCTTTAGCTATTTAAAATGTAGATGCATAGTTAAAGATAATTTTCTGACCTTCCTCTGTAATCAGTGGCATAAGATAGGTACCTCCAAAGGGTTGACTAATCCCATACTAAAATGGATGTCTAAGTCTGAATGAATTACCCTCTGGAAATGGTTAGATGTATCCATTAACTGCAAAGAGCACTTAGACGAATAGATACCTAAATGTTCAATGGCTAAATTTGACTAAGATGAAATTCACCTTTTGTGCTTTACTGTATAGTGTATGTCTTATGGACAGTCTGAGAGTCAGTAAAACTAAGTACTGTGACCATCCACAACTGCAGTTCCAAAAATAACTCAGGTCTTTGTCTGACACCTGTAATGGCCTTCAAGAGTAAATAAACATGATTAGTTGTCTACCTAGACCTTAAAGTATGAGAACCAGAAGTATGGTAAGGTGCAGGAAAGTCAATATCAATCCTAAATATTTGTTAGGAGACTGGATTTGTTAAAACAGTATACTGTCAGCAAAGTGGCTCTGAGAGATACAGGCAATAATCAAGTTAAACATGCAGTTAGTACTTTAGCAATCAGTACAGAGGAAGTCTGTCAACAGATAATGTCCAAGTGAAACAACAGGTCAGCACACCAATTTGCCAATTCTTAAGCCAACTGAAACAAGAATAGCTGAAAATCAGTGTATGATCCTGCATTTATAAATATCATTAATCAACACTTTGATCAGTAAGCAGAATCCAAATCTGATAACTTCCAAATGAAGCATAAAATGTCATCAAAACAGTGCCTTGACATTTGTTCTAATTTGTGTTGCTGTTGTTGCTGTTTAAAGAGTTTTAACAGTGGAAGCTACTCTCAAAATAATTAACCTTATTTTGAATTTGGAGGGGGCTGGGGAAAACAAACTAAGATGTTCCCTATGGATGAAGGAATCTATTAACACAGAGTAAATTGCAGGTTCAAGACCCAAGGGCAAACTGTCTTAAAAATGAGTAGTCTTCACTCAAGTACATTATTCCACTGAAGTCATTTATCCTTACAAGTTAAATTAAGGTAAACATACTTATACTTTAACAAACCAAAACTTGTTGTAATAGATTATTACATTTTTAAAAACCTGACTTTGCCCCTGAACAAGAGAATGTTATGCTTTTTCATATTTAATTTAATCCTTACCAGTTTTGTATTATTAAAATAAGGGTAAAATCAATATCTTGTGCTTGTCTAGAGAGCTGATTGTATTTTCCATTATGATGGGAAATTCATAACTCATAATTCTTTACAGTAATGAATGAGAACAGATTGGGTGGGGAATAAAGAAAACAAATTAATCACATTGACAGGTTTTACCCTCTTTCATAGCAAATACCTACCTCTATATAAATATATCTTCCTTTTGCTACTCAGTAGCTGAATAACAAGTGTGAAAAAAAAAAAAAAAAAAAAGAATCTGAGGAAAACAGAAGTTTACATCATCCACAGGTTTACAACATAGGTTGATAGCCTATTTGATATAGGCTATATAGGGTATCTCACTTCTAATACTAATGTTCAAAAATGTATGTCTAGCAACTACACAAGCACCTAAAACTACAAATGAGATGGCTCAAACTATCAGATGCAAATGTACTCAGAAAGACAAGTATAAGAATGAAGGTCTGCGAAAGAGAAACACATTTTTAAATAGTGCATGTTTGAGAGGTCTGCCAAACTTGCAGTGGAAAATTTTCTTTCAGGTGTAGTGTCTTCTATTCCTCTCCATGTGATAACAGAACTTAAGTTTCATAGAATTAAAAATATAATCTCTGGACAATTTTATTATCTTTACCTGTGAAGACCTTCCATTCTGATTTGAGGTTTTAAAAGTTGCCTTTCTTTCCCCTTGTTAAACCTCACAAAACCACATCACTCCCCACAAGGCATATTTAAAATTATGAAAAACTTTAGACCGTTGAAAATTCCTCAGTGAATTATGTGAAATCAAACCTAAACAATCCACTATGTATTCTCATTTCTTTGTGTGGCAGCCAGCTCTAGTGAACTGTACAAGGATTAGAAACAAGGAACTCCCAGATTTTATTCATACCTCTCCTGCTAACTTGCTTTCACACTCTGCACTTCTATAGAATTTTTCACTGTCTAGTCATGCCATACTTGTTCTCCTGAGGCATGTAAATATTATCACCTAAATTAAAGCTAAGGAAAGCTAAGTGTGCTTATCAGTTTTCTGAAGTCACAAACAAGTCAGTATCATTATCACTATTACAACATGTGCTCCTTAAGCTCCTTACATTTCTGGATAGGCCAAGACAGGAAAAGGAGACCACTTGGTGATCCAGGCACTCTTTGAGGTTCCAGAAAGGTTATCAACACTTTCAAAAAATTGTTTTCTTTTGGATAAGGGTCTCCAAAATGTGTAAATTCAAAAATCATTGCTTGGCTCCTGGGTTTTATATTTATGCATAACGTATGTGCATGAAAAAAAAATAATAATCTTTTTTATTGTAAGAATTTTGCAGTTCCATGGAAAATTTACAGTCCTTGGGAGGGAAAATGGCATCACCAGAATTTGCATGACAACTATACTGCATGCAATTCTAACTAATTTTTGTTAGTGGGAGACATAGGCATGGAATAAATGATAAAAATAAGATGACACAAACTAATGACAGAAACTTTCAGAGAATTCTGTGTGATGCTTGTCTGTAACATGTGTTTTAGCTACCTGAGAATTACACTGAACTGTATTTGATTAGTACCTACATTCTGTATAGGATGGTTCTGGCCTTGGTTCAACAAATTAATTTAGTCATCCATTTTTTCCTTCTAATTCCATTTAGTTGCTCACTCTTTATGTTCATCATCCTGAGCCCATTTTACTCTGTTTTGTTCTATGTGATGATGGTGAAATTGCTAGCATAATAACATTGCAGAAGGCAGCAGAAAGTTACCATCTTTAGAGTATAACACGTAAAAGAAGCAATAGAAGCAACAATGATAACTCAGTTACATATGCATACAACTGGGCACCAACATGTCCAACATTCAGTTCCAGGCTTCATTACAAGCGAGTGTGATTTTAAGCAAAAAAATCTATCTTGTATCACCCTTTTTGTCACCATTAATTTTTATCTACATATTAAATACAGAAGTTGGAGGAACTAATTCATGTTTGTACAGCATTTGTGCTGAAAATGCTTGCAAACAATAACGTTCAAGATCATAATTTTGTTATTATTCATCATATGAAAACAAGAAACATTCAGATATTCTGAGCTTTAGCATCTACCTTTGTAGGTTAATCAAGAGGTTCTAGTATGTGACTAATTTTTCTTAAAGTTATTAGAATTTTAAACAAGTAATTCCCCATCTCTGAAAACCTACATTTTCTATTGAAATCATTACACTTAGCAACACATTTGAGTTTTTCTCCCTGCACAGAAAATATTCACTTTTCATTAGTAAAACAGAAAATCTGCCCAGCAAAATTTTTCTTCTGTATTACTAAAAACATTTTTTTTTTCTGAGGTGTGCTTTCTCAGCCTGACTGTACATTGTTTCAGTGTTTCAGATTAGCTTCAACTTAACCTAAATAATGTTCCTTCCTTAGATAGTGTAGTATTACATACATCTATTAGTCATTTTATTTACTCCACTGGAATGAAATTGCTGTCTGCCCTCCCAGAATAGCAGATAATTAACTCTTTAGAAATAAGGTTAGTTAGCTAGACAAAAATCTCTTCCTGAAAGTGAAGTGAACAAACATGTACAAAGATTACAAGAAAATGTATGCAATCAGTTTGACCCTTGAGACAAAGCTGACAAGTCCGACCAGAAAATAAATTATAATGTATGAACTGCAGCTCAAAGAACTTCTTTGATAGCTCACTAACATATCTCACATTCAGGGAAAAGTAAAAATAAGTGTATGTTCCACCATTACCAAACATACACCATATTTTCAAGTTAAAAATTGAACACAGATAACACCACTGATACAAAATAAGCTTTTATCTCCCCGCCCCGTCACCTCCCTCCTACATGTCCCCCCTCCCCCCCCGCCCCCTTCCCCAACATACATACCAATGCCTAGTAGTTTTGGATCAAAAAGCACCCTTACAGCTTCACATAGACTTTTCTTCAGGCATGCTCATCCAAGAAGAGTAGTATTAGACGTCTCACATGATCCCTTACACTTACAGAGTGGGTCACACACCGTTCATTCAGATAATCACCTGATCTCCAGTATAGTTTCCAGTCCAAACCTTAATGCTGAGCAATCTCAGTTTCACTTCACCAAGGCTTAAAAAGTACAGCAGCATACTCAACCGTAGAGCAATAGAAGTGTTCTGAGTAATACTCAAATCACTCTGCTACCTAGGTACAATGCAAAACTACTAAAGGGAGGGAGGAAGGGAGGGAACATGGCAATGTTAGCTCACTATCACATGGATGAAGTCTCTAATCTAATTCATTATCCTACACTGTAATAGAGATTCTGAGACAATAATTGAATGTTACTCTCACTGAGGAGGGGCATCTGACTTTCAGGACAGGAAGAACTCCAGCTGTATCTATATGAATGATATATATGGTCTTTCTAGACCAGAGATGAGATTAACGAGATCAAACAAAAAGAGTAGGCAAAGTAAATGATTGTCTCGTATACACTCTATGCTAACTGCTGTGGCACTGAGAAATTGATTGTAAAAGGTGGAAAAAAATCCATAATGAAGTGAAGAGCAATAAATACATTTAAATAACAAATTTATAATACAACTGCTTCATTGTAAAATAGCACTGTGGGTTCAGATGTGTAGTATTGTCAACAGAGCATACATATAATTGTGATAAACTTGGGATCAGCATGAATTACACTGGCAAAAATATTTCTTAATCTATATTTCTTTAATATTTCTTAATCTATATTTCTTAATCTATGCCTAATAGGATAGCCCTGCAGAATCAAGAACAACTATGTGAAGAGAAATTCTCTGTATGTTCTCCCTTTTGGATGGCTACTTTCCCGGCCAACAGCCTGCATGGATCTACAGGGCTCTGACAAATTTGGGTAAGGTTTTTGTGAAAAACCCAAGTGGCCACAATGAAAGAGAAGCAGCAATGGATTCAGCTATTGTGAGATCACTGGGCAGGTTAGACAATGATAGATCCAGATATCCCTGATATGATGGATAAAGTTTAAAGTATTTAAATGACTGATAAACCTAAAGACCTATTCTCAGAAGCGACCAAATCTAGCACCCAAGTGTAGAGAAGTCCTAATCTGACAGAAAACTAATGAGGCATAGATTCCTCTTCTACTTAACAAACAGGAAATTGTATACAATGTGAAATACTGGTATACAAACACAGTAAGCATTTATGTTTTGTATATGTTGCTCATATTTGGATAGAGGGTTGTTTTGTCTCTGTGTAGTGTAATGTGCTAGATCAATACTAGACCTTATCTGCAAAGAACTCAGACTATGTACCTCAGCCTTTGGCTGAACATTTCCTCAAATCACACACTTCCAATGAGCAGTGTTCTTAAGAGCTCTGTATAAAAAATTATCCTCTTGGGTTTATTCGTGTTACTGAGGCTTAGTCCTGCAGGAAACTGTCCCTTTTCCTTAATTGCCTTAGAGGATACAGCTGTCCCTACTGAGCAGAGTTGGATTTGTAGGTGGGTGGGGCATGGCCTTGCTACCTTTTGGGCACTTTGTTCTCCAAGGGACAATGCCGACAAGTGCACACATGCTCTGGAGACTATAATTGTTGTTTGATGTCATAGGAGGTTGAAGAATAGCATAAAAACTTACAACTCTTGGAAAAAAATATCAAGATATCACCCTCTGGCCAAGAAAAAACATGCTGGGGCCACTTTCCTAGTGGCCCTCTCCTACTCCTCTGAAATCTAATCAGGGCTGACTTAAAACAAGGACTTGTGTTGTCTCTCTACTGAGCTAGAATTCAGCAGCCCAAAAAGAGTAACACCAACAGATGATCCAAATACTGGAAGCAGTTCAACATGGGTTTTGTCTTCCTTTGAGGTTTAATCTCAGTTTCTTTCTCTAAAGGCTCATGACATCACAGCCAATATCACCCCTGTTTCCTGCTCAAATACTTCACACATGCAGGTAAAATTAGAGTAAACCCTTTCTTAAACTCTGAGTTCTTTGAGACAGAGACTGACATTTTATGACCTGGATGTGAAGAGTCTACTACAAAACAGGGCCCTGATCCTGTACTGGGACCTCCAGGCAATGCTGCAAGAGAAGCACTAATTATAGAGGTGTCATCTTGTTATCTGAGCAAATGAGTCTAACTCCTTCATTTTCCTTCTGGCTCTTGTTCGAGCTGCCTTCACTAAGCCATTTAACTTAGTTTTATGTCCTCCTACTGTAAACAGAGAATTACTCCTCATTTGTTTATCTCCAGCAATTATATTTGCATGTAGTTAATGGTCATTACATACTTTCAGAGAAAAAGCAAAATGGGAAGAAGGGCAGGAGAAGAGCACTTGCTCCTCCTGTACTCCTTCTTTATGCAACATTTTTTTTTTTTCTGTTACAACTGATTTTCTCAAAGCTATGGACAAGCACTAGACCTAATAAACAAGGCAGCAGATTAAATATATACATATATATGTGTGTCTTTTTTTGGTTCCTCATTACAGGTATGCAAACTAAGGCAAGAAAATGAGCCACAGGTTCTAACTCCCCAACTACTGCTTTTGATTTTAAGCTCACTTGACTTCCTTTTCAAGGTTTCAAATGAGTTGGCAAAGAAAATATTACAATGAAGATTATTTCACAGTTCTTTGGTCATATTACAGATCCAATTAATAATTGGATAATCAAAGTTTCGCTCTCAATATTCAGTATCATGTTAGCTTTACATACACCAAAAAATAAATATTTGAATAGAAAATAGTTTCAAGAATTATGTATTTTGCTTTTTTTCTTGATTTAATCCCCCTCAGCTCTTACCTTTTCTGTAGTCACAAGACTTTCAGACCCGTCTTATTCATACTGCCACAATACCTTCTTGCCAGTAAAGACATTCATTCTCCCTCCTTCCCCACTCCACCCTCCTTTTTTTTGGGGGTGGGGGGCAGGAAATGAGAAGAAAGGAGAAGAAAGTGCTAGATGTTCACAGTAATGGTTCCTTTGGTATTTTAATTTTTATTGCCTCTTAAAAGCTCTGGATTATGACTTTCTTTTCCTGAGGAACAGAATGTCACATTAGCAAACACAGTGAGATTAAGGCAATTAGTCTCAAGATATATTTGTTTCCAAAAGAGAAACAAATTCACTTGAAAAGCATGGAAGTATGCTTTGCGATTTAACACAGTTATTCAGGTAACTGATGGCAGTAGTAAATTTTCTATTTTAATGGGAACAAATTTTCAGGTTCATGTAAAAGCAATTTCATGTCAAAGTTCACATCCACTTTTCCAAATCTTCAAACATAGAGTGGATCCCAATTTGAGGTGCTTCAAAATATTTCTGTTTCTATACCTATTAAAATATGTTTGTTTAAGTAACCTATGATATCAATAATTCTAAAATGGTATCTTACTTTTTGAACCTCAACTGCTACAATCTTTCTGATTTATGTTCTGTATAACATATTAATATTTTCATGAAATCCCATCCCAAGAATAAGCTTCAATATATCAAATGGGAAATTCAAAAGTTAAAACTTGCCCTTAGAAGTAAAGCAAGATATTTTTATGTGACTTTTTAGGGCCCAGTTATGTTCGCATGGGAAAAGATTTACCCCCATGTACTCTTAAATATGACCTAAATTTCAGTCCAAGCATCAGTCGAAGAATGAAGAGATTATAAATGAGTTTTGAGTTACTCAGCAAATCAAAATTTCAGTGCTGTTTCCGTTTTTCTGTTCAATTTTATCTAAAACGGGTTTAGCCACTATTTCCATGGTGTCCAAAGTAGTATATTCACTCCAAGCAAACTTTAAAACTTTAGTGGCATCCTACCACTTAAAACGATTACATAACTCTGCTCTACACTATTTTTTTTATTACGATTATTTTTACAGTTCATGACTGTGGCATGTAGAAGTATGCAAAATGTGAGGGTCAAAGTCCCTCTAAAGAAACTTCGCAGGAGCCAACCCAGAGACCATAGCTGTCACCCAGGACATTTTTCTAGAGAGAGAGAGAGGAAAAAAAAAAAAAAAGGCACTCGAGTTCAGCTGAGTCTAAAGGCTAACAAAAAAAGCCTTCACGCTGCCCATTTTGGATCTGCTGCCGAACGAGGGGACGGAGTTGATGCTTAGGGGCTGCAGCTTTCACCCCAGTGAGGGAAGGGAAAACCAAAAGTGGAGGAGCCCAGACGCCAGCGCCCCGCGGCTCGGCCCGCCGCAGCCCTCCCGTGAGAAACTCGGGGAGTTTCTTCCCAGCGGGGGCTAGGGGCCCCAGGTCGCCCCGACCCTCAATGCCTGCAGGATCCGCACAGTAGGGCCGCCAGTCTCGCCTCCCAGCCCCGGCCGAACCTCACCTTGTTAACACGGGGGGCTTCAAATCTTTGCGTTCGTTAACACGAGAGAGGTTCAAAGTCAGGAAAATCTATGTTCCCCTCAATGGAAATATTTCCCAGAACTCAAATGTGCCAGAGCCAAGAGGGGGAAGAGTCGGAGAGGAGGGGGGAGATTGGGAACAAGGGCCCCTTCCCCCACACACGCCGACTTGGTGCCTCCGGCCCAACTCCCGCTCGCAGGTGAACCCCGAAGTTACAGCTCCCAGCAGCTGCGTGGGACCGGAGCGACACATCCTTCCCCCAGAACCAAAAAAAAAAAAAAAAAAAAAAAAAAAAGTGTAAAATCCATCATCCCTGAGCCCCATCCCTTTCCCTCCGCGTATGCACGCACTTTACCTGTTTTTATGCCGGGTTTTTAATAAATTCCTTCCAAAGGGAGCCATGATTCCAGCGGCAGAAGCATAACATCAGCGATCCCCAAACAATTCGAGGGTGTTCCCTTCTCCCCTATTTTTTTCCCTGAGCTCCTTCCAGCTTGTTAATAGTCACTGAGCGTAGCGATGAGCTGGAAGTTGTGCAATTTACTGCTAACTTTGAACTCCGGCTTGTTGCTGCTGCTGCTGCACCTTTGGAGTCCTGCCCAGCTGCAATCTTGAAGGAGGCGTTTAGGAGCAGGAAAAAGAAAGGGGGGGGGGGGGAGGGGGGGGGGAGGGGAACACACACTTGCTTTTGTGATATGAAGTTATGCTCAGAACTTGCTAAACTTTCAGCTTCGTCACCCTAAGGGCACCAGCCAGCAAATGGGAGAGAAGGGGAACTCTATAAAAACACACAACAAAAGGATTGAAAACTTTCCCCAGGAGGCTCCAGCCACTTCAGGTCAAGTCGTTCAGCTAAACACCGTCGTTAATGAAGGGCAAGCAACAGTTGCCACACCAGTTCTCAGTACATAATAACCTTCCTTTCAGATCAAGGAGCAGTACCTCTTTAAAAGGTGTTGGACAAGTAATGGGAAGATGAAGGGAAAAACCTAGACCTCTGTGGCCCCTCTGTCCTCCCTGGATTTTGAAGTAAATTATCTGTTTGCATGACAGCCTTTGCAGACCTTTGTGTGGCTAAAAGCACCTTCGACAACTTTGTAAGCATAGCCTAGCAGAGAGCAAAAGAGGCAGCGACACGAAAAATTCAGATTTACTGGGATGTTGCAGGTCCTTTTGTGTTATTCTTTTGAGCTGGTTTGGCAGGAGGGAAATGAACACACACTACAGTTCCTGTCTGCTGGAACCCCATGGGAACAAGGGATTTGTAGTGAAGTTTCAGACGGGAAAACTTTTAAAAGTTTCAGAAGAAAAATACTACCCCTTCCTCCCTACCTCTCCCCCCAACAATTTGGAATGGAGCATGGGAAAGAGGCATTGCACCCCAAAGGTGGTTTGAGGGTCCTGGGACAGGAAGCCTCCAGCACAGCCTACCCTAGCCTTCTACTTTTTGCAGGTAATTTAACAGGTATATATTAGATGTAAATCTCCTCTCCCTCTCCTTCCCCCACTTATTACAGGGCAAATTCTTTATGTGGTTTACAGAATGTCAACATAATAGGGAATTGTTTTGTTAACTTGGAGGGGTGGGGTATGACTGGATAGTGGTCTACCAGACTGAGTACTTATCTGAAAAAGAAAGACTTTTCTTTTTCTAAATTCCCTTTTCCTCCCTTAGTCCAGATAGTCACAGCAGCCTGAAGAAAACAAAACAAAGGCCCATTCCATGGGTTACCTATTACTGGCAGTGCTGGGAATGCTCCACATATTTTCAGTTCAGTCCCACGCTTCTAAATTCTCTGAGCTGTGACTAGAAAGAGAGTGACCAGAGACTCTTAAAAGCCTTGTTTGTGTAATCATCCAAATAATACAAGAATAGGAAAGCAGAAATGAAACAACTTTCAGATTTCTTATCCTGCTGCCAGGGGGGGATTTTAAGCAGTCTGCTTTTGGCATTATGAACGTAAGCCCAAACCCATTAAGTCTGTAGAAGTCTTTCCTTTTGCTTTCTCAGGTTATATGTGCCACGAAGAGGGGATTTTCTCATATTTAAAGGATAGGGAAAATTTTTCAGTCCCTAAGAGAAGTTCAAGGCATAGTTGGCATAAAAATCAAATCAGTAAGACTTCCTGTAGAACAATTAATATTCAAATAGCTATTTTTATCAGCAGAGGCAAAATAAAATACCTTTATCTCCAGAATAATATTCACTTTTCTCATAATTACAAAAATAAATGGGAATCTAGCAATATATGTAGCTGGTTTTATTATTCATAAATAGTCACCTCACAGTTTTAATTTATTGAAATATGAAAATATGATGTAAATTGTTCTTCTTTTACTAGAATATGCAAAATACTTTTAAACCAAACCTATGTAATGTGGGAACCGGATCCCTCTATGCAAGTAAATCACAGTGTTATGTTCATGTAGCTAAGCAAAGAATTGTAGGAAAGACTCCAGCACTAATAAGCAGACATTTTCCCCTCAGCTGAGGGAAGGTTCTCAGTCTATTCAATTTCACAATTACTCTAATCAAAAGCAGAAAAACATCGAGTGAGTATATGATAAAGTTTTAGAAAACAATAAAGGAGAGAATCCTAAGAAAAAGAAGAACATTGCTGTTTGGAAGAAAAAAAAAAAACAAATAAATGACCGAAGACATTTAGTAAACCATAAAGAAGAGAATATATGCTGTCTCACTTGGTGTACAATTAATCTATAGAAGCCAAAATAAAAGTATTAGATAGCAAAAGGACTTAGAGAGTTTATACAAACACATATACAGAAACATAAGAAAATGCAATAGAAGGGACATGAACTTCCATTCTTCAGCACATAAACCAGATTCTCAACAGAGTGGAAATAGTAGAAAAACATGTTGGAGGGACAGGTTAATTTTGTAGGCAGTGTTGACACAACAGTTTAGTGAGCTTGCCCTTAAACTCCCAAAATGCCTCAAACTACCCGCATTTGTATGTACATGTCCTTAGTTTTTTTAAACTCCAGCTCTGATCTTCCAAGAATATCAGGCCAACATTCCAGACCTGGGCCCTTCCCAGCAAGCCATAGGGGCACCAAAACCAACCACAGTTCAACTTTTGAGCACAATCACCTTCTAGTGATTCTCTAAAATGGCTGGTAATGTCCCATTTTTCACCCATGAGGTGCTAAGCATAGCCAAATCATTCTTCTATACAATATCTTCCCCCAACAAGAAATAGTGAATGCAAGAGAGTTTCTAGGACTTGTTTTTGTTTGTTGGTTTGTTTGTTTTTGAAAACACTCCATAAATTGTGTATGTACTGGACTTAAAATCATCAGACAGACTAGTCAACAATTCACTCTGGTATTTAAGGCAGAAAGAAAAGGAATTATAAATTTTAGAGTATCACTTCCCACCTGGATAAGCTTGATGAATAATAAATCTGGATGCAAATCTTTGGTGCTTGATCAGAAACCTTAACGTTAAGAAATTTAAATGTTTCTTTTGCCATCTTTCAAAGCAACTCACATGGAATATTTTGCTCATCCCTTTGACAAAAATACTGCAGCGTAGAGATGTGCAATCCAGCTTTAACCACAGCAGTCTATGGGTATAATTTCACAGAATGCAAAGAGCTAAATTAATTTTTTGCATGCAACAAGGAGCAGATGTGCTACTGTTCTTCCCTTCCCTTTCTTCCCTCATACCTACTGCTTGATTCTAGCACTTACCTTACACAGTGTTTGGGTTCTCATCCAATCTCCTGGTAAGCAGGTAACTCACTCAAATTCCAACCCAGCAACAAAAGTTTGATCCATCTGTTTTGGACTGATTGGTGAGGTGAGTTGGCTTACCTCGGGATCAGAAAAGAGCATTCAGATGGTGTGATTTCCAAAGCTGGTGCAAGGGAGGAGTTGAACCAGAAACAGGACTAGGAGAGTGAAAGAGAGGAAACACAGTGAAAAAAAAGAATCAGAAACAGGGGGAAGGCACAAGACTTCCCCCTTTGGCTGTGTGGTAGGACAGCTTGGCAGCTCAGTGAAACCCCATGTTAAGAGTGGATTAACGTTAAATGGCTTCATCTAATCTAATGATTTGCTGTCTTCTTTCCTCTCTCACTAGGCAGACTCATGACCATTTCCTTGTGCCAGGTCTGGTTGTCAACATGCTTTGTGTTTATACCATTCGATTTCTTAAATGGATGGAAAGTTGATGTGACACAGAAAAGTGAATAAACTTTTTTTTTTTTTTTTTTTTTTTTTTCCTGGGCTAGCTAGTTAAATTGGCTTATTGGGGTGTCAAACAATTGGCAGGATTGGCAGGAGAGAAAAAGGACCATGTGGGAGGAGGACAGTCTGAGCAACCCTGAAAAGCTGGATTGACTCAGCCACATTGCGTAATTTCATTCTGACTGCAGCAGTGAGCAACTCAATGGAGGCAGAAAAGGCTCCCTTTGAAACAAGATAAATTACTCATTCCTCGCTCTACATCACCATATGTAGTCTGATCCTAGTACACTAGCAACATAGTTTTACAACATCATAACTACTTCTGTCTGCTTTAAGTGCAGCCAAGTTTATGAATATAAGACTTAAAAAATAGTCCAATAGGGTAAGAAGTAAAGCTCAGTGCTGTGATTTAACTGGTTAAAACATAGGAAACTGAGAACTCAGTGATGTGTCTTCAGAGAAGCTGTGGATTTGAGTTGTTCAGCTTCCTTGAGAGGATTTTCAAGAGGGATGCAGAAGACTGGTGGGTGATGATAAACTGGCAGGTAAAGGTCATGTTGATGACCTCAGCTATTTTTTTTTTTTTTTTTTTAAGAAGAAAGAAAAGGAGAGAGACAGTTAACAGTTATTCAGAAAGGAATCCAGAATGAAGCTGAAAAGCTACTATAACCATTCATTCTGAGCCTACAGTATCCCTGGTATCCCATATCAAAAATTATATAGCACCATGAGGGAACAGCAAATGGCAGAGAGAACTTTTAAATAAAGAATAGCTTAATATACAATGAGAAAATAATTAGAGTTAAAACTTTTAAATCTGAAAAATGGCAAATGTTTGGTTACAATGAGAGAAGTCTAATGTCATGAGAAAAAAAATAGAAAAAATGATTTCTTGCAGTGTAAGTACAAGGGCCTGCTGAAAAAAAAATCAGCAAGATTAAAATGTATTTTTTAATAATTTTCATTTTTAATTAACTTACAGAACTACCCTCTGACTTAAAAATGCCATGGAGAACAAAAATATGAATAAATTCAAAGAGGTTATGCAAAACCATGGACTATATGGCCACTATAAGTCACAAAAATCATTAGGGTACATAGCCCTTTGTACAGGAAACCTTTAGGTTACTATTGAGTTGCAGATTAGATCCAGTTGAAACTTCACCTCAGCCACTGTGACCTTTGTAGAGGACTTCCATGTAAGAATTTTCCTGCATTATAATACAGCAGTAAGCAAAACAGGCAGTTTGTCCCTCTGTAAGCAGGTTATTTCAGATACAAAACTATTTTTTATATTCTACCAGCCCCAAGTGCTCCTAATCACACATCTCATTCAGTCTCCCCAGATGTGGAGACAAATTCTTTGTCTCTGCATGACTTCCAGTCAGTACATTCCTAATCCAGCCCCAAATCTTTCTGTCCTTGCTTTCATTAGGTACTGAGACAATGCCCTGAGATTGGATTTACCATTTTTCCATTTACAACATTCTCCTCCCTTATGTGTTTCCACTCTTACTGTAATGGTGTAAATGTTTGTCATCAGCATCAGGGTATATGAAAGAAAATCTTTCTGTCCATTGTAGGGACTATTAAATATAATGGTCTAAACAAGCTTTCAGCTCAAAAAATACTTAAACTGCTGATTACCTGATGTGGGTAGTAAAAAACCTACCTTGTATTTGCCTTGGTTTTGCACTCTTCCCTAAACATCTGCCAGTATCAATGAGACAGGATGCGATGCTAGCAAAGCATTTGGTGTGATGCAGTAAAGCAGCTCTTCTATTAATGATTGGATGTAACAAAACAATTACTCTTTTCTTGTGTCTTTTCTCCACCAGTCTTGTAGATCCTTTTTCTCTACTTTGTAATTTTGATTAAAATGTGCTAAGAGACATGAATTAAATTCTCAACTCATCCAGAACTGCATGAAAAAATCATGGAAACATCAGGCACGGCTAAATGATCTAATATTGTTTTATTATTTTTATTTTTTTATTTTTAAATTTATGTTATGAAATATATTTAATTACTTTTCACAGCACTTCAAATGGCATGCTACAGTAATGTTTTGTGCTTATAGTCTTTGGTTCAAGCATATAAGTGTATGACTTAGTAGTTGCTCTATTGTATCATCTACATCAAATAGAGCAGTTTGGGTGAACTACTGTATCCCAAACTGCCATATCTGGGTTGATAATTGATGTAGAGGCCTTATCAGAAAACTGAAAATGGATCTGAGCACAGACCCATAGTTAAGATTGCATCCATCACAAAAGGTATGTTGGAAACACACCAGATACAATAAATAAATAAATAAATAAATAATATAAAAAACATATTCCTGGAAAAGTTTACATTTTGAAGAGAAAAGGCACATATACACACACATTTTTTCTTATTTAAATATATGCTAAAAATACTTTTTTTTTTTTTTTTTTTTGATGGGGGGATACAGATATAGAGTTATAAATTAATTTAAATAAACTTTTTCTATATAGCATTTTTTTTCTTTCAATAGATATATGTTAAATTTTCATAACATACTACAACATACCCTCATGTTCTAAAAAAAAAGGCTCATTATTATGCTGCCCACATCCAATGATGGGCAATGACAGTCTTTGCAGCACTAAATGAGAAAAGATGAGCATAGGATTTTTAGATAAGCAATAGGCAGTACTACGTTCAGTGCTTGGAGGATTTTAAACAATAATGCAAAGGAATATGGAAAGAATCTATGAGAATGGTTCTCAGGACAGTCATAGTCATAGAATGGCTCAGGTTGGAAGGGACCTTAAAGATCGTCAAATTCCAATCCCCCTGCCATGGGCAGGGATGCCACGCACTAGACCAGGTTTCTCAGAACCTCATCCAACCTGATCTTGAACACCTCCAGGGATGGGGCATCCACAACCTCTCTGGGCAACCTGTTCTAGTGCCTCACCACCCTCTGAGAGAAGTCCTCCTTACTTTAAATCTCCATTAATGATGATATACTTTGCACTCCTCTATGAGATTAATAAAGGTATTAATTATAAAACTATATGCCTTTTGCTCTGCAACATTTATGTCCTATTTATTTTATATTTAATGGTTTTCTGAGGTTTAAGAACAGTAAGAATTCTCCCAAGATCTGTCTTTACACAATAGAATAAAAGTTTTCAAACCAAAGTCTGTCAAACTTTACTGTTTCTCTTCCTCCCGCTCCAATTTTTAACTATGTATGCTTTAAGAAGGACAAGGACCATGTATCCACCTGATCTCAAAGGTAAGGAATCCTCATGCCTTAAGGAATCCTCATGTCTTGACTACCTATAGTTTACCTTGTATGAATGTTATATTTAATTTACTTTTATTATTATTTTTCTAACAGTGTCATATTCTCAGTGGAATTGAAGATAAACTGTTGACATGATCATGGCCAGGTTTGATTCCTCAGATAAACACATTGTAGGGATACATATATATATATATATATATATATTTTTTTTTTTCTTCTGATATTTCAAAAACATATTACTCAATTGAGCTGTAGCAGTTATTTCATTATTCAACTCAGGAGCATTATTTTATATTAGAAAGAGAAACTCATTTTTAGGTAATTTAAGTAAATTTTACAGTCTATAGAACTGATCTTTGCAATTGAAAATGTTTTTCAGAAAGAAACAAGCCTCTGAATGTTCACTTGTATGCTGAATGAGAACATATTTTAGAGACAAACATCCGAAAAAAATGCCCCCTGGAGGTGTACACTACTTCAGTCATTACAGATGGAGTTATATTCTTTAATGACAGTTCCTGAAATCCTGTCAGTACCTGCACCCATTAAGCGTATCACTTTTCAACTTTACACCAAAATCCTTGATATTGTTTTCCTGATGTACATTTCCAGCATGCCTGTTCTTGTCTCTCTGCATAGGGAGAAAGATCTTCTCCAGATGTCAGCTCACATGTGGGTCAGACACAAGCTTTCTCCCTTGCTAGATACCAGACATACATGGAAAATACACAGATCTTACTTAAATAGTAAAATACATCCATCCCTGTGGTCTATTCTCATGCAGGACAGAAACATTTATACCTTCCAATCCTGTATGATCTAGGGGAGAATTGAAAATATCATTGATAATTTCATAGTGGCAAAAAGCTGCTGTTTCACAATCCTATACTGGCACACTGTCAGTTCATGAATTACTTTTAAAGGAAATTAGTATACCATGAAGAATAAGAGAGCTTCTAATAGACAACATATGAAAATTCTAGGCTAAAACAGCTTCTAAATCTTCCTCTCACTCCATTTCTTAGGAAAAATAAAAAATAAAAAAGGAAAGAAAAAGAAAAGAATAAAAGATTTTTCAGTACATTTGGAGTCTGCATATGATGTAATACTTGGAGACAACTAAATTGATACTTGTCTTTTTTTTTTTTTTTAAGCTTCAGCATTGAATCCAATGAGAGTTTTGTCTGATCAAGGCCTTTTTACACAAATGAACAACTGCAAATATGTTAGTAGAGACTGGTCTCTGGGACAGTGGATAAAGCAAGTTTTTCTCCTTTAAGAGATAAAAAAAAAATAAATTTATGAGTCTGGTCAGAAATCCACATCTAAAAGAATTTCTTACTTTCATCCTAGCTAGCAAGCAAATGTATTAGATGGAACATCAAATTAAGAATCAACCCGGTGTTAAGTTTAGAATAAAGCAACACAAACAGGACCAGCTGGGAAAGAGGGAAAGGAAGGGAAGGGAAGGGAAGGGAAGGGAAGGGAAGGGAAGGGAAGGGAAGGGAAGGGAAGGGAAGGGAAGGGAAGGGAAGGGAAGGGAAGGGAAGGGAAGGGAAGGGAAGGGAAGGGAAGGGAAGGGAAGGGAAGGGAAGGGAAGGGAAGGGAAGGGAAGACTCTATTGAGACTACTCCCTGGAATGAGCAGAATATCTCATATTGTATTTTCTAGGGTTTGGTCAATTTCAAATTTAATAACACATAGAAAACTATCTAAGTCCTTCAGAAATCTAAGCCGTATTTGCTCTTTAACAGATTTAGCATTAGATCCAATAAGGAAAATACACCTCTAAGGACAAGTTTAGGAAGATTTGACATGTCTGAATGTTTGTGACCTAATTCAAACTAAGAGATGGCATTGCAAACCAGCTAATACCAAGATTTTCAAATGGCACAAAGCCATGTGGGATGCATGTTTGCATCTGACATACCAAAAGAAGCCCCAGGCAGAAAGACTTTATGTAGCAGAGATATGTATGTCAAGATATACATTTTCTGAAGATGTTACCATGGATTGAAACAGGGTGTATTTCCTCATAATGGAGCAGACTTGTCTCCTTGTAAATGGGCATTTCTGTGGAAATCTTCTGTGCTTCTTGGTCAATCATAAAGTCACAGAATCACGGGATCACATAATCACAGAATCACAGAATGGTTGAGGTTGGAAGGGACCTTGGGAGATCTTCTAGTCCAACCTCCTTGCTCAAGCAAAGTTCCATACAGCATATCACCCAGGATTGTGTGCAGATGGCTTTTGAATATCTCCAGGAAATGAGACTCCACAACCTCTCTGGTCAACCTGTTCCAGTGCTCTGCCACCCTCACAGTAAATAAGTTTTTCCCTATGTTCAGACAGAATATCCCATGTTTCAGTTTGTGCCCGTTACCTCTTGTCCTATGACCACCACTGAGAAGAATTTAGCTGCATCTTCTTGACACCCTCCCTTCAGATACTCAAACACATTGATCAGATCCCTATGAGCCTTCTCTTCTTCAGACTGAACAGGCCCATCTCCCTCAGTCTTTCCTTATATGAGAGATGTTCCAGGTCTTTAATCATTTTAGTAGCCCTTTTCTGGACTTGCTTCAGGAGCTCCATGTCTCTCCTGTACTGGGGAGCCCAGAACTGGACAAGACACTCCAGGTGAGGCCTCACAGTAGAGAGGAAGAGAGGAGATAGAGAGGAAAGATCACCTCCCTCAACCTGCTGGCAATGCTCTTCCTAATACAACCCATAATAACATTGACCATCTTGGACACAAGAGCACATTGCTGTCTTGTGGTCAACTTTTTGTCCCCGAGGTCTTCCTCCACAGAGCTACTTCCTGACAGGTCAGCCCCCAGCCTGTACTGGTGCATGGGGTTATTCCTCCCCAGGTGCAGGACCCTGTACTTGCCTTTGTTGAAATTCAATAGGGTCCTCTCTGCCCAGCTCTCCAGCCTGTGGAGATCCTTCTGAATGGCAGCATAGCATTCTGGGGTTTCAGCAACTACTCACAGTTTTGTGTCATCAGTGAACTTGCTGAGGAGGCACTCTGTCCCTTCATCCAGGTCACTGATGAATAACCATACCAGACTTAAACCATACCAGACCCAGTATTGACCCCTGGGAGACACCAAGAGCTACAGGTCTCCAACTAGACTGTGTGCCACTGATGACAAAACTCTAAGATCCACCATTCACCCAGTTCTCAGTCCATCTAACTGTCCACTCATCCAGCCTGCATTTCCTGATCTTGCCTTTGAGGATGTCATGGGAGACAATGTCAAAAGCCTTGCTGAAGTCCAAGTTGACATAATCCAATGCTCTCCCCTTATCTATTTAGCTTGTTTTTCCATCATAGAAAGCAATCTGGTTGGTTGAGCACAATTTCCCGTTGGTGAATCCATGCTGACTACTATTGATTACCTTCTTGTCTTCCATGTGCTTAGAGATGGCCTTCAGAATGAGCTATTCTATCAGCTTTCCAGAGACTGATGTGAGGCCAACTGTTCCATAGTTCTTTGGGTCCTCCTTCTTGCCCTTTTTGAAGACTGGTGTGGCACTTTCTTTCAGTACCCAAGCTCCTCTCCTGATCACCATGATCTTTCAAAGATGATCAAGAGTGGCCTAGAAATTATACCTGCCAGCTCTCTCAGCACTCATGAATGTATCCCATCAGGGCCCATGAATCTGTGGATGTCAAGTTTCCCTAAATGATTTCTAACTGATACTCTTCAACAAAATGAAAGTCTTCCTTTCTCTACATTTTCTCCCTGGTATCCTGGGTCAGGGATTCCTGAGGGCTGGCCTTGGCTGTGAAGACTGAAGCAAAGAAAGCATTCACTAACTCTGCCTTCTCTGTGTCCTCTGTCAGCAGGGTCCCTGCCCCATTCAGTAACAGGCACAGATTTTCCCTAAATTTCCTTTTATTATTAATGAATTTGAAGAAGCATTTCTTGATGTCTTTGATGTCCCTAGACAGATTTAATTCCAAATGGGACTTGGCTGTTCTCCTCGCATTTCTGCTTGCTCTGACTACATCCCTATGTTCATCCCGAGTAGCCTGTCCCTGCTTTCACCTCCTGTACAACTGCTGCTTATGTCTGAGTTTTTTCAGGAGTTCCCTCTTTATTCATGCAGATATCCTGCTCCCTCTGCTTGATTTCTTGATCATAGGGATGCACCGTTCTTGAGTCCAGAAAAAGTGATCCCTGAATATTAACCAGCTTTCTTCTATGGTCAGTTCTCACAGGATTCTTCCAAGAAGGTGCCTGAAGAGACCAGTTAGCCCTCCCAAAGCCCAGAGCTGTGATCTTACTTATTGCCCTGCTTCCTCCTGACAGAATCCTGAACTCAATGAATTTGTGATCACTTTTGTGTGTATTTTCCCCAGCTAATTTATTAACTATTATTTCAGCAAGAAAACTGCCCAAGGCCCAGGCACCTCACCTCTAAAGAATAAAAGGAATTAGCTCCATTGACTTCTTCCCCAGCCTGCTGGCAGCTAGCATCCTAAGTCCTGACAAGCATTATAAAAGGAATATATTTATCTAACAAAGAGGTATTGATGCTTTTGTCTTAGCATTCCCTCAGGTCCAAATCCACAAAGTTGCTAATATAACTCTTACTACCATTGAAGCTTATATGCAAAGTTACTAGTTCAGTGCTGCAAACATGAATGACATCTAGCACCATTGTACTGTTACTCATGCAGAGAAGTGTCCTCTCCTCTTATCTCCTGCATAGTGAAAATTACAGTCAGAACCATGTATTGAATCTATCTCTAGTACAAGGCCTCTATGCTGTGATGATGCTATTGTCTGCACACTTCAAGCATTTCCAAACACAACTGCAAGCCCTATTCCACCTAAAAGAAAATATACAGAATAACGCAGCACTGACTACCTGATGAAGTCAGCTTTATATCTGAAGTACTCACTAT
Source organism: Aythya fuligula (assembly GCF_009819795.1). Lineage (NCBI taxonomy): Eukaryota > Metazoa > Chordata > Aves > Anseriformes > Anatidae > Aythya > Aythya fuligula. The sequence continues at coordinate 50,904,745 of NC_045559.1, read as the reverse complement.
AAATATATATGTAAATAATGGCCAAATCATTATCCCTAATGTTTCTATTTCTGAGAAACTTTGGAAGTGATTTTTAGAGTGGTAAACTTGGTCAGTGCTATCCTGTGTTCACTACTAAGGTCAGTAATAGCATTTAGTCAGTAATAACATTTGAAAACCTATAGAAGGGGTTAATAAAATGCATCTGGCATTTTGACTGAGGCCTCTGTCCATGATACACATTCTCCTGTTGCAGCTTTGGACTGCAGACAGTAGGAACTACCTATAGTTGCTCTACCTGTATAAACTTGCCACAGATAAAATGCCACAGATGTTCAGTTTTTGAACTCCTTCACACTTTCTACATCCCCCTAAGCTCTATAGTGATGCTATCTAACATTATGCTTTCTGCATTAAGACTCAGATGTTCCCACAGCAGAGGGACCTTTTCTGTATAAACAAATATTTTTCCTTTGATGATATTCATGAAAACAGGGGCAGAGAGCTTTACTTCTAACACCTTACATTGCTCGTAAAGGTATGGCCCTATGGAGTGAGACTGTTGCAGGTAGATCCCTGCAAAGCTGTGATTGTTGGTCCTAACAGAAGATATCAGTCTGTCTCACCAGTTACCGGTGACTACAAGTGCAGCACTTGTTCATCCAGGGGAGGCTGGGAACAATGGAAACAAAAGGAAAAGAAACTGAAATTTTCTGTTTTGCTCTAAAATTTTATTCATAAGTTTCAAAAATTTTAGTTTTCCATAAACCAACATTGTGAAATATTACAATGGACCACCAAGTAAATATGATGCTTTTTAAACCTACTTTCAATGTTGTACTGTTAATACATGTTCAGTTAATGTTTGAAGTATTTCAGAAGTATCTCACTAAAATCAAGAGGTGCAATCCAGGCCTCACTGTTTAAATCAACAGTTTGTGTTCCTCACTGTGGATACATGAAATTTACAAATACAGACAAGCTTGTGTTTTAGCATTTGAGTCATGCTGCTCATCTTAAAATTAGACATGTATGAAGGTGTCTGCTGGATTGGGGCTACATCATCTAGTGATTAGAAAACAGTCCCCTCTGGGTCTCAATTAAACATGGCTCCAGCAGCACTAATCAATGCACCAGGGGGTGGTTTGAAGCTGAGATCATGTCTGCAGCACAAGGTATGGCTGACATCACTGTGTTAATCTGGGGTGTGAGCACTCTGTGATAGCTGAATTCCCTAGTTTACCTGCAGTGAAACAGCACAACTGTTCTTTTGCCAGTAACATGTTTCTATTGAGAAGAGGGGAGAGAGTGAAAGAGGAATAACTAAACCAAGGCTTGATGCATTTATGATATGGATCATGACTGCAGATGTGGAACTACTAACATGGCACCTGGCCAGAAGGATGCTCTTCTCTGGATGATTTTGATAAGGAATTGGGGTAAAGGTTGCATGTCTTCAGAAATCCCTGTGATAAGCCTTACCAGTACACACATGGCTGGTATACCCTGCTTCAGACAACAAACACTTTTTTTTTTTTTCTTTATTCTTTTCCAGAGCAGTACTTATACTTAAGATGTATTCTAGTTTAGACATGGCTTTAGTTAATTAATGTTTGTAAAACACTGAGATTGAAAGGTGTTGTGCAAATGCCAAATATTCTTCAGATGCAAAGCCTGATTTTATTTTTCAGAAAGACTGCTTTCTTTCTTTGTCTGTTATGTTTTTGCGTATGTTGTAAATGATTGGTTGTCTGTGTTTACTGTTGTAACATGTCTTCTTATTACTACCTTGTCTTTCTTTATTAGGATGTCTGCTTTTCAATCTTCAAGAAATTTCTTAAATGTTTTATATGCAAATTTCAGTCCACAGATGTGCAAATTAGATGTTTTCCATCTCTCATAGGTTAAAGGGCTGGAAGTTGCAGAAGGGGTGTAGATTTGGAATGCGCATGCTTGCTTGCACAGTACTGAAACCACAGGTCATTGAATTCATATTTTGGTTCTGAAGATAAGTCCTAAATCAAAGGCAATCAAATTTAGCAACAGCTTTTAAATTCTGTACTCATAAATAGGGAAACCAAACAGCTTGTATATGAATAATAAATTTAAGTTAAAAAATAGTTCTTTTGTGTTGCTTAGTGAAATTTTCTGAAGAGAGAAGATAAGGAAAAGCAACAAACAAATAAGGGAAACACTTCTACGAAATTATGCAGTGATTCTCACTCTTTTCTCCTTCTAGTAGAAGAACTGTGGAAGACTGTCCATGACTCCTGAGATTTCCTTTTATAAAAACAGAAAGGTTATTTGTAGTTAGGGAACCTCTTCCTATGAAGAACCTGTACCTGGCCAGTTGAAGATCTCAGCATAATCTCACTGATTTACAGTAATAATAACACGCTGCCTCTCTACTGTGCACAGAGGAAATATTCCTCAGTATTTTCAACTCAAAATCTTTTTATGACCATGTGATTTCTAAATAACTAGTTAAAGTGAAACTGACTCTCGGGTAAAGGAAATAGCACAATTATTTAAGAAATTTGTGAAGCTGGCAGGAAAGACAAAATAGAATGATTTCACAAGTTTCACAGCACAGAGTCCAATTTCTACTGACGTGATATAATTGAAGCAGTGCAATATAGCGGTATATACTGAATGGCTTTGGTTACCATGTTCCAGGGAAAACTGAAGAACAATTGCTGAGAAAATCTGAACATCATTCACCCTTTGAATTCTGATCAATTTTATTTTGCTCTTTCAGGAATTGTAGATAATTAAAGTAATAATTTTGCACTTTGTAACTTTGTATCAGTTTACAACAGAATTTTAAAGCATGATTACTCTGATGAACAGTGGATTTCATGAATATGCAATCCTCAACAAAGGATTTTATTAGGCTTTTCAGCCATATCCATTCTATATATTACATCCTGAAACTTAAATTAAAATATTCATAGCTCACTGGAGACAAATGAAAAATTGATTAACTTAGGTATTTGGAGAAAATGTGTAATCAGAGAAATGAGGAAGATGCAGTCTGTCCTGGGAATGCACTGCTGAGAGGTGAAAGTAAGCAGGAGGTGTCCAAAGCATAACTCCCATGACACACTGTGGTGGCACTTCTAAACTGCACTGTTTGCTAGGATTCTAGTAGGATTCTAGGATTGTTTACTAGGATACTAGTTAAATAAATAAATAAATAAATAAACAATTAATTAAATAAATAAATAAAAGAAGAAGATAAAAAGAAAGAAGGAGTACAAGGGAAGATGGGAAGATAGTTTTCTTCTGGCTTATTTTATCCAAAACGAATTTTACTAAAACAATTATACATCTACACATATATATGAGAAAGGTTTACAATTTTGTTTTAACTGAACTCTGTTTTAATTGTATATGTGTATGTGTATATGCTGTATTTGCTTTACAATAATAGAAACAGGTTCTATTTTGTCAGGAGAAGGGTTATGGAATCTTGTTATCCCCAAAATATAATGGCTTTAAAGAAAAAAAAAATATTCAAAAGAAAAAATGGTACTTCAGATCATTCTATTGAGAAGAAACTTAAAATATTCTGTGATTTGAGAATCTTGATCCCCTGGGGTATATGCTTTGAAAAGTGAAAGCATCAAGAAAAAATTAGTACATTTAGTTCTCATCTGTAGAGGCTATATAGAATGCCACTTTCACATTTACAGGGTCCAGATCTTTAAATCATAAATACCTTCCTAGCCTTTAGAAGTCCAGGAAGTTTCTGCTGATTTGCAGCTCCTTGAAAATGTGGTGTAGATTTGCTGCACACTATATATATGTATATATATATATATATATAAACATTGGATTCAGCTAATAATGTGGCTACTTATGGTTTTGTTTAGTTTTATACAACAGTAAATTCTTGAATATCATTCAGTTAGATTTTCAAGTTTTCCTTAAAGTGTACAACCTCACAATTTTCTAAAAACATATCACAGGATGGCTAAAGGAGATTGGGTTTAAAGTAGGCAAGTAGGCAAGTAGGCAAAGTAGGCAAAGTAGGCAAAATGCTTAATCTTTTACTTACTTAGGAATGATTCACCATGTTATTCGGTATTTTTCCCTTACTTTGTTGTTGTTGTTGTTGTTTTCCTGTTATCATCAGCAACACAGCTGGTCTCCAGGATTTTAGAATTTTTACCAGATGAACACAGCACTTGAGCATCACTTTCCTGACGAACAAACCAAACCAAACAAAACCAAAACACCCTAGATATATTTTGAGACAGAGAAAGAGGCACTGAGGACTCACAATACCTGAGAAATTCATCTGCGGTGTCAGCTTTATACTTTAAATGTGTTTTCAATATGCTTCTGTCCTGCTGTTTTGCTTGAGCTTATTGTCTTTTGAGCTGACATAACAGAAATTAATGTCATCAGTTTTCTATCAAGCATTAATAACCTGAAATGCTGATAAACAAACTGTCATAGGGGCAAAGCAGCTGAAATTGCTACAACTAAATTCAAAGTTGAGATACTGAGTTAGCATCTTGAACCAGTTTGTTGTTTGAAATATTGTCTTGCTGACTTCCTTCAGAATCCTCCTCCTTCTAAAACACATACTTTTATGGTTTGGGTAAAAAAAAAAAAAAAAAAAAAATGCCCCCCCCCCCCCCCAAAAAAAAAAAAAAATCAAACAAATTAATATATTTAATGACAAAATTTGAACATCTTGAATTGCATTTCTCTTGATTTGCACTTGAATTGCATATTCATTCTCACTTTTATTTCTGTTCCCAAGGCATAAGAATTCTAACCAGACTGTTCCTTATTGTGTTCCAGTACCTTCTATTGCAGGATCATCAGCAGAATGCTTTTCTCCTTCAGTTTGGTGATTATAGCTTTTGTGATATCCATATGTTGAGATGGTAGTGTCGAGGTAAACATAGATTTATGTATCTGTGCTTTCATGAACCTGCCATTTGACTGACTGTTTCATTACCTTCCGATGCCTCACGGTTGTGAATGGAAATGATTTATGGGCCTGGACAGGCTGTTTAAATCACATGTTGAGGGCAAGTAAAGATAAACTGAGATTCCCAAGTTGACTGACACTAATGAAGAGTTATAAATGTTTTCTCTAGCAGAGAAATATTTAAAAAGAAAGGTGGAGAGAAAGAGATTTGAGATTTTTTTTTTTTTCCTTATAGAAGTTTTTTTGATGCACATTCACAAGAGAAATCATTCTCATCTTGGAAAATGTGGTATAATGATGACTTGGTGAAGTCAAGATGATTTAAGGAATTAATTTTTTAAATAGTTAAAAATCCTAATATGCAAGTCTAAACAGGGAATTAGAAGAAACTACAGATGTAGGAAACGTAGAAAGAGTAAGTAAGGGAATATCTGGGAAACAGAGGACAGTTCAGTTCTACTGAGAGAAAAAAAATAATTAAAAAAAAAAGTCTGAACTCAGTTGTGCTTAATTCAGAGGATTTGAAGATAATATGTGAGAACATTCAATGTTTGAGAAAGATTTTTAACAGTGAAATTTCTGCTTTTACATTTCATAGGAAAAAAAAAAAAAAAAAACAAAAAAAAACCAACCAACCAACCAACCAACCAACCAACCAAAAAAAAAAAAACAAAAAAAAAAAAAACCACCACCAACAACAACCAAGCAGGTGAAAACAGCAATGATGAAAAAAGGTTGTGGCCCAAAACATATTATACATGCATCCTCTTGAAATTACTAATATTAGAATACCAAGATTAAAATAAATAAATAAATAACAATAATAATAAAAGCAATTAGGTGGTCATCATTTTTTAATGGCAGGGAAACTGGCAATTACTCTCTTCCTGAGGAAAAAAATAAAACGTCATTCTTATAAATTCCAGTTACATAAGAATATGGGCAATTACACTATTGAAGAAATCTGTGACAGAGAGTAGGCACTAGAAAATATCTATGAAATATGATTCTCATTCACAGAGGCTTCTGAACTGCAGAACACCCACAGAGTAAAATCAGCTGCAGATTGGTCTTTCTACATCATGGAAATAACAGAAAATGGGACTGGAGGGGAGCATGAGTGGCCATCTAATCTAACCTCTGTGCTAACACAGATGAGTTATAGCTGAAATTCTGGCAGACTAACATAGCCCATACACCATGATAAATGCATTCCTTCCTTCCTTCCTTCCTTCCTTCCTTCCTTCCTTCCTTCCTTCCTTCCTTCCTTCCTTCCTTCCTTCCTTCCTTCCTTCCTTCCTTCCTTCCTTCCTTCCTTCCTTCCTCCCTTTCCTTCCCTCCTTTCCTTCCTTCCTCCCTCCCTTCCTTCCTTCTCTTTTCCTTTTCTCATTTCCTCTCTTTCCCATCTTAGTAGGGAAGAAAGATGTGTTCGGAGCAGTATGCAAGTCTGGGCTCTTAAAACAGCTAATACTACTAGAATGCACTCGGCTGTATTTTTTGTATGTATTTATGTGACCATAAAGCAAAACAACCTCCAAATATAAGTTTAGTTCTGCTGCAAAAGTTTATTCAGGAAAGAAGGAATTCAGTTAATTGAACTTTTCTCACCAGGTGTTCCATGTAAAAGGGATTTGAAATTTCTGCAGGTTTTCTATTTCTGCAGCATCTTTTCAGTGGCAGAGGCAGGCACAAAGGGTAGAGTAAGACAGCAGCAACCATCACTGTTCTTTGTATTTTAAAGGAAGCTTTCTGCAGTGCGGAGAACATTCACTCTAGCAGAAATCTACCAGAGCGTGTTTCTGCTATGTGTGGTATGTGTATCACATTGTACTATCTGCATTCAACAGATGGAGCATTTGTCTGTATTCGAGAAAAGTCACACTAAAAGCAGTAGCACTATGGAGGCTGACGCGAATCTTCAGCTTTACAGTTACACACTCACACCTTAAAGATTAGCCTGCCCTACCCCCTACTTCAGGAGATTTCCGTGGGAATTTGCTTGTTTAGCTGCCGGGCCGCTGAGGTGCAGGGGGACAGCCCGCGACAGATGCCCGGCGCCAGCCGCCGGGCGCCCCACGGCGCTGCCCGCTGCCATGGCGCCCCCTCCCGGGGCAGCGCCGCCAGCGCTCCGCGGCCGCACCGCCTGCCGCGGAGCCCTTTGTGTCCCCTACGTGCTTTAGGGGTCCGTCAGCTCCTTAGATGTCTTGCCAGTATTTTACAATACTGGTATTTTACAATACTGTTAAGTATTTTACAATACTTCCTTCCACTATTTTACAATACTGGCATGACATTCTCAGATGTCTTACCAGTATTATAAAATTCAAGAAGAAAAAACGAACCAAAATTCAAGCACAAAAATAAACCGTAGAAGAAACTTCTTGTAGGAGCGCTTACTCTCTTGAAATAATAGCTCTCGGTTTACTCTTCAGAACGGATAGCGAGCCTCGCCGTGTCGGGCGAGACGCGCATTTCCTGCGTATCTATGAAAAAGCTGTAGCAAGTGACTTTCCCGTTGTCTTTCTCTCTTTTTCACACGTGGAATTCATGTTTCCTGCCGCCGTGCCCGCTGCCCTGCCGGGCGTGCGGGTCCCGCCCTCGCTTCGGGGAAAGCTAAAAGGGCTAAAACGCCGGCCGCACGAGGCTCAGCACCCAGCGCGGGCAGGTGTCTGAGCTACCGCGGAAACTTTCTTTTCATTAACGATGAATATACATAATGCATGTGTCTGGGGGCTTTCCGAGCTCAGGGGACAGCTCGCAGCCGGGACAAGCGCGCTCGGGCGGCGCTGGGGGTGTGGGGGTGCTTGGCGGGGCTGCTGCGCGCCCCGCTGCGCGCCCCGCGGGGCTCCGCGTGCGTCAGGCGGGCACTGGCGTCAGAGCCGCCGGGCGCGGAGCGGCGGGGAGGGGGCAGCAGGAGCGGGGGGGAAGAGGGGAAAGGAGGGGGAGGAGGAGGAGGAGGAAGAGGAGGAGGGAGGCGATGGCGGCACCGCCGTGACATCACCCCGCGGCTTATATAGTTGGGGAAGGGTCCGGGTTCCCTGTCTAGTGCCTGCGGCCGCCCGCCAGCACGCTACCGAGGGCGCGGAGTGGCTCTCTCTCTGTGTCTGTCTGTCTCTCTCTCCGTCTCTCCCCAGGATTTATGGACTTTACTTTCTAGAGAGTGGCGCGGCAAGGATGAGAACCCAGCTGGTGTGCGTGGTGCTTCTGGCCTTGGCCTCCTGCAGCCTCTGCTTAGGTAAGTCGCCGCCGCGCCCGAACACGGAGCCTCCCTGGCCCCTGGCAGCAGCCGGCCCCTAGGCGCGCCTGCCCCCTCCAGCGGGATCGGACGCGACGAGGTGGATGAACTTCAGGCGCCCATGAGCTGCCCCGGTAACAGGGTCTGGCCAGCTTCGTATTTTCTGTCACTCTCCTAACTTTCTCCCTTCCTGTAAGACGTTGCGCCCCACAGCATCACTGCCGTGGTTGTTAGTGTAGAGTAGTCATTGAGAAACACACGCCGGTGTAGACTGTCCACTTAATTATGCTGCCTCATTTGATTTTTGCTGAATACAATGTATTACCAAACTATCATATATACTGTATTTTCTGCAACATGTATTAATATCTCCCATAGTCCAAATCAACATGACTACATATCCATTGTAGTCACTTTTTAGTAGCTGAAGTACAATTTTAAGATTCTGGAGGAAAAAAAAAAAAAGCTAGTAACTGTACCAAAATGATGACAAAAACTGCTGGTCACAAAGATGTTGATCACACAATAGGAAGTTAAATGTAAGTGCATTTCTTTTCCATGATCAGTTACTTTAGAAACACAAAAAAAAGGGCCGTATATGAAAATGCACTGCCTTCTCATTTGGAAAATGACATAGCTGTGCCATTTAGGTCCCCTGCTTTTGTGAAAAAAACAAAACAACAAAAAAACAGGTGTACAGCCACAGATATGGGGCAGAATAGGTTTTTTCACTCTAACTTGCAAATGACCATCATCTGTAAGTCCACAGAATGTAAAGAGTAAATTTACAAATGGCTTTATTTTTGAGCTTCAGTGTTCAGGAAGACTCAGAATTCCCTTCTTTGGATGCAAGTTACCAATTTGCATTTCCCCAGAGAAGAAAAATGTAACATACTTAATATCTGTATTTTGACACAACTTAATCATTATTGTTTTGTGTATTTTAGAGAGTTGATGATCTTAGTGACAGGACTTAATATTTATTACTTTCTTCCCATATATCTAAAGCTTTTTAAGCAAAGGCATTAATAGTATTTTCAGTGAGGCAGTATAGAATTCATAAGCCCAGTAAAGCTAAAGATTTCAGTGGAAATTATAAGAGGTGCATACAAAAATAAATGAAGTCGTATATGTAACTAACATATTTCATTTGCTGGAAAAACTGAAATTAAATTTAAAAGAAATGTCATAGAGAAGCTTGCATGGAAGGCCAAATCAATTTTTACTGATACGGACAACTATGTCACAAAGAAAATGATCTTTAGTTTTAATTTCGCTTTGAAAATATCTGCCATCAGGGGAACGTATCTTCCTATAGAATGTAACTATTTCTATAGAACGTAGATACATGAATAGAAGCTATATTTCCTATCAATAATAAATGAATAATTAAAAAGACAACAAATAGTGTGGATCTTCCTTAGATTTGGACAACAACATGTAATAAGATTTTTTATTCTTTGCTCTCAGAGCATCTGCTCTTTTTATGCTTTTACTCCTCATCTGTCTCTTTCACTCCTGAATTATCTGGGTGCACCCCCTTTTCCTCCTCCAACCTTTGTTTCATTCTTCACTCTAGCAACAGTCTCTTAAATAATGTCCTCTAAAGTTCTTTTCTCTATCAAAATGTTTGATACCTATCTATTCAGTGCAGCTTTCCACTTCTGCATCTGTCTTCTACCCTTGACAGTGTGGAAACACCCTTTTATTCTATATGGCCTTTAAAAGCCAGAGTGCTGACCAGATGCAAGTTATTTTATTGCTCTCAGCTGATATAACTCAGCACACAACAAATCACAATGCTGTCACACCTGTACTGTTCACCCACTTGCAGGAGCTGCTGCTATCATTAGTAGAAATTCAGCTGTGGTGATCTTTTGCTTCCAGCAGAAAGACCTTCAGCTACAGGTGAAGCTGTTAAAAGATTAGGTAACAATGACAATAAGTTGTTCTGTAAGGTATTAGGCTAGAGAGAAATTGCTAGTGAGTTGCTGCAGTACTACTAACCAGTTTTACTCAATAGTTTTGATAACTTCAATGCAAAAAGAGGAATGAATGAATGCATTGAGCTAGTAACACAAAGGTGAATGTGAGCACGACTACAGAGGAAAACTGTTATAATGCATAGGAATTTTTGATGACCTGGATAATAAAAATGGGAAGAAGTACTACTGTGCAAAGTGTAATAGATTAGGAAATAATAAGTTTCCATTGCAATCTCCTTTTGACAGAACCATGGCTGTTGGAAATGTGTGAGGAGACATAGGACTTGATCATGCTATCTGACCTTACTCTTATTACAAGATAATAAGGTTTTTCAGCCATGAAAGACAAGAAAAATCCAAAAATGTGTCTGAAACATTCTTTAGCAACTGGAAAACATTAAGGTAGTGAAGTAGTAGGATCCCTGATCTAGTTTGTGCTGTGCTGTGTTGAGATCATATCAGGCACAGAGGAGGGTCACTGATGACTTAGGGAACAGGTGGCTATTACGTAGATCAGAGACAGTGTAATGGCTATGAGCATAGCCTTTCAGTGAAGTGTCTATGGTGTTTCCAGGGGAATGAATGGCTTATGTCTGAAAGACTAAAGTAGGGGCATTGTAGAGGCACAGTGACCCTGCATTTGTTTGATGGTCACCATACAAAAATACCTTGAAGATCTAAGTAGGGAAGGGTTATGAACATTCTTAAAACCCACACGGGATGGATAAAAATTAGAGAGGCAGCATGTATAGTGAAGGAGCATATATGTGAGCTGTGAATAAAATTTTAATTAGAAATAAATTAGGCTTGAAATTAGAAGAATGTGAATAGTTTGATAGTTTGGAAGAACTTCCCAAAGAAGAAATGTGGTCAGGGGTGGGTCATCTTGTTACTAAGACTGATCAAGATCAATTTTTAAGAGCATTGTGATAGTTGACTTCCTGTGCTAGCAGAAGTCTATCACAGACAAGCACACACACGCATAAAATGTTTCTTATGATCCTATGTTTTGTAGACAGTAGTAAGATAATGGTGATGATGCCTGAAATTCAGGCTTAAGTAGAATCTATCCACAGATTCTGTGGTAGGGTATTACATGCTGATAACATGTATCGTTTTAATAAAACTGAGGCATGGTTTATGCCTCAGTTTTATATGGAATAAATATCTGTGTAGTTTGGTTTTAAATCTATGTAATTGTATTGTTTGGCTTGCGACTGCTGGTATTCTGTGGAACCTAAAAGGCATGTGGAAATCTGTTTCACTTGATTTCTGTATATATCTCATAATTGAGCTGTGATTGCTGCTTCATTTTCAAGGCAACAGTTCTTCCTTGTGGTTCTGTAGAGCATAAAGCAGAAAAGTTTTTGACTGTTTTCTCTTTCTACAGCAGTGTTTACTCTCTTGACCAAATCAAGTCTTGCAAGACCACTGAGCTATTAAAAGTCAATTATATTAGTAAAGAAAATTCTAAGAATTTTGGTTAGAATACTTTCATTTGGAGTATGCATTATCAAAAGAGCTTGTATCACAAATGCTGGTCTTGCTCAGTTCCCTTATATCAATAAAAATACTCTTGATTTAACCAAGAATAATTGAGGCTAAATTTTGTCAAGTAGCTCAGTTGTCATTGATCTAAATTCTTACTTGCTACTTAGGGAAGTATTATTTGAAAATAAATATCCAGTATCTTCCAAGGTTAGAAGAGGTGACAAATAGTGATTATGAAAATCATACAGATTTTGAATGAGGATATGGCAGCAGTTCTGTTTAATGGAATGGTTGTTGACCAGTGAACTGAGATTAATGAATCCTTTCATTAATAATCCCTTCATTTGCATTTCAATAAGCTTGACCCTGCTTTAAAATGTCGTGAGTATCCATTTCAAAATAATGTTACTATTACCTAAAGGCTCATCACAGTCCCTTTAGACCACTTTGCTGTACTTCTATTACAGTTTTTATTTTCTTCCAGATGTCCTGATTTATAATGAAATAATAAACATATGTTACTGATTTATTCCCAGATTCAGAAGAGGAAATGAAAGCATTAGAAGCAGATTTATTGACCAATATGTATACATCAAAGGTAATTATTTTTTCTCTTTTAGTTGATGGCTATGGAGCAAATGAATTCTCATTACAAACCTAGAAGTCTTTACACAAAGTAATAACCTGTGGTCTGGACCTAAAAGTTTAGTGCTAGACATCACTTTGGTGCAAGATTTTCTCAGTTCAAAGGAAATTTAAAGGTGTTGATGTGACACAAAAAATGTTCCTCAGTTTTAGCACTGTTACTTTCATTAAACTGTCAGAAGTGTGTTATGTGTAGAGACATAAATTTATAAGAGGAAATGTGTTTCCAACAAGATTATGTATGCTGAAAGCTAAATTAACCTTTAGTCAAATCTGTAAGTGAGATTTTTTTATGCAGAACTTTTTTCTATATGCATATAAAATTAAGACAGTCATGAAGCAAAAGCTGTTAATGCATATGCTGATCTTAGTTTAGGAATTTCATCGTAGTGTTAGTACAAGAACACGGGGAGATGACTATGAAACTATTAATCTGGTAAATGACATTTCCTTGACAAGCGGCCAGACTGAGTGATGTACATGTTATTTAATACAAATAGAAAAAAGTTATGTTCCAAGCTCATACTGACATAGGTAAAGCAGCAAGTGTTGCACATATGTATTGAACGGGCTGATAGACAAGCACTTTTGCAACACTCTTATGATTTAAAAAATACAGATGTCTAATATTTCTTCAGCAACATACTGAAGAACAAACTCTGAAATGAGTGTTACAGGCTTAAGGTTGAGTGATTTAACTCTTGTTTCTCATGAAGTTAAGTGCAGCTTGATTTCAGTGGAAAATAAAATGAGACTTTCATGAAAATTTTAAAATAAGGATTCATAAGCTAATGACTAGTCAAATGTTAAGGAGAAAGCCTGCCTGCAATACAGTATTTACTGCATTTGGTTGTGTGAGATTTTTCACAGTAGTCCTTGCTAGAATGAGAAATGAGGCTAGAAAGTACATTGTTTGGATCTGGTCTAGCAATTCTTAAATTCCCACGTTCTTTACTGGCATGGTAGATTCCAAATAAACCTGTTTGCCACTTGCTTCTCTAAGGTAAAGAAAGAATTAATGCAGATTATTTTTCAGAGACAATTTTAAATGTAGGAGGCTGACAAAAATAGTTCTTTCTCTGTGTGCCAAACCATAATGTGTCCTGGGAGAAAACCCTGCAGTTGTTGGTATTTTGGTTACTGGTTATAGTGGAATTGTGATCCTAACTTTCACTGCCATCTTCTCTCTCAGCATGCTCAAGTAACACAATCTCAAGTAACTAAAAATGCCCAAATATAGTACACCAGTTTTATAATATGAAGATGTATATTATACACTATTACATGTTTTTTTAAATCATGTATTTGATCTCCTCGTGGTATATACATGTATAACATATAAGACAAGTGACACCTGAAGTAGACAGAAACAGTAGACATATGGCAGAGACACCGTTTTAATTCTAGATTATACCATTTAAATAATCCTTTAATTCATTTAACATGATGTCCTTTGACATCAAAGTAAGGAATCGTAGAACCGCTAAAATGTCTATAAAACTTCTTCTACAAGAGATAGACTACTATTCCGTTCAATAGTAAAATGACTTTTTTTTTTTCCCTATCTGTTTCTGCTAGTTTTCAGTCTACAACAGAGGTATGGTTCTAATAGGAAAGCCAAATTTTATGATGGTATATATGATAACTGACTTGGTTTTTGCTTGAGATCAAGTTCCAGTTGAGGGCAATTACTATTGAATTGTATTAATCATCTTTGACACTGACTTGGTTAGCAACAACAAGGGAAATTCAGACAACTTAAATAGATTTAGTGGTTCTCCCCACTAACATGGAGGGGAAAATAACGATAAATAAAAAGACAGTGTTTATGAAAACTCAGATCTAAAAATGCAGTAAAGTGGATTAGTACTTATAGTTCTAGTATGTCACAGAAAAGTTCTTCCTAAATAGGTACTTGTATTGGTATTAATGGTATTAAGACTAATAGTCTATCCAAAAATATGGAAAAAAGCTTTTTACCACATGGTTTGGTTCTGCAGACTGTTGTCCAGTGCCTGCTGGCCTTTTTTGCCATTCATCCATATGCTAAATACTTCTACAATATTTTTTTTTAAAGGAAATACATACATGCTTATTTTGAACTGTCTTCAAAATTTAATACAGTTTGTCTTTCTCTGCTGTTACACCTCAAAGAAGATAAAGGGATCAAACAAGTCCCTAAAATGCTTTATACATGTATATCTCTTTTCTAAGATAAAATCCAAAGAGCCCTTTGCAAGATTTAGTAACACTACACAACCTGCGGTGTTACAAGTATGAAATTACCTGCTGACTGCGTATTGTATCAAAAAGATAGCTCCATTCCTCCTCCTTAAATGTTCTGATGAAACCAGCATTTACATGAAGAATGTCCTTAACTCAAACAAGATTGAGATGATATCAGTTCAATAAAAAGAAAGGAAGAAAAGTGTTTCTTTGAATAACTTATCACTAGAATATAATGTTGTGATCCCCACTTACGTTAATTTTTTGAAATCTTGGACCCTCTGAGCTTCTTACATTTCTTGGATGCCTATTCTGACAGTATATGCCAGAAAGTTTAACCTTTGTCAGAGGCAGATGAGGCTACAGCTGCCTAGGAGTTGTTGACTTCCTGACTCTGCTTACAAATCATTACATTTAAAGGCATCGGTGTATATCATGGAAGAACTTTGGCTGTAACGGAACTCAATAAATTATCTACTTAAAGAAAGAACATTTTTATTATAATTTCTATTGATACATACTGAACAAAATTCAACTACTGTTCTGAAGAGGAACCCTTGAAGCACCTATGTAGACAGTGCAGACCTGTTGAGCCAATACAGTTTGTACTACTGATACTTTTGCATGACTTCAGCAGCATGCTGAGAGATACCTGCACACTCCTGTTAACATTGATGAAAACAAGGAAAATCCCTGCTTTACTCTATGTAGAGGATTTAATGAAACAAAACTAACAACAAGGAAGTATACCAGGAAAAAAAAGGCTGCTATGAGGTCTCCCTGGAGAAGAGTTTTCTTTTTTATAGCAGCCTTTCAGTACCCAAAGGGAAAAGTGGGAAAGCGGGAGAGGGACTCTGTCATGGAGTGTAGTGATAGGACAATCTTTTTAAACTAAAAGAAGGTAGGCTTAGATTAGATAAGGAAGAAATTCTTTACTCAGAGTGTGGTGAGGCATTGGAGCAGGTTACCTGAAAAAGCTGTGAATGCCTTGTCCCTGGAAATGTTCAAGGCCAGATTGGGCAACCTGGTCTAATGGAAGCCAGGGGGTTCCAACCCCCCAACGGGGGTTGGAATTAGATGCTGTTTAAGGTTCCTTCCAATCCAAACTAGTGTATGATCTTATGATTCTATGAAAAAGCACCACAAAAAGCCTTCTGTTCTCAGCCTTATAATACTTCAGGAATTCTGTAAGTGAAGTCCAAGTTTTTACCTATATTTTTGATGTCTTGAGGTTTATTTGGTTATGAATCTGTTTTTCACCTCCTTTCACTAGATAAAGAATATTAAAACAAACAAACAACAAACAGAAATGAACTTTTTAATTATTATTTAACACTTAGGAGGTATTAATTACAAAACAGCAACAGTAAGTTATATTAAATAAATTGTATTGGGTCGTCATTCAACCAGAAACAGAAAGAAAAATATATCAGATGTATTATAACTTGGGATTCTCTGTAGTTTTTCATAGGAAAAGACCGTTGTCAAGAAGAAAATATTCTCAAGCTCATTTCAGTTTCATAGTCAATTTTAACTTCACTTTCAACTTCTCAAGATGTAAAAAGGTGTGGGAGATATGACTCTCATATATCAGAGTCATATTTCAGATGCGTGTTCAACAATGGAAATGTGTATATAATATTCACTTCATGAATTCTTCAGCATTAATAATTTTTAAATACTGATTCATTCAGCAGCCTCTCAGATCCCTCCCAGATTATTTTTTTCAAGTTAATCTTCCAAAAAATGTGTTCCTTCTTGACAGATATGAGTTCTTTGATCTCTCGTGGAGGTGTTATAGCAAAACATATCTTGAGCAACTATAGTTGCTATTGCTTAGAGCTGTGTGGAAAATACATCACACACTGGAAGTGTACCTGAACATCTGTGTTACAGTCATCTAAAACTATTTTTGCCTTTTTTTTTCTTTTCCTCCAGAATACCCACCTCAGAGATTTTCCATAACCTATAAAACAAAGCTGTGTGGTTGTTAATGCTTGCTGTAATAGTGGAGTGTATTAGAAAAGTAACATGGCTGCTTTGTTCAGTGAGTGGACATGACCTAGAGAGCTCCAAGTTCAGTTAAAAAAAATAAAAATGTTCTTAATGCTTTATTGTGTGGGTCTGCAGGAGTGTAAGTCAGAAGCATGTGTACTCAAGTAAAAAAATACTTTGAAGAGATATATGCATGGTATTATTGAGAATTAGACTCTTTTGACCAACAAAGTATGGTTACAGACAGAACTGCAAGACTATTTTCCCCTAACCTCATAAGTAGCAGCTAAGACCAATTGCATCTAATGGAGGCTGCAATTTAAGTATTTTACTAATAGAGAGAAGCATTCTTTTAAACAAAGACATGCATCAAGGTAACATAAAATAGAATCTTGTAATCAAAAGTTATTAAAAATTATTCAAGAAGGCATAATGTATTTCCCCATTTCTTTTCTTTTTCAATCCCATCCATTGAACTTGGTTTCAACTTAAAATTCTCACTTGCTCACATAGCACTGTCCCTAGATTTAATTCTTCATTGCAATTTAAATAGTTCATATTTCTTTCATATACCCAAGAGAAAGAATTGTATTGGAAAAGTCACCTCGTTTAGTATGAAAAGCTCCATGGTTTTGCATTTCACAAATATTTTAAAACAGACCAAAGATTTTGAAATTGCAGTGCACACTTGCTCTTTTTGCTAATTTAACTATTGTTAATTAAATTAGGCATTCTGTAAAGAGGTTAAGTTTGTTTTGAACCTGCCACATCTTTTCAAATAATTAAACAGACAAATTTCTGGAATGGAGCACCTGAATGGGACAGCAGATGAGCTGAAACAATGCAGAACCTTCTGAATAAAATTTGGGATTTGTTTTCTTCTTATCCTCAGAACAAAATACTGCTTGTTTTCTGAGACATGTCAGGAAGCTAAGAACACAGCAGTTGTATCAAAGGACTAAATTACTGTTATTCTGAAATGCATGTGTATATCAGATATATACTGAAGTAATGATTAAAGACAAAAGGGTATTTTTCAACTAATGATACTGGTGATGAGAGCCTTTCTTGTTTCTTGCTCACTTCTCTGTATTTTTCTTTTCTCTCAAAAAATAGTAGCAAATGTGCACAAATATTACATATAATACCTCTTCGTTAGGAAATTGATTTGAAGAAACAACAGGTTGTGTGATTACCAAATGTTCAACTAGGTAAGAACTGCATTCACACTCTCAGTTAATGCTGTTGGTTAGTAAAAAGCAATGTCTGTATTAATGCAATAACCGTATTTAATTTGGTACATCCAGGAAAAGAAACTACATTTTAGTTCATTAGTACAGTGTAATTTTAATGTACTCAGCAAGGAAACCCTTGCCAGTAATAAACAGAAATTTACTCTTTGGCTTTTGATTGGAGATTGCTATGTCACCAGTTCCAGTTGAAGGAAACTAGTCTCAGTAAGTAGTAAACTAATACCCATCAACACGAGAAATACAATTTGGAAGAAATAATTAATAGTGTGAGAAAGAAAGTGGCAAAGAAAACAGCAGTGAGTGAGGTAGGCATTATTTTTTTCACTCTATTTTTTTTTCCATTGATAATCAAAGCTAAAGAAAACTACTACCACAGTTGCTTGAAAAAAATATTAATAGAAAGTAAAAATGTTTTTTCTTATATGTTTTTAAAGGTTTTAAAAGATAAATAGCTCCTAAATAATGTAAAGTATTGGATTAAGCAAAAATTGTCACAAACCATGGTGAAATTTCTGTTTATTTTTGTCTTTCTGTAACAACTCTGAAATGGTTCATTAAGAACCACCCAAAAACAGTTGGTCTCAGTTTTTCAGTCCAGCCACAAAATCAGGAATACTTTGTTTGCACAACTCTATTTCATCTTTGCTCCACCTTTAACAAAGTTCCTAGACCTTCTATACACATCTCTCATGTTCATCATAACTCTCGAGTATCCAAAAATCCTGGGGCTTACAAATTCCATAACATCAGATCCAGCCTCATTAGACAGCTTGCCTTGAAGCAGGGGCTCTGTCCTTTTCTTGGGGAATTTTGAAATGACTGGTATTTGTTCTGAACTGGGGAGGAGTTTCTAGTTAACCACAAGCATTCGGCTTGGAATCTGGCACTGGGAATTTATCCAGCAGTCCTGACTCATTGTCCTGACTTACACCTATGAATTTATATTATATTAATTTCTATTCCTGTTTTTGTTTGCACCTGTGTATAATGACTATGAAATGCTACCATTCTGGTTTGGTAGCAGTTTACTTTAACATCGCATATATCTACCTTGAGGGTAAGGCAGTGGGGAAATAGACTTTGTGTTTTTAATAAAGGAGTTGTCCTAACTTCTGCACTCTCTAATTATTGTATTAAAGTTGGGCAGATGAAAAGGACTTCAAACAAACAAACTTGTTCCTACCAAAATGCTTGAATGTCACACATTACTCAAAACAAACCAAAAATTGTATATTTGGTTACATTAAGTAGAGGGCATTTGTATTTTCAGATTAACAGAGCAAAACTTCCTTACTGGAAAATGACCCTGTTAAATGTCTGCAATCTTGTCAACAACATGAACAACCAAGTGGGGGAAACAGTAGAGGCAGATGAAGAAGATCTCATTTCAGGAAGACAGTTCCCTGCTGGTCTGGATGGCTTCAGCTTGGAAGCAATGCTGACAGTATATCAACTCCAGAAAGTTTGCCACAGCAGAGCCTTTCAGCATTGGGAGGTAAAATGTCACAAATGCAAGTTTCAATGCCTATTACACTTTTGTGGTCCCTTTGTCTTCACAGTGATCTTTTAAAATCCATACCCTATGCGTTTCAAGCCTTGTGTGTTCTTGGCTTAAATCACTCTTGTTACATTGTCTAAACTTTCCCTACCTTTATGATATTCTGTAATACCTAATACCTCTAATATGCCTGTTACTGAAAGGGTTGTGAATTAATACAGTTTTTCAAGAGCTGGATGCCTGTTTTGGATAAAGATGCATGCACATATGTGAAGTATTCTTAACTACATAATTTCTCCAGTCTTCATAGCCATTCCAGGGAACCAACCAAACAAGTGGCAGTGAACCAGAGCAAAAAATTAAAATCTGCTTAACACACATGAAATAACTGTATATTTATTCAGGCATAACTAAATGTAGGCAGAGTTTCTGTAAAACCTTTCAAGGCCCTGAGACAAACTGGATTCAAACTACATGGACACATTCCCATGTATACGTGTAATTTTACTAGGTACTCTGGACTTACCATTGCTAGGAAACCAGAATCAAGGGAATCCTGCTTTCCTGTTCTCCCACACCTAAAGATTGCTAATCCTAAGTAGTGATTGTTTTTAGTCCACCTGTCATATGTACCTTAGTGCAATGATCACGTGAAGAACACTTAACAACACTGATACATATTGCATTAAAAGTTATTTTTTGTAGTATCACTACCCACTTTCCGGCAAAACCAAGTTTCTTCAGCTGTTACAGATACATGGGCAGTGTGATTGAGTCCTAATACCCTTTTGCTTGCTGAATCACAGCTCGATATTTGCTTATTCTCAATGTTTCATACCAGCTAGGATGGCCCATACAAAAGTCTGCAGTCTCTGAGAACCAGTTTTCTGAGGACTCCATTGTTTGCTGAAAAAGAGCTACCGTAGCATTGACCACATGCAATAGCCTGTAACTTAATCACAGCTCCTGCAATAACAATTGCATCACTTTTTGTGGTGGTTGGGAAGCACCACTCCTAATCACTAATGTGAAATTAAAAAAGGGTATTTCTCTTTCAGCTTTGGAACACTGTTAAGCGGCATAAGTTTTTTTAAAGTATAATAGAAAAAGAAGGGATAGAGACAGAGGGAGCAGGCTTGAAATAAACAGTTTATGCAATGAAACAAGTTCTTATGATCTTACTCATCCAGGATTGATTCCAAAGTCTGTTGAAACCAGCTTTTCCACTGATATCAACAGAATTTAGATGATCTCTTACTTATTAAGTAGTTAAGTAACAGAGTTTGATTGCTTAGGAAAATATTGAGGTGGGTCTAAACATGTTTTTAGTTTAATTCCTTTCAGCCACAATCAGCTATAATCAGTAGGATTGTACTTGACCATGGAAGAATGTTAGAAGAAAATGAATGAAATCCTAATAGATAAAGCAAGAATTAATCTGAAGAAAACACCTAAAAAACTCCAAGTAAAACTCAAACACAGTTATATAACATATTTGATTGATAAAATTTTAGCTTTATTTCATTTCATACTTACTTACTCATCATAAATTTTGATTTTTTAACTGTAGGAATTTGGAGATAAAAATATTCCTCAAAAGGTGAAACCAGCAAGGAGTGTTTCAGGAGGTTTTTAGGAGGTCTTCCAGTTAAATTATAAAGTGGCAATCATTAGGAAGCTGTAAGTCAAATTTAGTCGAAGAAGGATCAGCTTTTCTCTAGTCAAAACCAATGATCTCATTAGTTTCAGCAGAATTTAAATATCACTTCCATAGGATTCACCAAATCAGTAGCCTGATACTAGGTTAGATCTGAGTTTGGGGCTTATAATGCTCTCAAGGAATTGATAATTTTCATTACCAAAAACCACTGATACCATTCTGTGTTTTCTGACATCCTACAGTTACTTCAACAAGATGCTTATGATCTAGAGAACTCAAGCCAAGAAAAGGAAATAATGAAAAGAAAAAATCCCTATATTCTGAAGAGGCAACTACATGTGAACAAAGCTAGAAGACCATACATACTCAAGAGAAGTTCATATTACTGATACAGCAGAGGAAAACAATGTGTATTTAGTTTATAGGTAACTGTGTGTTATGGTTATCTGATTTAGATCTAAAATTATACTTGTGTGAAAATATACTATGGAAAATCATCAAGATGACAACATAACTGTGTCTTTTTTTTTTTGTTGTTGTTGGTTCCAATGGCTATTTCTTGATTGTGATTTTTTCCTACTTGAAATTAATTGGATCAGTACATTTGCAAATAAATCTAGTTTCTAAGCATGATGTATTGCACACTACTGAGATTTCAACATATTTCCAACAATACAGTATTTTTCCTAATTTTGCACACTGACATACACCAAGGAAATTGATATTGTCCATACACCTGACTGAGAATCTCAACAATTTTGTGTTATGGAAACTTGTTCTTGGAACATCTCAAACATATATATGCTTTCAAGTTTTTATATAATACAATATTCAGAACTGCTGCAATATTTTACAGATTGGCCAATTTAAATTATTAGAGATTAGGTCTAAGTAAGGTAATATGGTCAAATATTAAATGGCAATTTCAAAATTCATATTTAAAACAGCCTGCTTGTAAGCGAATTTAAGTTCTTGATTCCTGATTTGCCACTTGCCATAATTTAAGAAAATGCATTAATGAGACTTTAACAAAAGTATGCTACTGAGAACAAAGCCAGGTATGCTTCAGAATCTCATGTAATGTTGATTAAATAAGGAAAAAAGTTTATTAAATCAGTAAAATAATTTATGGTGTTTACCTAATTTATGAGTGCTTAGGAAAAAAATAAAAACAAAAAAGTAAAAGATGATTCATGCTCCTGTGGTATTACTGGAAAAGTCACTATACTAATCCAGTTATATGAGAAATTTGGGAAAAAATATTTAAAAGAGGAATTAAAATTAGAACATCTTACATTTACTATTGAAAGCTATTTCCCTCTACAAAGCTCCCTCCCTCTACAACTCTGCAATAACAACAGGTAGTTTGGGGAGCTGAAGATAGTCTTGGAATGCCAATGGGAAGCTCCCATCATGGAAAAAAAAAAAAAAAAAAAAAAAAGTATTTTCAAGTGGTAAATTCTCAAGTACCACCTGAAACTCACACACTACCGAGCTCCATGTGTCTAATCCCTACATCAGATGTAGGGATTAGTGCTCCTGGATTCCAGTCTGGAAGAAAACCATTTGAACTGGGGGAAACAACAACAGTTAAAATAGAGAAAGAGTTTGTGACCTATGAAGGCTTGATGCTCGGACAAGGAGACAAAAAGTGGGAACAGACATTGCTTTTGAAGCCTACCTGTTTTCTGTTTGAGGTATTTCTTCAAAATGTTCCAAAAAATGTCAAAAATCCCACAGAGAATTACCAAATCATGTCACAGGTCATATTTTCTGACAATTACTATTAAACATATAGAGGGATGAATAGCATGAAAAAATACACTGCTACCAACGGTTATACCAACTTTGTTACATGGGCAAGAATTTTATTTATTTTTAATCTTTTTACTGTAAAATGTATTTTCACTACACTAAAGCTACTTCTATTTCTTTTTCCCACTGCAAATGTTACCAGTTTATAAAATAGCCATTAAATGCATGCATTCACAAGATACAACTGAGCATGCACTAATTACTATAATCATTATAATTCGAACAGAGCAAAGTAATTAAGCACATTTGGCCTCAATGGTTTAAATGCTTAATGTGTTTAAGAGCTTCACTTAAATATGGTTATAGTAGATTAATTTCTTTTTTTTTGTTTGTTTTTGTTAAACAATTGTAGAATTCAACTGGAGACACAGTGTGCTCTTAAGTGAGAAACACTGCTCTTTCCAAAAACCTACAGGCTCTGTTCTATTATAGATAACTTACATTCTAAATTAGCTGTTGATCTGAAATAACAGAGCAGAATGGAGTTTGATGGAGTTTGTTCAAAAATTCACTGCAAGTAATATATGGGGGAAAAGAAAAAAGGAAAGGAAAGGAAAGGAAAGGAAAGGAAAGGAAAGGAAAGGAAAGGAAAGGAAAGGAAAGGAAAGGAAAGGAAAGGAAAGGAAAGGAAAGGAAAGGAAAGGAAAGGAAAGGAAAGGAAAGGAAAGGAAAGGAAAGGAAAGGAAAGGAAAGGAAAGGAAAGGAAAGGAAAGGAAAGGAAAGGAAAGGAAAGGAAAGGAAAGGAAAGGAAAGGAAAGGAAAGGAAAGGAAAGGAAAGGAAAGGAAAGGAAAGGAAAGGAAAGGAAAGGAACACACACCTGAATTCATTTGAGGATCTCAATGTTCGTTAAAGGATTCTACCCTTAACTAGTACCCTACCTTCAAGTGGAAATTACACTCTGACTCTGTGCTCGCTCTTTGCAAGGCACAGATTATCTAGATTGACTGTCAGAAAATGGCTTAAAATAACCCATTTACTTCCAGCACAGTGTCAATCCACACATGGTCAGCTATTGTGTGTCACTGGAGGAGGTAGATCTTATAGTGCGACAGAAGGTAGCTCGTTAAAATGTTCCCTAGCATTTGATGGAGGTGTTCGGGGATCTGTCAGAGTAATGTCATCCAGAGTGAAAGGAAGTCCTAACTAAATGAGGAAACAATATTCATAACTGGTCAGTAAAGTCAATGCTGGTATTTCAGGTTGTTGTTCACTGGTGAAAAGCAAATATAGCAGCATTAAAATGTTAGAAAACACACTGAAAACACATTATTAAGCCAGATAAACAGAGCTGTAAAAGGATGTTTTAATGTCTGGGGGCCCCTTATTTTCTTGAAATCTCATTTGACTTCTAACTGTTCCTGTTTCCTGCTAATCTCACTCCTATGGAATTTCAGTCTTCCTTTAACCCTCCTTTTCAGATGATGCATGCATTAAAAAAATATATATATAATAATAATAAATAGGCAGGCACGTTTGTCTCTATTTAGCCCACTCTTTAAGTGGGATCCTTGGCCCTAGTTGTGCACTGCCTGTGAAGAACATGCTGTATTTGCAGCAACAATGAGCACTGAAAGAACTTCAAGGCAGAAGAGACCCTCACAATATGCAAAGATTTGTAAATTCAGACAGCTTTTTTCCCACTGTACCTCAAAATTGATTTAAGTTTAAAAATGTTGGTGTGAAGACATTAACTCAGATTGTTACCTTGGCTTAAATAAATTCCTCTTGATGTGGACAGGTGTGTATTACAGAGAGATGTGCTCTCTGTCTCCACAGAGAACATTTTTTCCTACATTGTCCATCAATCATGTTTATATGAAGTTTATAGATGAATAATTACACCAGTTATTTAGAAACTTTATTATTTCTTGTATTCCTCAGATATTGGATATTGTCATGTGTACCAACTGCATAAACCTCTTAGCTATTTCTAATGTAGAATTTAAATTAACTAAAATTTAACTTGATATGACATACGTTTGAATAGCTATAATCTGTAGTCTCAAAAATGTCCTAAATAAGAAAAGTTAAGCATAGAGAAGCACATAATTTATCATCTCTAAATCATATATTTCTTAGCTCTTCTTTAGAAGAAACAACATTTAAAAGTAATTGTTACTCTTCTCAAGGTTAAATTTGTGGTGATAAAATAGCTTTCCTGAGTCATATTTGTGGTATATTATAAAATCTGTTGTTTTCTGTCTGTCGTCAGTCTAAGCTTAGTTTTAGGTTTCAGGTAAAAGTTCAATGGCTGTGTTGTAAACAGAGTGAATGAAGTTTGGAGTTTCCTTATGAAAATAGACAATTGATTTAATTTTATGATGTGTGATTGTAGCTGTGTATCATACTCTACTCTTAAGTAACAAACATCACAGTCATGATAATTTGGCCTTGTTCTTTATTTTTTTCCCCAAGATTAGTTATCAGTTTGTGCTGTACAGTATCAAACTGAAGATGCAAGCTACTACTGTACTTGAAAGTAGAAGTGCACAACCAGGAGCAGGTTCTCCTGAAATTCTCTAGGGTTCCAGACCGATCATTGATGTTCTCCACATCCCAAATATTAGGCTGACTATAGGCAGTCATAAAACAACAGTTGCAGAAAACCTGCAGAACTCATACCTTGCTATCCAGATAGCAAAGGAAGTGGAGGGAGACACTGATGTCCAGTAAGAACCTGGGAAATAAGATTTTAATAACTGCAAAACTCAACAAATCAATAAATAAAATAAAAAGCCATGAATGAGGCTGCAAAATCTGCAAAGTTGAATAAAGGATCCCAACATATATAAATAAAGTAATAATAGATTTCCAAATATTTTCATTGCCCTCCCTTTACTGCACTACCAGGTTGCATCTGAATCGTATGTTTAAGCTTTGAGAACAATAAGAGCTAAAACATATTTGATTGCCTTTTCTCATTGCTACTGAAATTTGATTTTTTTCATCCAATCTCTTGAATCTAGCAGGTGGCACTTTAAGACATGCACACAAAATAAAATGTCTATCATCAGTTTTGATGTGCCAGGTTCAGGATACCTGGATGGGTAACAAATGGGCTGGAAAAAGCTTTGTAGTACCTCATTGGCAGGCAACCTCCAGCTGGCTAAAATTAATGACTCCTTTGAAGTAGCAATATGGGGAAACAGCATGGGAAGCATTCAGGAGGTTTTGGAGAGAGGTCAGATATTAAGAAACATAAAGCCTTCAGAAGCTGCTAATTGCCCAACTAAGACTTGCTGTTTCCAAGTAGATGAGAGTGCACATGTACAGCTGTTGTCTCAGGAGACTCCTCAGATCCCATCTTACAGAGGGAAGAGGTAGGACTACAGATAATTGCACTTGAATTATGAAGGAATAGCAGTTGTTCATTTGACCTCCTAGCATACCAGGCATACCAGGCTGTTTTGAGTCAAAAGATACAATGCAGTATTAAACTAGCATTGTTTTCAAGCCACTAAGATCAACTGAGAGAAATAAAAGTTAATAAGAATCCTCTTAACCGTTTTACTCTTGAAATTCAGCTGTAGGAGTGCTGTGCAGGATACGATTCTCTTACATCTACATAAGGTGCTCCTTGGATAGTCTACACGTTTCTTCTATGAATGCCTGGCAACAGCCTGATGTAGTATCTAAGCTGCTTAGCAAAGTGTTAATAGTATGTGAATGAAAAACTGCTGTCACGTTTATGCTAGCAAATTTGATCTTGAGGATAGATTGGAGATTAAAAAACAAATAACAACAACAAAACTATTGGAGGTTTTACTGATTCATCATTAAAAAAAAATCCAAGCACATAACAGATAATATAATCTTAGATTTTATAATGTATTATATTTATTATTTCTTTCCATGAAGTATTTAACTCAAGGCCTAAAATAAATGTGCACACACACACACACACACAAACAAAGCACTGTATTGTGAATTATTTTCTTAATGGAAGCTGTCCATAGAGCAATATGACTTGGGAATCATTTTGTCTGAACTGAATGGTGTGGTTCCTCCATTATTTTTTTTCCAAAACAGTAATGTTTTTAAAAATGTAAAGACAAGTGTTATAGAACATAATATTGTAAAGCCTTTTATTGGAAAGTAAAAATAATTTAGTTAACTAAATGAGTAATCCTTATGGCTAAAAAACAATTATCTTTCTCCAAAAAATGGAGATTAAATATATCCGATTTTACTTCAGTTACAGAGAAGATATTAGAAACAATTTACTTAATGATTCTTGCATGAATTAAATAAGTTGGTTATTTTTTGAGTGCTACCAAACCCTTGGGGAAGTTGTATAACCCGTATACTGCAGTTGTTGTTGTGTTTTAGTATCTTATTTACTGATCTTTTAAATAAAGAGCTGTTTGGAACAGGCAACATGCCTTTTATTCTGTGAAAAAAAAAAAAAAGTAGGAATCAAAAGAATATTAACAAGAGGAGCAAAGGTATATGTGTATGTAGTCATGAAGAAAGGATGATTAAAATTATTCTGAAATTTGCAGCAAAGAGTATGGGGATATGTAACTGTATAATAATAAGGTACTTTGATAGGCTTCCAGTTTACCACAAAAATAGGTAATGATGACACACATTTCTGAATGATTATCTTTAATATGCAGAAGACACCAAAGTACTAAGATTGCAACTGGCTTTGAAGCTGAAATCCTTGGTGAATACTTAACTGCTGTTTTCCTCAAACTTTCCCACTTACCGAAGGCAACTTTTCAGTGTAGTGAAGTTGAGAGTTAATATTCCAAGATCCTGCCTGTGGAGACTGTGGGAATTATGAACATTATAGATAGATAGATAGATAGATAGGTAGATAGGTAGATAGATAGGTAGATAGATAGATACCTGTGTGATTTTTTAGATTTCTCTGTTAGACACTTCTACTGAAACGATCTGTAAGAAAACAAGCAAGTGGGAAATAAAATGCAGACAAAGAAGGGTCTTAATGGGAAAATGTGGGAAGATGTTACCTGGGTAATCCTTCTGTCTGTTGTGGTTGAAGACCAGTAGGCAGCCAAACACCACCCAGTCACTCTCTAACTCATCATCGCTCTCTAACTCCCCCTCATCAACAGAACAGGGGGGAAAATACAATGGAAATCCACATGGGGTGAGATAAGGACAGGGAGAATACTCACCTTCACAGGCAAAACAGACTTAACTTGGGGAACATTAATTTATTGCCAACTAGTAAGATTAGAGAGTAGTGAGAACCAAAAGTAAACTAAAAACACTTTCCCCTCCATCATTTTACCTCCTCCTCCTGAGTGACACAGGGGTATGGAGAATGGGGGTTGTGGTCACTTCATAACACTTAATCTATACTGCTCCTCCTCCTCCCTCTCTTCCACTGCTCCAGCGTCCCTCCCATGTGATACCGTCCTTCCTGAACTGATCCTCTGTGGGTTTCCCACAGACAAATGTTTTCCAAAAACTGTTCCAACATGGCTCCGTACCGTGTGGTCCATACATCAGGAGCAAACTGCTCCAGCACAGGTCCCTCACAGGTGGCAGCTTCCCCCAGATCCCTTGCTCCTGTGTGGGCTCCTCTCCAGGGGCTGCAGCTCCAGCCTGGGGCCCGTTCCTGCGGGGGCTCTCCACAGGCCACAGCCTCCTCCAGGCCACAACCACCTGCTCCACCAGGGGCTCCTCCATGGGCTGCACGGGAACTTTCTGCTAATAATCCATGGGATTCATGGGCTGCAGAGGGACAGCCTGCTCCACCAGGGGCCTCTCCACAGGCTGCAGGGGAGCTTTCTGCTCTGTGCTTGGAGTACCTTTTGCCCTCCTCCTGCACTGACGGTGTCTGCAGAGTCTCTATGTTTTTTTTGTTTGTTTGTTTGTTTGTTTTGTTTTGTTTTTCTTCTTTCTCCCAGGTGTTGTTATGCAGCAGTTTTCTCCCCTTTTCTAAATATGTTTTCCAGAGGCCCGACCAGCATTGTCCACTGATTCAGCTTTGACTAGTGGCAGGTCTATTTTGAAAACCATCTGGAACTCACTCTTACCTGACATGAGGCAGCTTCTTGGCTCTTCCTCCAGATCCAACCCCTGCAGCCCCTGAACTACCAAAACATTACCATGTAAATCCAATACAGGCTCCAACCAAAACAGTAAGCATTTTTCTTCTGGGATATGCTCAAACCCAGACTCAAACCAATCTAACAATATCTAATGATAGCATAGAGAAGATTATGCTTCAAAGAGAATTCACCTTTGTTTAGAGGGTCAAAACATGATCTGTGTTCCATTTTCTTCTTTGCATTTAATAAATATTGTTGAAGAAAAATAAGGAAATTACTCTCTGAACAGGCTAAAAAATGTCTTTGTTAAATACTTATATAGTACTCAGGGCAATTAAGAAACGAAGAGGCTGTTCTAATACAAAGAAGGTCGATAATAAAAGTTAGACTGAATTGTTCATGTATCCAGACTAAGTTAACTTAAATTTTATAAATTTCATTTTTCATGATTTTATTTCTTTGGTATTTTTTATCATTTTCTCTGCATTTCCATTCTCAGACCTTACTATTTTGTTCATTCTAACAGGGCTCCTGTTTGTTGCTCTGTTTCAAATAGGATGCTGTTATAATTTGAAGAACTAGAGATGGCCAAATGAGGCTGTGTAGTTGTGAAAAGCCCTTCATCTTCACATCAGTAAAATGTTCAAGTCTTTGGGGTTCCAACCAGGGTGACTTCTGCATGGCCAGCACCCTAAAAGATGTTTTCTTTGACTGTTACTGATATAGCAAATGACTAGTAAAATATTTATTGAGAACCCACTCACCGTCCATAAACTAAAACAATACAGGATTACTGATTCTTGAATTAATTAATAAAAATTGTGATGCTTCACTGCTTAACTGTTTTCTCAAATCATTTGTGACACAAAAATATCTGTGAGAAACAGCTATTTCTATGAAAGTTTTCCTTCAGTGTATGAACATGGAGTGGCATTGAGAACTGTAGCTTCTATAAGCCAGGCTTCAGTGATAGAGTTTAGAGATATAGCCCAGAAATTTATATTCTCTTAAAAAAAAAAAAGTCATCTGAAACTGGTCTTTAAACAAAGGAGATCTTGTAGATCTTCTTCAAGTATCCAGCCCAATCATGGTACATCAGATAGCCTACTTCGAAGATGGTTCTGTGACCTGGTTCCCAAATTCATCTTTCTTTGACCTGGATAATATAGATTATAAACAAGATCTCTTCTGAGCATTCAACAAGGCAGAAGGCAAAAGAAGATATGCTGTGCTAAAACATTTTTGATGCCTTATTAGCAGCTTTCAGTAGCGTGTGAAGAGACAAAATGTACTATTTGCACCACTTCCCAAGGCATACCTTAATGTGAAAGAAGGATCTGACATTTACTGTGAAAAGTAAAGTCTTTATTTAGATAGAGTGAGTGTTAAAATGTCTGAAGCATGGTGCTTGTAAACCTGATTTCTCTTCACTCAAGCACTTCAGTGCTTTTCTGTTAGAAATGCATGTGCCCCTTTGAGGATAAAGAAAAGCTCTCTGACTCATCTTCCTCAGCTAAACTTTTACCAAGAAAATGTGTTTGGCAACAGGTGTGAATAACTGATATCTCAAATTCACCAGTACAGTCATTCACTGAGACTGATAGTGTAGAAAGCTGAAACTTACTGAAACAGCAGAGTTTTGTACAACCAGCTGAAAAGATTTGGGAAAACAGAAAAAGGTCAAATAAACAGACAATATTATACCAACAATATGAAGTTTAACAAAGGCAAGTGCGGGGTCCTGCACTTGGGATGGGGCAACCTTGGCTATACGTACAGACTAGGCAATGAGACTCTGGAGAGCAGCCCCGGAGAGAGGGATCTGGGGGTTGTGGTTGACAGCAAGTTGAACATGAGCCAGCAGTGTGCCCTGGCAGCCAGGAGGGCCAACCATATCCTGGCGTGCATCAAGCTCGGCATCGCTAGTCGATTGAGGGAGGTGATTGTCTCGCTCTACTCTGCGCTGGTCTGGCCTCACCTCAATTACTGCGTGCAGTTCTGGGCACCACAGTACAAAAAGAACATTAAACTGTTGGAGAGTGTCCAGAGGAGGGCGACGAAGATGGTGAAGGGCCTAGAGGGGAAGATGTATGAGGAGCAGCTGAGGGCACTGGGCCTGTTCAGCCTGGAGAAGGGGAGGCTGAGGGGGGACCTCATCGCAGCGTACAACTTCCTCATGAGGGGGAGTGGAGAGGCAGGCGACCTATTCTCTGTAAATACCAGTGATACGACCCACGGGAATGGTGTTAAGCTGGGGCAGGGGAAGTTTAGGCTGCACATCAAGAAGAGGTTCTTCACCGAGAGGAGGGTGGTTGCACACTGGAACAGGCTGCCCAGGGACGTAGTCACTGCACCAAGCCTGTCTGAATTTAAAAAGCAATTGGCCTGTGCACTTAGTCACATGGTCTAAGCTTTTGGGCAGACCTGGGCGGTGCCAGGAGTTGGATCCTTATCGGTCCCTTCCAACTTGGGATATTCTATGATTCTATGATTCTGTGACTTATGTGTTACAATGGAAGATCATAGGCTCTTCAGAAAGGATAGGCAGAACAGGCAAGGCGAGGAGTTGGTGTTGTATATAATAGATGGGTTGGACTGTATGGACCTTGCAATTGGTGGTAACACAGTTGAGAGCCTCTGGGTAAGGATTAAGGGACAAGCTAATAAAGTGGATACTTTTGTGGGAATCTACTACAGACCACCCAGCCAGGAAGATGACATCAATGATTTATCTTTAATGAACTAAGAGATACATATAGATTAGCTCTTGTCCTTATAGGTGACTTCAACTAGTCAGACGTGAACTGGGAATACCACACAGCTGATACAGACAGGTCCAGGAGATTCCTAAAACACCTTGATAACTTCTGTGTACTAAGATATTAAGGGAGCCGATTAGGAAAGGTGCCCTCCTAGATTTGTTGCTTGTAAACAGAGAGGGTCTTGTGGGTGAAGTGGCGATTGGTGGCTGTCTTGGCCATGGTAACCATGAAGTAGCTGAGTCTAGAATCTTTGGTGATAGGAGGAAAATTGCCACCAACACTTCAACCCTGGATTTGGGAAAAGCAGACTTCAGACTGCTCAGGAAACTGGTTGTTAAGGTCCCCTGGGAAACCACTTTTGATGACATTGGTATCCATCAGTGTATCACCACCTCTTAAGAGCACAGGAACAGGCAATTCCAAAATGTCAGAATTCAAGCAGGCAGGGTGGAAGATCAGCTTGGCTGAGCAGGGATCTTCTTTTAGATCTTCTAGATATCAGATGTGTACTGTTTCTTTAATTCTGTAACAAAAAAGGGAGATCATAGTGGGCTGGTGAATATTCTATTCAGAAGGAGAAGATAAGGAAAGAAAATAAAAAATACAAATAAAAAATGAGAGAGACTCTAAGGATAATGCTCTTTTCCATGTTTTACAGCAAATGAGGAAGCAACACGGTTTCTTAGACCTTGTCATTGCAACCAAACACTACTTGACCTATTGTAAAGTAAGGAATCATTTTTTTATAATCAAGACTGCCTTTTAGAAAAAGGTATTTTCTGCATACAGCCTTTTTTCAAACTATTTCAAGATGGCCACCAGAAAACTGAGCTAGCATGTAAACCATAAATTGTCATTTGAAAATAATTGGTATATTTGAAAATGATTGCTTAATTTCCCCAATCTAACACTGTTTTTAGCCCACTTTAAATGTAAACAAAACCACGATTGAAATATAGAAGTTTCCATGGCTTTTATACTCCACCAATTTCCAAACTGCTGGTGAGCACTTTTGACTTTAACAAAGTTACACATTTTACTTTTATGCTTCTTTCTGGGCAAGGTGGATTACTTCCTACTACAGATTTGAGGAGGCTATCACCAATACAAGGTACTATTATAGAGCAAGCCACTCCTTGAGCATGTACACTGACTAGCTTATAAAGTTAGATCATTTCCAACCTTATGTATCATATCAGCCAATTTGCAGCCCAGGGTAAGATTGGAGCTGCTGTTCATAATCAGTGGTCTTATGATCCATGTAATTAGCATGCAGGTGGCTGAAGAATCAGCAGTCAACCTGGCAGAAAATAAGAGCAGAGTATGGATGACATAGCTGGGAGCCTGGTCTGCTTCATGTTTGGGACCAAAAAGTAGAATATCTGCCTTAACTATGTTTAGCATCTGAGGCTTGATTTTCACATAAGCACAGGATAATTAGAACACAATGCTGCTCCAGGCTTGAAGCCTACTTTTCACAGCCATACAGGTTAGGGTGGAGTGTCAGGGCTTGTGCTGAGCATTATATTCCCAGGGGCCCTGAGCTCAGCCTCTGGAATTTGAGGATTAGCAAACTGTACCCTTTTATTTGTGAATGCATATCGAGGCATTACCAGGAGAGACAAGTTGAACAAAACATAGACAACAGTATTATTTCAACTTTTAAGCTTTTCCCTTGTTAAAAAACAGTAATATACAGCTTTAATTTTGTTTGGATTATGAGATTGTTTCCCAATAGAAGACATTCACTGGCTTCTTAGATGAGAATACAAAGTTTGCATTTTTTTTTCTTGTAAGCACTGAAATGACTGAATATATAGATTCTAATTCAATATTACCATAGCTGAACATTAAGAGTA
The DNA here is from genome assembly GCF_009819795.1 of Aythya fuligula. NCBI lineage: Eukaryota > Metazoa > Chordata > Aves > Anseriformes > Anatidae > Aythya > Aythya fuligula. The sequence continues at coordinate 50,871,364 of NC_045559.1, read as the reverse complement.
TTAAAAAGCTAAAGTTCAAAACATTCCAAGTCACACCACCCCCTGCTGGCTCTAACAATATAAGCCCTGTACAAGCTTCAAAATTTACTGTTTCTGCTGAGTTACTCATTTCCAGAAGGTGCTGTGGATGCTGTGCACACAATTCTACATTTTATCCAACGTAATTATATCAGAATTAGCAGGAATCTTCCTGTGTTAAAGCCAAGGTCCATCTTTAAGCCAAAGCTAAGCCTTTTCTTGGGCTCATGTCAAAGCATTCGTAACATTTTGAAGTTGTATATCAATATCTAAATATAGTTTAAATACTTATTTGGATTATCCATCAGAAATATGCACCAGTGTTACAGGGAGACACAGAACAAAATACAGCTAGTAGACTGCTAAAATGAGATAGGTGAAAGCAGTGCAGTCAGGAATCATTGCAGAAAAGGGAAAAATATATATTAAAATATTTTATTAAAAAAAAATCCTTCTACTACTTCCCTTTTCAATCCATTCAAAACAAAGCTAAGTGACGTCTAAAACTATAATAAACAGATTTGAAGGAAAGTGATTTTACTAATGAAGTATTTCTCTGGCTTTTGGGGGAGTCAACAGACCTCACAAGTATGTGTTTTTTTTTTTGCAATATACCACCATCTGGTGGAAGGAAACAAAAAGACAAAGATTTTCAGCAGTTATCTGTCTTGATAACTGAGAAATTTTACAGCTAAAAATTACTTAGTGTTAATAGACTTCAGTGGGTCCTTAAGGCTTTGGTGTACCAAATAACTTAAAAATGTGAATTTTCTACACTGTTCTTAGAGAAACCTTATTCAGTTTATTTTTTTTTTCAAACAGATATATAATTTTAAGTATTTTAAATTTTAAAGGGTGTAAGGATGCTCTTAAAGGTAAACAAATATGTCAGTATTAAGAATAACTGGTCGGTAAGACAAGACAGAATTTTGCACATGATGATACTTAAAAATATTTTGCTAATAAATCAAGCAATATTTATCATACAGACTACAGGATATTACTATATATTCTCAGTACTGTTGGAATTTGATTACTTTCTTTTTCAAAAACTCACTGTCAAGATGAGTTTATTTTTGCTATTTTTTTTTTATCCTCACATTTTGGTTAAAATCTTAGAGGAAAAAGTCTGGTCACACTGCCCATTGGAGCCCTTTAGGAGCACCGCTTTCTTTTGCATTGCACTGAATATGCATGATTTATTACAGTTTATGATATACATTGTGCTCTCTCTTTGGTTGGCATGTACTCTCTGTGTATCCATCAGCAAATTAAGTTAAATGTGAGAGAAACAGTACTAGAAATAATATATATGTATCCATAAAAATACACCTTCTAGAAAAAAAAATAGTTAAAATTTCAAATAATTGAGGAGTTAAAATCATAGAATCATAAAATGATTTGGCTTGGAACGGTCCTTAATTCCACCCTCCTATACCAGGTTGCTCAAAGACCCATCCAAACTGGCCTTAAACACTTCCAAGAAATGGGCATCCACAGCTTCTCTGGGAAACCTGTTCCAGTGCCTCACCATCCTCAGAGTAAATAATTTCTTTATACCTAATCTAAATCTACCCTCCTTTAGTTTAAAGCCATTCAGAGTTAGTTTTGTCTTGTTTGTTTGTTTTCCTTAATCATTATTGTAGAACGAAAATAGTTTTCATTACTTTTTTTTTTTTTTTTCTTTTTTTTTTTTTTTTTTTTTGTCCCATATATCCACTAACCATTTCTTTTGGATATTGAGGTATGATGCCAAAAAACATAAAGACATTGGAGAACTGTCTGCTAAGTGATCTAAGCAGTCTCAGAGCCAGGAAACTTAATCTTGGAAATCAGCAAGACAGTAAAAGCTTTCCAAGGTATCTAGGGCTCCTGCTGAGCTAGGTCACATGATCACAGCCAAGCAGTCATCTCATCTGCCGGTTTCTGCTGGAGCTCTGGCAAGATCAGCCAGTTCACAGGAGTGTGCTGAAGCCAGTCAATTGTCATTTTGTGATGGGGAAATGTTTTCTTACAATAGTTGAGCCTCCTTTTCTCCATGCTGAACAATCCCAGCTCCCCCAGCCGCTCTTCATAAGACTTGTTCTCCAGACCCCTCACCAGCTTTGTTGTCCTTCTCTGGACTCTCTCAAGCAGTATCTCCAGCCAGTTTTTAACCCAACGAACCAGTCCAAGCTGTGAGCAGCTAGTTTCTTGAGGAGAATGTTGTGGGGAACGGTGCCAAAGGCCTTACAGAAGTCAAGGTAGACCACATCCACAGACCTTCCCTCACCCACTAAGCGCGTCGCTTTGTCACAGAAGGAGATCAGGTTCGTCAAGCAGGATCTGCCTTTCATAAACCCATGCTGACTGGGTCTGATTGCCTGGTTGCCTTGCAAGTGCTGCGTGATGACACTCAAGATAATCTGCTCCATGAGCTTCCCTGGCACTGAGGTCAAACTGACAGGCCTATAGTTCCCCGGGTCTACCCTCTGGCCCTTCTTGTAGATGGGCGTCACATTTGCTAGCCACCAGTCAACTGGGACCTCCCCTGATAGCCAGGACTGCTGATAAATGATAGAAAGCAGCTTGGCCAGCTCCTCTGCCAGTTCTCTCAGTACCCTTGGGTCCTTTGGGTTTTGTCCTATCTGCAAGTGTGGCAGCCTAAATTGAACCAGATGTTTAGAAAAACAGGGACTACATTAAATATTTAAATGTTTAAATATTAAATAACGGCATTGTACAAGTATTGATACTATTTTCCTTCTTTCATTATACATCCTCTTCTATCCTCTATACATTCCTTCCCCCATTATACATTTCCTTTTCTGTTTAGACTTGTAGAAGGCAAAGGTCTGGGGTTTGCAGTTCAGCTGTCTAAATTGTTGCTCAGGTAATTTTCATTATTGGATAGAGTTTAGAGAATCATAATTAATAAGTGAAGAATGAAAGATTGCATCATTGAGTTTGCCTTCTTCTATAAGGGAGATGAGAGAATTTAATCAAGGCTAAAGCTAATTTTCCAGTTCCCATTTGCAGACTTCAAAAGACAAATAATCCACTCCCACCTTTGATAATCTTTTCCAAAAATTAATCATACTAATTGCTGAAAATAAGTTAGAATTTGTCAAATGTTATTTTGTAGCCGTTTTGTTGCTATGCTTTTTTTCTTCCAGATTAAATATCAACCTTCATATTGGGTAATTTTTATCTTTGAAATACCATGCAAATGTATTTAAAATTTAAAATATCTCTTGATTTTCTTTTTGTTCAATTAAATGTTTTCATTATTCACTGTATGGAATGTTTCTGTTTCAAACCAGGGCCAATTCCAGATTTTCCACCTAGGCAAATTCAGTTTGGTAAGAACTGGCTGATGAGGTCTGAGGACAATAAAGGGCATGAGGCAGGAAAAATGATCTGTGATGTTGAGGTGAACACTGGGATGTGTTCAGGAGAAAGATGTTAGTAGGCTGGTAGCAAGGTAGCAAGGCTGGGCATTTAGGTATGAAGGCAAAGGCTGTTGAGTCTATGAGGCTTGCTTTTAGTGGGTGGTTGAGACCAACGTAGGTAAATGGGAACTTGCAGAAATTTGGCCTTAGAAGTAAGGTTACAAAAGATCAGCCTTTCACAGAGCTGACAGTTCAAGGGTGAATATTCTTGAGCAGGCTGGGTGAGGAATGAGAACAACTGCTGAGGTTCTTCTGGCCCCAACCTAGATCACTCACCTCCTAGTTCTTACAGTTCTTTTTCTTCTTGCTGTGGAAAATACTCAATACTTTTAAAAGAAGCTCTGTCTCTTCCTCTCCTCTTTTGTGCTTTATGAAGGCTAAAGACAAAGAGTTTAGGCATGCCTTGCTGCTGCTGCAGAGGCAAAAAACATGCAGAATAGAGTTATGAGGTGTGAGATAAAAGTCATGATCAGGAAGACTTTGTTGTTCCCTATGGATGTCTTCAAAGGAAGGAGAGGAAAGAGCAATCTTCCACATTTCCTTGTAGGGAAACATATTATTATGGAGACCATTCTTGTCTATCCTCTCTATGGAGAAATCAAGCTGCCTGTTCATATCTGAATTCATACCTGCATTAATAAAACTTTGCTAAAGTAGAAGTTCTGCATAATATTTTTATCAATCCTTTGCCCCTTAATAATAAATGTTTTTAAAACAAAAAGAGCACCGTCCAAATTTGCATGCCTATAATGTTATGAAATATGAAATTAGGTTGTTTTAATCAATAAGGAAGCTATTAGTGACACTGAATGTAAAAACTTACGGCCAGTAGGTGGTACCCTTATTCCAAACTACAAAGGAGTCGGAAAGCCACAGTAGATAAAAACCGTGAACACTTTCCCTCCCTGTTAGCCACTGCAGACTCCAGCATGCACTCTGGAACTCTGGGGACGGCTAATGAGGGCTTGGACATAGCAATAGCATGTGAACTGTGAAATGGCAAAGGGTCAGATCCAGTTACTTACAAACCCTTATAGCTAGAATTAGACACTTCGTTGTTTTCAGTGTTAGGAAGCTTTGACCTTTTTGGAATCAGTTTTTTATCTATTCGGCACCCTAAACACATACATCATGGACTGACAGATTGTATGACTGGTGAATATGATTATCTCAGTAAAGCTCAAAGATATTTAAGAAATTCATACTTAACTTGTAAGAACATATTTTTTGAGACAATTCTGTTTATTATTTTAGACAATTCCTAGAACACTGAAGGAATTTATGAAGAAAGGTGAGTTTAGTAATGTACAGCATTAATTAATGTACTGTTCCTTGCAGATATACACATTGAAATTATTGCAAAATGTCAGTACCTGTGAAATAAAGGCTATAATGAATATGTTACAATACTTTTCAAATGGATCCTCAAGATTTTGTTTAATGAATTGAGATTAGCAAAACAACAAACTGTGGCAGTAAATATTGATTTCATTTTTGAGACAGTATAGACTAGGAACTTCAGTTTAAAGCATCAGGCTGAGTATTCTTCAGGGTGTGAGTGTGTGGGGGAAACTGAGCTAAGAGGCAAAACAATTAGATACATGTTATTCAGTCAGTCTACTGGAAAGTACTCTACTAGAAGTCTTGTCTAATCCAAGTCTCATTTCAGCCTCTTACAAGAGAAATACCCTGTGAGGTTGCCGTCTCTCTTCAGCTTTTAACTCAACCTAGCACATGATGTATAGTTGTCTAGAGAATGGTTATCTCTGTAGGAGGTTTTACACTGCCTATTGTAAATCAGATGCCGCAGTTTTAGGTTGCTTTAATATTGAGGTTTAGTGCCATCTTTTATCCTAATGGATAACAATAATGCTTGGCCTACAGCTGATGCTTCTGGTGGCTGATTATTTCCCATGGATCCCATGTCCTATTAATAAACCCCAGATCCCAGATGTCTGTGATATCCAATAATATCTAAAATGGCACTGAACATCAGTACTAATGAAGCTGAATCCTGTCCAAAACCAATTAATATCTTTTCCCATTTACTGACCCCAAGCAAATGAAATTAATTTGAAAATGTCGAGATGTTACATTATATTTTCTTTTGTTTAATTAAAAACAAAAACAAACAAAAACCAACCAAACAAAAAAACAAACAATCTCAAGTGTAAAAAACTGTGAGTACAGCACTTCTGGTATTTTTACACTTAACTAAAACAGAAGCACACAAAACATTCTTAGTTAAAAATAAATAAATAAATAAACCTCTGTAATCAAATACACTGAGTAGCCTGATAATACTTATATAGACTGGGTTCATTTGGAAATATCTTCTGAACTGAACTCAGTTTCAGACATTTCAAGATGTGCATAACTCAGAACCTGGCCTTCACAATGACAGTCGGCATGGTTTCATTAGTACAAATGTAGTGTTGCCAAACCTAACTTCATAGGTCCCTTTAGACTATTTCTTCTTTAGCACTACCAAAAAATGTATTATTAAAAAAGAATGTAAATTTCAGAAATTGAAAATAACTTTTTGACTGAAGTGTTGTCTTCTTTAAGTGATAGAAAAGAATTCATGTGGGTGCAAATTCTACTGTCTCTTTGTCTTTATTTTCTCTATTTTCTCCTGCCTTATGAATCCACCTAATATTGATCTGTGCTATAGCTCTCTGACATCTCTCAGTCTCTATTTGCCTCCCAGTGGGATTGGCTGTCGTAGATTTTTTTTTCCCATCCTTGTCATTTTTTAAAATTACTTTACTAAAGGTCATAACTTCTGTGACCTGTCTGCTATGAAATGAAAAGGATTGATGTAATTTTATCCTTTTTAGTCTCACTATCTCTCTTTCTCTCTTCCATCCTATTATGTAGCTCCCTTCCTTCCTTCCTTCCTTCCTTCCTTCCTTCCTTCCTTCCTTTCTTTCTTTCTTTCTTTCTTTCTTTCTTTCTTTCTTTCTTTCTTTCTTTCTTTCTTTCTTTCTTTCTTTCTTTCTTTCTTTCTTTCTGTCTCTCTCTCTCTCTTTCTCTCTCTCTTTGTCTCTCTCTCTCTTTCTCTCTTTCTCTCTTTCTTTCTCTCTTTCTCTCTTTCTCTCTTTTCCTTCCTTCCTTCCTTCCTTCCTTCCTTCCTTCCTTCCTTCCTTCCTTCCTTCCTTCCTCCTTTCTTTTTAACCTGAAGCCTCCTGCTCATCCTTCAAACAGTAAACTGGAGTTTTACAAAATTGTGTAATTGCAAATGTCATTTTCAATCTTAAAAAAAATTTAAAGGATTGTGAAAATTACATTAGAAGTTTCTACAAGACTAAGTTCAATTTGTTTTCTATTTTCTATCCCTGGGTTTACAAGTATGCAGAAAAACACACTCCTCTTTGTTGCCCCCACAGCATTCTTTCCATACTGCCATGACTTTGCATCCTCTCACTAAGAAACTTGTTTACTGTCAGTGAAGTCTTTTATTATCTTCTGCTCACACTCTTAGTTATGTTAGAGTAGGAACCTTCAGCCACTGGTGGGAAGTATGGGATACACTGAAGGTAGACATGCAGACACAGAAACTGGGAGAACTGCCAAGGTCCTACAGCAGTCCCTATGTCTTCACTCTGAAGCCTCATGCACTCGCTGAACAATAATCCACCAACATGCTATACATGGTTATTTACCTTTATGCTTTTAATGTGCATTTAAAATATGCATATTTATTACTTTGGGAAAAAAATATTTAATATTTCAAGAAACTGTAATTGTATTTTTCTTTTTAGTTCACTTAATAAAACCAAAAGATGTTTCTTCAGTTTTCTGTTTTTAATTTTCTTAATTCATTCATAAAGCTCCTGGTTTATTCTCAGCTATCTTTATCAGTCTGCTAGCAAAAGCATAGACTCTTTGGCTATGGAGATGGAAAATTCAGAACTAGTATTCAAGTAAGTCCTAATTTATGCATGTCAAACTGACATTCCCAAATCAGTATCATTTTAAAGAGTGGAAAATGCTTGTCTATAGTTAGCAAAAACATAGCAGGAGACATGAATGAAACTAAAGAGAATTTTTTCACAGGACCTGCTTTTTAAGATGCATGAATTAGTAAGCGATTTTTTTCTTTTTCTTATGGACACAACATTACAGTTTATATAAATGATAATAGGCCAGTGATGAAGCAAAACCAAACAAAAATATTTGCAGCTGAACAATGTGAAGGCACTAAGACCTGGGCCCTATTCATATCTGTGCTGTAGTTTTATTACTAGGTCTTGTTAAATCTTAGAATTCCCGTGCTTTACTTCACGTGTTCAGACTAAACTTTTTCTCTTTCTCTCTCCTGATTTATCACTTTTATCTTTTTAGATCTAATACAATAAGAATATTATTGTATATATCAGTACAGACAATATAAAGGAAAGGGTTTATAAATATCAGTATAGATAACTGCTTAGTCAATATATATACAATGTCTTTTTTTCTGTGTAACTGAAGCCCTTGAGCTCCATTCCCTCGGTTATGCCAGCATAAGCAAATGCACAACCAAATGGTAACTGATCTGATCCATATTTTATTCCTCTGATTCATTGTCTGACTGCACTGGATACTTGTATGACAAAGTGCAAGGAGGCAGTGAAAAGACCAGAACAAAAGTAGAAGACTGTAAAACCCAATTTTCAGTTTCAGGAAAATCATGGTAATGGATTTTAATGAATTTTTGGATAACTGAATTTCATTTCTTAAAAAACATCAATACCAACAATGTCCAGTTTTTATGGTTACTCTGTCAAAGTGTCGTCACTAGCATCAGTTAAATGATTAAAGATAATTGCCATATTAAGGTGTGATCAAAGGTATGTTGAAATGAAGTCATACACCCCTTTCAACTTCACTGATCTTTGAAGAAACCTTGAAATATTTTAAATTGTAGAATGTTTTAGGAGCACTGGAGATATATTTGTCATCTTTCACTTTGTTAGTGACTGTCGTCTTCTCACAGCTTATTCCTCTTCAGTGGCTGTGGAATTGCTGCCTCCAGGCTCAAGGAATAATTTAAGATACAGTAATTTCTCTACTTTGCCTATTCAGATGTAATCCAGTGTATCATTCTGCATGCTCACTACCAAAACATTTTTCCTTTGGAATGCCCTTCAGAGCTATGGCAATTCAACCCCACTATTTTTTCACTTTTGCATCAGTGAAAAAGAAAGTACAAGCTCATTTTGGTAGGGAAATATTTCTTACAAATAATTCCCATTCTGATAAGAAAAACAAAACAAAACAAAACAATACAAAACTAAGTAACCTCTAAAGAGAAGCAGTTAGAATGTCCTCATTTGGCTTTCAACATAGCCAAAAATCCCAAACCAAACCACCACCAACAAAACACACACACAAACAACCCCCCCAAAACAAACAAACATCACCACAGGTTCATAATGCACAGTGATTGCTTAGACACATCAGAAAACTAAAAAAGGCAGTTGAGGAAAAAAAAATAAAATAAAAAAGGTGTATTAGCACTCAGGAATGTGTTCCAAATAGCCTGAGTGCCAAAACTCTGTTGTGGGGTGCCATATGGGAGAAAGGATCTGTTTTCCAACAAAAAGGGTAAAAAATGAACAATTCTCCTGAAGGCTATAAACATTTTTCCTAATTGTTTCTTTGTGTCTCTCACATTTTTGTCTGAAAACTTCAGTGAACCGAAGCAGACAATATATACAAGGAGAATAGAAATAGCTACTGATTGTGTATGTCCTTAATGACCCAAACTTGTAATCCTGATCTTGTAGCAGAAGTGCAGCGAAGTCAGTTAAGCTACTGAGTACAGACCAAGTTGATGTACACCTCATTTATGAATCTTTGAATTTTACCCTTTGGAATAAAGACTGTTTCAGAAGAAAGATAGTTTTCCATAACTTATATGATGAGGAAGGAGGAAGAAGGTTCTGTTCCAAGTTACTGAAGAATGATTTTCAAATCCTTGGGGAATCTGTTTTAGCATTTGGTTTCATGAGAGAGAAGGATATTAAAGTCTCTGGTTTCTTACTGAGTTAAGCTATAGATCTTCTTCCCCTTAACAGGTTTTGGGGATATTTTAATCATCACATTCTATTTAGGTATAATATAAAGTTGAAGAAAATAAGATAGAGAAAGAAAAAAAAAAATAGCTATAGCTTTTGTTTTCCAACCAGTACTATAAGTAGTTATTTGTACCAGTGTAACTTCACATAAGTGTCAGGCCAAAAAACTATGCTGGCACCAAGATTTTATTTTTTTTCAGTAAGAGCTAGGAATTTTTCCAAGACAGTCTGACTACTGGGAGCACAGAGTCTGACCGAAGTATGCTCACCAGATGGTAGATGTTTCCTTCTGGGTAAATAATGAAATCTATGCAAACTGGGAAGTAAGGGTGGGAAAGGTTTGCTCTTGTTGTTTTCGGTTTCTGGGTGCCTCTGTAACCAATAAATGTGAGGAGGAAAAAATAAAATCAAGCTAGTTTAAATTGAAGAAAAGAAATGCCTCACTATTTTTTTATTGAATCTGATCTATTGTTAAATTAGTTTGGGAAATTTTACAGTTAGAATTATTTTTTTTTTTCCCTTACCCTAATAACTTTATTACCTTGTTATTCCAACACTTGCTGCACTAAAATAAAAGGTCCCCAGATAATAATGATTGTTTTCTGTAGGGAAGGACGTGACAAAAAAAAAAAAAAGAAAAAGAAAAAAAAAAAAGCCTGCTCTACAGGCCAGCTGGAGACATAGTGCAGTGAGCTGTCTGCCAGCCACTGTTGCCTGGTGCAGCAGGAGCAGAAGGCAGCACCTCTGGTGCCTTGGGGCCCAGATACAGTTTACTTGAAACACCAACAAAAATTAACCTGCACAAGGGCCCTGCACCAAGCAGTGGTTTTGCTGAGTTCTCCTCTTCCATTGGCTCCAAGGCTGGTGCTGTGACTTCAAGCAAAGTGAGGAGAGGTGACTATAACAAAAGCAGGTGAGTGGTCAGGATTTAAGCCTCAATAGCTGTTAGCTTGCTGGACCCACTCTAATGCATGCCCAGGGAGTCTTCTTGGTGGAGTAGAATGGCACACTTGGCTCTAGTACCCTGTCTCCGCAGGAGAAGACACTGCTCTAACTTCATCATTTGCACAATGCTGGGTTAGAGACTTATCCCAGTTAGGCAGTGTATAGTAGCTCTACTAGAAAGCAAGCTGGCTGACATGCCAGATGATTTATAGCAGAAGTGGCATAGCAAAATACTGCAAAATTAATGGAAAAAAATTCACCAAGTGCAGTGATCTCTATATTATGTAACCACAGAGGGACATGAAATGGAAGAAATGTCACCGTGAAAAGGCAGGGCAGTGGGAGAAAATGGTTTTTAGCTTTCTTTGTACTGAACTTGAAATACCTAGGACAGGTTCTAATGCTATTTCTCATACTCTCTTCTCTTCCAGAAACCTGTCCAGTGCCTTTTTTTGTTTATTTGTTTTATTTGTTTTCACCTTCTGAATATGTGCCAGCAGTGAGTGAGAGGAGTGGTAAAATCTGGATCTGAAGAAGGTAGTGACAAAAATAGATGATGGAGAAATACAAGTAACATCCCACCTTTGCTGTCAGGAGATCTCTCTATGAAAATAAATAAATAAAAACAACTTCCAGCCACTAATTATTAAAATAATGAGACAGATTAACAATATAGGTTCAATAAACATTAAATATTTTCATCTTAAGGACTCCAAAAGATAACTGTTCTATATTTAGGAAGTATAAAAATATAAAAATTTATTGAAGGAAATGCATCCAGACCTGATTTTGTAGAGGTAAGGGAAACACATAGAATCATAGGATCATTCAGGTTGGAAAAGATGTCTGAGATCATCTAGTCCAACCTTTAACCCAGTATTAAAGTCCACCACTAAACCATGCTACTAAGTTCTACATCTACATGTTTCTAGAAGGCCACCAGGGAGGATGACTTAAATACATTATACAAATAAACTCAGTTTTATGAAACAGAACTGGAGAATTGTGATGCTTTGCTGCTGGCAGAAGAGATGAAAGCTTGGGAAAGGGAACTTTTTCAGTAATTTGTTTTTAATTTTTTTTTTCCCTCATAAAATCCTAAAACAGAGATGCTTATACATATATATATATACTTTTTTTTTTTTTTTTTAATGTACGGTTAAGGCATAAACACCTTTTCTTAAATATTGGTGCAGTGACTACATATAATCAAGTTTGATGTTAAATAACATGTGCTTCCTCATTTATTGTACTAAAGAGTTTATTGTAAAGCTATTGTAAAGAACAACTGTTTTTCATCAGTTTAAAAGAGAAACAAATATTAAGCTTTCAAATATAAGAAGACAAAAAATAGTTTAATAATAGGTTATGGTCAAGGTATATATATTAATTATAATCAATACTCAAGAAAAGTAACATCTGTTTACAAAATATGTGCAACAGCTTGGCAAGAGATATTGCCTAAGAGATTAAATTCTATGGAATTGGCTTAGAAGAGTGATTCACTGTAGAAAAGTCAATTTCCAAATTGCTTTTGACACACTGCTTTGATCAAAAAAATAGTTTCTCACCTTAGCTAGAGAGCTTAAAGTCTTTGATGCATAAAGTAGCTGTAGATGTAGGTTTCTTGCAGTTTTTTAATTAACACATATACACACACACACACAGACTCAGACACAGACACACACACACATTAACCTAAAAAGCTTTACCTGTCCTTTATTTTATTTATTTTTGTGTGTGTGAGTGTGTGTGTGTGTTTAACAGTTAAACAGTCTCAAGCATTATCATTTTATCTCATTTGGAGGAATATATTGCTTGTCTCATTTTGAATGCTAAAAAAAATATATATATATTTAAAAAAATATCTGGCCATGTTGACTATTCCCCAAAATTAAGAATTTCTGGTTAAAGTAAAACTACATATTTACAAAAGAAAATAAAAGTGTGCAGATGGGAATGAGTTGAGGTATCAGGAAGAAAGAGACCACATTTTAATATGCAGTTTTTAGGGGGAGAAGGGAGAGAACATACGGAAGAAATTGTATCTTTGAAATGTAAGAGACAACCACTAGAGAGATGTGTTTTTTGTTTGTTTGTTTGTTTGTTTGTTTTTCCTTCCTTCCTTGAAAGACATTATTCATCTATGTGAAGGAGAGAATCCTGGCTCAGTTTGCAACTGTATAACCAGACCACTGCCAGGAAACATTTTCAGGAGTGATTAACAAAACCAGTTTGCTTTACTGGATTTTCATGAAGGTAAAAATTTATGCATATAATTTTGACAGAATCAAAGAGTGCATCATTAAAGCTTTTAGTCAAAAAAGAACTAACACTCTTCCTTTAAAAGGGTGTTGTATTATATTATGTGTATTGCATTCTCAGCAGAGGTGGCATTTAAATCTAGTGAGTAGCGACCAAGCAAATGAAATAATTCTGGGAAATAAATTACAGCTACTGGCCTAGTTTCCTCAATGAAAGTGAAAGAGGTTTGACAATATTTACCCACCATGATGTTAATTTATTCAGTACTGAAATTAAAGAGAGGGGAAGGGATTTCCTGTATGTTTTAGTGAAAGTGTAACATGAAATTAGAATAGCCTCTAAAGGTGCAGATGACCTAGAATCTCACAACTGACAGTAGCATAAAGCAAGTGACTTAGCAGCACCACATATTGTTGTAAGAACCTAAAGCTCTCTGTACACGTACAAGAAAGAAAGCTAGAATATTTTAAATTGCAGCTCTAGACTTCAATTTGAGCTGGAACTTTAAATCCAGGCTATCAGAACAAAATGCACACACATTTGAGAAAGCAAAATATACAATAACCTACTGTCAAATTTCCTTTAAAATATGCTTTTTCCTCTGGGGCTATATGTATTTTTGTCCCAAGTCAACCCAAAGAAAATGGGGTATCCGTAGTTAAAAGAAAAGTGAATCATAGGCTGCTTAAAGAGAAGGGTGTTAAGCCAAAGGGTCTTTTTATATCTTGAATTTTTATTTTATCAAAAATTTTCCAGTTACCATAGAAAGCACAACAACTGTTCCTGGTCACGCTTGAATCCCTACTCTGGTAGACATAAATGTTCCAGTGCTACTGTACAGCAGGCTGAACAGACGTCCAATATTATCCTTTTTGTGTTCTGCATGCCCAAGGCAATGCTTTTAAAGCTGAGTCTTTCATTTTTTTTTTTTTTTATTGAGACAGAAAAAAGAAAGAAAAAAAAAGAAAAAAAAAAAAAAAGAACAGAGTTCTAGGGGCTATAACAGTCTTCTTTTTTGTTGTAAAAGGGTTAATACAATGATGATACTCTGACAAACAACTGACTTTAAATAATAAGTTAGTTTAAGTGCACTCATACAGCAGAAATATACCTGACTGACCCTGTTGCTGAGCAACACATGCCTTCTTCCCATTGTTAAATACACATAGTATTTATTTAACCTTTTCTTGCCATCACAGTACTATCATCCCTTTCTACTCAAATTGCTAAAGATAGATGAAGCCTGATCACAAAGAGAGCTTTGAAAACAGTTTTAAAAATTAAAAATAGGTCTTTTGCACACCTTTTTTTTTTTTTTTTTTTTTTTTTTTTTTTTGTAATACCTTTTTTAAAGCCATAGCCATAACTCAATGCAGTTACCTAGGAAGAAAATCCACTCTGATTATGCCAAGGGAAAGAGATCATGAAACTGAACACTGTGCTTGTGCTGTTTTTTAAAAAAATTAAACATAAAAAAAATATTGTGAGTCTGTTCATAAACTGGAATATTTCATGCAGTACAAACACAGTGTCTTTGAGATTGAGAATTCACAGCCTGAGATCTCCATGGCTGCCAGTCAGGTTTCCCTGAACTGGCAACAGCAAACCCAGTGTTAATGAGTAAATAGCAAGAAGGAGGGAAGGCAGCTATTTAACTATTTGAACAGAGGAAATAAGCATCAGCTTTTGGTGTTCAGCTTTACTCATTAAATGTGAACCTCTCACATAAGCCCAGCATAAAGCTGGCAAAAGGTTTAATTAATAATGTAACCCTACTTAAAGTACTTTTGAGTTCAACAGGCCTTTTTAAGAGCCTTTTTACTGGCTGCCAGGGCAAAGTGAAATTTTATTTGAGAATATGCAGTAGGTGGTATGGCAGTTGAAAAACATTTAGAAACATAGCTAAAAAAATAGCCTTGTAGCTGCCTAGATGTCAATTCCATTTTATGCCAACTTAATACCAAGCTGGCATTTATGGAAATGTTACTGTAATTAATCTTACTCTGTAGTTAATTCATCTTTAAACTAAAATGTAATAAATATTGCTTAAGATTGAAGTGGGAGATTCATCTTTCTTATTTCAAAGCTGAACAAATTATTTTCATTGAAATTGCACTTGTGGGGAACATGCTGAAATACTGTGAAGAGTAACTATAAGAGTGGTGATGCTGATTGGAAATTAACTTTGTTTCATAGTTTATATGTATCACATGTTTTTACCTATGTTTACATGTATTATATTTAATAACGCAAAAAGAGCAGATCTCCTATATCTTTAATTATCTAGGAATTGAACATTCAGGCTAAACAACTTGCATAGCCTCCCAATATAGAAATAAACATATCTATTGTATGCTTACATGACTCTGGATATGTTCTTCTTTCTCTTCATTTATAACAGGAGCAGCAATCTAACCTTATTCTAGCAGCCTGACCATGCTACTTGCAGTAAGAACTAATTAAACCCTCAGTAACACAGGATGAATTTCCTTTGTCAAAATTAGTAAAACAGGCAAGAACTTGGTAAATACAATGCAGAGATAACCAAATATATCTGTTTGTAGACTATTTTGGTTTCATCCCTCCAGGATGCCTAAAAAATATGGGGAAAAAATACATATATTAGCTTCTATGAAAAAAATAATAAATTACAAAATCTATACTTTCGGACTTTTATAGGTCAATCCTGTTTGAGCTAAAAAGAGCAGAAATATTACAGTTTTCTTCCCCAAAGGCTGAGGATTTGAAGGACAAGACTAAGTTCCTAGTTTTACTTGATCTGAAAAGCTGGTGGAATGGTGGAGACACTTCAATTCATTTGTCTTAATATATAGGATATGAGAACAAAAGCTCTTAATGTGTTTTCATTATAATCCAACTCTATTTTCCACAAGATTTTTTTTTTTTTTTTTTTTTTTTTCAAAACATTTTGCTATACCATTTGAGGATATGACACTCCTTGAGCTCATAATGCATTATCTGTATTACTACTGATAATTTAACACTTATTGAAATGTAGCCCAAAAGTAAATTTAACATGAGAGTAGCAAAAAAATATTGTTTTCATCAGGATCTCTGAAGTGCTTCACAATGAAAACTGGTTGCATTTGCAGTTTAGATGATGCTTGTCTATTTTTTTTTTACCCTTTTCCAAGATTAAATATTTTCTAAATTGTTTTATTTTTCTCTTTATTCCACTTTTAATAATTCAATATTGAACAGGATCCTGATTTTCCTTTAAAAAATCAAAAGCACTATTTTCTAATAATAGAGAATAGTAAGCAGAGAGTAAAACAGAGCATCATGTTGAAACAATGATCTACAAGTAATACATTCATATAGCACCTTAGTAAATTGTCCTTAATGTAATAAATATAGCAAGTACACTAAAACTGCGTTGCCTGACAACTTCTGTGTTTGGGGTTTGTTTATTCTGCAATAAACTAGGGGCTCAGTTCTTCCTTTACTTCATAGGGAGTAGTAGTTTACTTCCTACGGATTCCCTGCATCATAGGGATCACATTATATGAAGAAAGATAGAAGACAAACTGTAATTTAGTTAAGAAAAGACGTTAAGTCCCAGGGGAATTATACAATGAGGAGTCCCAAACAGTGGTAATAGGAACAATACATGCATAAAGTAGTGAAGAATAGTAGTGAAGAATAAACCAATCCGTGTGCAGACCACAGTATCTGTGTTGGCAGTTCAGTATGAAAATACTGACACTTTGTCAAAAAATGAACACAAGAACACTAACAGAACCCACTGTATACACCAACAAACAGACATTTGTCAGTGATAATCTTCTGCTTCATCAGTGTTATTATAAAGAAAATCCAAACTTTGGGAAGTATCAGTGAACATATACACATTTTTTAATGTGAAGAAAAAGATAATTATAACTTTTAAAAATCTTTCTGAAAACAAATTTAATTTAATTAAATTTTATGGCTTTTTCTATTTATTTTTTGAAAACAATTGCAACCATTTTCATGTGAATGAGATGGATAATATATGCGTTCCTTGGAGGAGCAGGTGGAACCGACATATTCATGTAAATGATCAAATAGAGTTTACAGAACCATGTTCTTGCCTTTCCTAGATAAAATGAGTCTTTAATTTTTATTTTATTTATTTTTTTTTTCCCTAGATCAACTCAAATTCAACAGGAAAGATAGTGCATGCCTCTCCTTCCCAGCACATACCACTATCAACACCTAAGGGAAGTTTCCTTTGATAGTATATTCTTGGCATTTGTGGGTTTGACCATCTTATACTGGTAAGAGCCAAAAGACAGATGAGCTCTCATTACCATTTCTATGATACAGGAAATAAAACTCACTACTAGTGTTTTAAAAAGGAATAAAATTGTGTTCAGCTCTAAAAGGAATGGTGGTAGTTACTGTGACTTCCTAGACTCTGTAGAAGCTATAGATCAGAAGAGTGCAGTCTCCTAAATCCCATGAATTGGCAAATTTAGCACAAGCTAGTGGGATCAGCATTTCTGAACAGGGGTTCAGCTTGTGCATCCAATAGCTCACAGCTGTGACAGCAAGGCCAGGCACCAAACATTGGTGTCTAGACCCCAATCTGAAACTGCATTTTTGAGGAACTGTAATGTAGAACTTAAATGAAAATTAGCTAGATCAATATAAGCACAATAAAACAACAACAACAAAACAAACAAAATAAAAACAACAAAAAATCACGTATTTCATTAGTGAAAAATGTTTTTTACACAACTGAACTTTTTATTTTGATAACTGAACTGATTATTTTGATTTACAGTTCAAAAATACCATTTAAAGTATTTAATGTTAAGAACATTTAATTTGGACAAGCCATTCACATTCTGTGTGGTTTTGCTAGCAAGAACATTTTAAAGCCTTGGACTGAGTACATTTTCCATTCTAATTTGGAAGGTTAAGTTGGAAATACTGAATTCTGAATAAAAATGAAGGTAATTCTCTTTGTTAACATAGTCATGTTTGCTTTGGCAGTAATAGTTGATGATCAAGCAAAGGAAAAATAGAGTGACAGTTCATTTTAAAAGATAATGTTGACTAGTAGTCACTAGGTATTATCGACTAAGTAGCTGATAATCATGGGAGATCACTGTTAAAAAATAAGTCCTTCTTAGGTCTCTATAACCGTTTAAGATTAGAACATATTTTTCATTAAAAAAAAAAAAAAAGCAATATTTTCTTTTTCAGACTGAACATGTATGCTGCTCTTACAGTATATTACCAAAGATATATGAGAACAATAGAGAATTAAGCATATATCAATGAACAAAAACTCTTCTTTGAGAAGAGGATGCTTTTTTGAATTATGTGAAAGCATTTACTGGAAAATTTATTTTAAAATGTACCTTGCATCTTCGTATGGGGTTTTTACAAACCTGGATCTGAAATTAGTAGTATTTATTAATGAGAAAAAGCAATCTTAATGACATTTTCTGTAGATTTTTGAATAATTTACCCTTCTGAAATAGCTTTGTCAGTTCTGGATGTACTGAGTACAGTAGTAGGTTACTCAAGGTCAATGCAGGCATTCTTGAAAGTTATTCCTTGCCTTCCAGGTTTATCTAAAATCCATACATGTAATTAGATGATAACCATGGTATTCATTAGGTTGATAATATATAATATAATTATATTTTTATTATTATAATAAAAAAATACAATTAGGTTTTTCATCTCTGTCACATTTGATACAGTTATGGACTTAGTGTCTACTGAGAAAGTCTGGAAAATTTCTTAGAGGGAAAGAAAAAAACATATATAAATTATGTTAATGTGTGTAATATAAATTATATAGATATAGAACCTCCCTGTGTGATACATTAAAAGCCCAAAGCTGACACTGAAGTCATTACAATTGAGGGAATTTTTCTGCTTATTGGCCCAAGCCAGGCAAAACACAGGGAAAAAACAGAGGCTGTGGAAGGAAGGCTGCATGATCAGGATTAGAAATCTTTAGGGACCAAAAAAAAAATTTTTTTTAAATAATAAAAAAAATCAAATTAGAAACACATTAATTGTTCCTTAAGATTCCTCATTTTGTATCTGCTCTATTCTTTAGACATCAGCTAGAAAAAACTAGTGTTACGTTTGCCTCCAGTTACTTAACTTGGTACACTTTACATTTCTATCATGTATAGACTAGGCATAGAATCATGGAATCATAGAATAGAATCATAGAATCATTAAGGTTGGAAAAGACCTCCAAGATCACCTGGTCCAACCATCACCCTCCCACCAATATCACCCACTAAACCATGTCCCTAAGCACCACGTCCAGCCTTTCCTTAAACACTCCCAGGGATGGCAACTCCACCACCTTCTTGGGCAACCTGTTTCAATGCCTAACTACTCTTTCTAAGAATTGTATTCTGTGAGAAGAGGCAACCCCCAGCTCCCCACAACTTCTTTTCAGGTAGTTGTAGCGAGCAATAAAATCTCCTCTGAGGCTTCTCCGAACTAAACAACCCCAATTCCTCATAAGACTTGTGCTCCAGACTCTTCACCAGCTTTGTAGCCCTCCTCTGGGTGCAGCTCAGGGCCTCACTGTCTTTCTTGTAGTGAGGGGCCCAAAAGTGAACAAATGTAATTATATAAGGTATAACAATTCTCAGGAAGCATGCTCCAGTATGTAGCTATGTGCATATTTCTCATCCATTCTTCATCCATTGAAAGAACATAAATGTTGAAACTGAGATATGTTAAGTTGCCTAAGACAACAGGGTTGCTTGTGAGGTGCCTGGATTTGATAGTGATAACACAGTTGCCCCTGAGGTGCCTGGATTTGATAGTGACATCTGTATACGAGCAGAATGCTTGCTTACTATGCAACAATTTATTTAAATTAAATTAAATTGGTTCCCTAAATAATATAGAAGCCAAGAAATACTTCTCTTAGTGAAAAGACCCAGAAAAAAAAATAATAATGTTTATTTATGGAGATAATAAATGCAATTATCTATTTTTTTCACATAGTTGTCATGTCAAATTTATAATTCTACATACATTCCTTTTTGAAAAGAAATTGCAATGATTAGACACACTATTTTCTTCCAGTGCTCAGAATGAAACTGCCAATATCAGGACAGATTTCCTTGTAACAAGTGCCTTTAAAAGAAACATGTCACCAACTATTGTACAAATGCATACTACCATAACTTTTTAAATTTATATGTGCATAAGGTGGAATCCAATTTATTTTCACAACATATCGGTCATAGCATTAAAAATTATGGTAATTATAGAATGTTTTGTTTTGTTCTGTTTAGTCCAGCATGTCTCTCTAAAAAAGAAATTATAATAAAAAGATGTTCAAGATCTCAAGAGAGTTTTCAGATCTTTGTGTTTCCTACAAAATTCAAAACTTTCAACAAAGAAGTGTTTGCATATTGCCTGGCCAAACTAGTAAAAAATAAATTTCCTTGCTTGCTTTATTATTTCCCCAGATTTACTGTTTCTCTAGTAAAGAGATGGAAATAAGTCAGTGTTTCTGGGAAATGATACCATTTGGGACCCAGCTGATTGCATTCACTCTGTACCTTCTCAGGTGGCTTCTTTTTATTGATTTGATGTTTGAGAAGTCCAAATGCTAATGCTTCTAATGATTAGCCACTCTTTTTGACTTTTGGTAACAAGTATTCTCATGCAGTTAATACTGAACAGAACTTTGTGCTCTACATCTGTCATTTCAAAATTCCCATTTTTGAATTCCCCTAGTCTCAAGTAAGTAGTGCATTGCCTCCCTTTTTTACTCCCTATAATCTTTTCTCCTACTTCCAGGGCCCCATGATGCAAAATGTCATTTTGCCGATCTTCAGTTCCAGTGACAACTTTAATCTTAGTGATTTTAATGGGCTTTTCAAATACAATCCCGTAGAAGTCCCCAGTAGAAGGAGCTTTGCCCCAGAAGTACTCATCAATGCTGCTGTAAGCCTTACTTGCCTCATAGTTTTCAAATACATTCATGTTGGTGTGCAAGTTTGCAGGTGGGTTGTCAGGGATATCAAATGATTCCTCTTCAAAATCATCATCTTTCAGCTTGTTTTCAGCTCCTTTGTAAGATGAGTAGTATCCCATGTGCTGGAACAGTGATGGTTTAAAACGTATCACTTCCTTTTGAGCTAACAGACCACGAAAGTGGATCAGCAGCCAATCACAAGGCATTTCTTGGTAAAACATTAACAAAAAATGGGCCAGGCGTGGAAGGTCATGGGAATGGTAAAGTTTTCCAATATACCCCAGTTTGGAGAATTCCAAAGTCACCCAGTAGGATCCTTCTCGTGAAGTAATTACTTTCTTAACAGTGGTCAAAAAGTTCTTTGAGCAGCGAACATCATCTTCTAGCATCACATAATAATCAGACAAGTTAGCACAAAAGTTTAGCAGGAAAGCGTAATCAACATTTTGTTTGGATCGAAACTTCACACGGTCTTCTGGGTCATTGTAATTTCTCTTGAGTCCATCCAGAACTGGATAATACTCCTCAGGGACATGAATAACTATTAGTCTACCTGCAATTATGTGATGTGCAAATTTCTGTGAAATATCCTGGACCATTCCTTCACACCAGGCAGAATCAAAATCTGCAAGCTGCACTACCACTGCAATTTCTTTAAGTTCCTCATAACTTGACTGCTCAAATATGGACTTGATGGTCTCAAGCAAGTAGTTTCCTTTTTTCCTTTTCACAGAGGATAGCCCAATTGTAAGATACCCTGTACAAAAGAAAATTCAGACAAAAATTGAGTATCTGACATGGAAACTATCTAGCCACAAAATTACCCTCCAGAGCTGTGCTTATATCAAGTATATCTTTTGAATGGTAAAGTCTGGGAGTTTGTTGTGTAAACTTACTGCATGAAACAAAGGATATTTATTCATTTTTTTGTGAAAGAAGAATCTTATTGCAAGCAAATAGACATATGTAGACTATTGCATCAAACATTCATTCACTTGTTAACTGCAAGAAATGGTGTGAAATGGACAAAAGCCAAAGCAAAGTGCATGTATATGCCTGGGAGAGGAAAAAAACACTTAGGCAATATTAAGGATATAAAATATGTTAAAAGAAAGGAGATTATGACTTACTATTCACACAATATTTTTAAAACAAGGCACTATGAAATACAGCACAAAAACATGAGCTAAAGATTAATTGCCAAACATTT
The DNA here is from genome assembly GCF_009819795.1 of Aythya fuligula. Lineage (NCBI taxonomy): Eukaryota > Metazoa > Chordata > Aves > Anseriformes > Anatidae > Aythya > Aythya fuligula. The sequence goes on along the minus strand of NC_045559.1, from coordinate 50,849,449 downwards.
AGCATTTTAAGCACTCTACAAGACAAGTTCCACTTATGCATAACTTTACAGTTTTATGAATGTTGAATAGATAATTCCTCTCTGCATTTTCGGTTTTAACTGAATTTAACCATTTTTTTCTTGCTAATATTTCTTCTTCTAAGCCTCTTTCAGAACTCATTGAGCAATTTATAGGGAACTCCCTCTTGAAAGATGTAATTTAGATATTATTTTAGAGTAGAAGAGAACTTACTACTGCATATCTATGTTTCTATAAGTAATTTTTAATGTTGTTACACTTTTCTGGAGAAAGCTGCATCTTAATTATAAGCGAATAATTTTCATCTCTGCTGCTTTGGAGTCACTACCATTTTTTATTTTTTTTATTTTTTTTTTCCCAGCAGTCCAAATTAGTTCTTTCAGATATCTGTTAATATATCTCCAGTTTGATGTAAAATATGTTAAGAATTAATAATTGAAATGGCATAATTTAGTAGAACCTGCCTCAAGTTTCTTAAAATAATGTGGTTTGTAAAAGACTGCTCTGATAAAGTAATGCAGAGTTTCCCTTAAGGCTAAAGTCTGCTCAAAATTCAGTACATTGTGCAGTGAAGTACTGCACAGAACCCTCAGAACCCAAGAAGCTGCCTACATAACCTGAAATTTCTCAAATTTAATTCAAACAAACTTTACCTTACAGCCTTCTATGCAGATCAACAAATCACAGATGATTTTCTTTTACTTTCTCTGCTTGGAATTCTAAGCATTGTTTATACTGGTGAA